>NC_062279.1:146439912-146742547 GCF_902655055.1 Lutra lutra | reverse complement strand
TGTGTATGTGTGTGTAGTTCTGTGCAATTTTAGCATATGTGCAGGTGTGTGCATTAAGCACCCGTGAAGGTAAAGAAGGGCTCCATCTCCAGAAGGACCCTCCCTGTTGTCTAAAGATAACCACACCTTCTCTACCCCACCCCCATCCCTAACCCCTGCAACCACTAATCCTGTTCTCCATCTCTCTAGCTTTGTCACTTCAAGAATGTTCTGTGCGGGGGGGGGGGGGGGGGGGGGGGGGGGGGAGGCGCCTGGGTGGCTCAGTGGGTTAAGCCTCTGCCTTCGGCTCAGGTCATGATCTCAGGGTCCTGGGATCGAGCCCCACATGGGGCTCTCTGCTCAGCGGAGAGCCTGCTTCCTCCTCTCTCTCTGCCTACTTGTGGTCTCTGTCTGTCAAATAGATAAATAAAATCTTAAAAAAAAAAAAAAAGAATGTTCTGTGCGGGCGCCTGGGTGAGTTCAGTGAGTTAAACCCTCTGCCTTCAGCTCCAGTCATGATCCCAGGATCCTGGGATTGAGTCCCACATTGGGCTCAGTGTTCAGCAGGGAGCCTGCTTCCCCACCCTCTCTCTGCCTACTTGTGATCTCTGTCTGTCAAATAAATAAATAAAATCTTAAAAGAAAAAAAGAATGTTCTGTGAATGGAAGCATGCATGTATATGCTTTAGGGGTTGGCTTTTTTCATTCAGCCCGATTTCCTTGAGGTTCACCCAGGTTGTCGTGCATGACCATGCTTTGTTCCTATTCACTGTGGAGTGGTATCCCGTAGTATGGGGGTACCACAGTTCCATAGTCATCCACTGAAGGTGGATGTGCTTTCATCTGGTTTGCAGATTCTGCCTAAGAGGAATAAAGCTGCTGTAAACATTTGTGTACAGGTGATTGTGTGAACATAAGTTTTCATTTTTCTGGAACAAATGCCCAAGGGCATAAGACCCTTGGTTTTTTGTTTTTTTTTTAAGATTTTATTTATTTATTTGACAGAGAGAGATCACAAGTAGACAGAGAGGCAGGCAGAGAGAGAGAGAGAGGGAAGCAGGCTCCATGCTGAGCAGAGAGCCCGATGCGGGACTTGATCCCAGGACCCTGAGATCATGACCTGAGCCGAAGGCAGCGGCTTAACCCACTGAGCCACCCAGGCGCCCCAAGACCCTTGGTTTTAACCCTGATTTCTTGTGGCCCTCCAGATGAGATGCAAAGATAAAAATACCACCACCAACAAAAAAAGCAACATTTATGGAGAACTTACTACATATAGCACTATCATAAATATTTTGCATAGATCAACTCATGAGTCCTTAGCAACCTTAGGTTTAGATCCTAGTATTGTCCCCATTTTACAAATAAGGAAATTGGGATGCAGACAGGTGACATAGTCTAAGAACACATAGGTTGTAAATGGCCAAGCCAGAATTTGAACACAGGCTGTCTCACTCCCTATCTGCCTCTTTAAGCACTACCTGACCTTTCTAGGAATTAAGTTTCTTTTTCTTTTTTGGCAAACTTTAATGGAAGAAAAACGTATCTAGCAATTTTCGCATACCTTAAGTGCATGGCTCTACAAATTTTTTACAAAGTGATGACTACCCTTTTGAAACCCCCCACTCCTACTGAGATACAGAGCGTGACTGAGGCTTGGAAGTCTCCCTCATGTCTGCTCTTAATTATTATCTCCCACTAAAGGAAACCACCCTTTGGACTTCTGTCACCGTGGGTTTGGTTTTGTTAGCTTTTGAATTTTATGGACATGAAAACATACAGTGTATTCTCATTTTGTATCTGGCTTCCTTCCCTACTGTGTACAGTAGTACTGGTTCTTTCTTCCTACTGCACCATATTACATTGCTTGGGTAGACCACCACTTGTGTATCTTTTCTCCAGTTGAAAGATGTGTGGTTCGTTTCCATTTGGGGTTACTATGGTTAATGCGGTCATAAATATTAGATTTTGTTTTTTTTGAGAGAGAGACAATGTGCAAGCAAGGGGAGGGGAGAGGGAGAAGGAGAGAGAGAATTCCAAGCATACTCCATGCTCAGCACAGACCCCAAGGTGGGACTCGATCTCACAACTCTGAGATCACTACCTAAGCTGAAATGGAGGGCTGGATGTTCAACCGACTGAGTCACTCAGGCGCCCCAACAGTTACCCAAACTTTTTATACCAATTCACACTCCCATAGGCTGTTTAAGAGAATTTCAACTGCTCCACACTCTCGTTAACCCTTTGTATTATCAGTTTTTGTATTTTAGCCATTCTGGAGGAAGTGTCCTGGTAACTCGTGGTTTCAATTGCATTTCTCTAATGGTCTATGACATTGAGAGTTATACATATGCGTACTGGTCATTTGGATGTCTTCCTAAATGTTTATTCAAGATTTTCCCCATTTAAAAGAAATGGAACTTTTTCTTAATAATTTATGTTATCTCTATTTTTTGAAGATGAATATTTTATAGGCTATATATATTAAAATATATGTATTTCTTACCATTCTACAGCTTGCCTTATACTCTCATAGTAATGACTTGTTATCCTTCTGATATTGGGAATGTGTGTCTTCTTTTTTCTCATCAATATTCATCAGTATTATTAATCTTAAAAAATCAACTTTAGGATTTGTTGATTACTCCCCTAAGTTTGCTTTCCATTTAATTGTTTTCTGCTTCTGTCTTTTTTGTTTTCTTTCTTTTAATTTCCTTAGGTTTATTTTTCTGTTCATTTTCCAGGTTTGGATCTGAAAACTCATATTAGGGGTCAGCAAATTTTTTTCAGTAAGATGCCAGATAATAGGTATTTTAGATTTTGAAGACTATATAGTCTCCATTACAATTATTCAATTCTAGCATTATAGTAAAAAGCAGACATGGATAATACAGAAACAAGTGATGTTGCTCTGTTCCAATAAAACTTTATTTATAAACCAGATTGGAGAGGGGAGTAGATTTGGCTGTTGGACTGTAGTTTGTTAATTGTTTCCTCGCTCAGATCATTGATTTTTAGTGCTTTGTCCTTTTTCTAAAAGATTATTTATGTATTTATTTATTTGAGAGAGGGAGCGAGAACAAGCAGGGGGAGCGGCAGGCGGATACAAGGGAGAAGCAGACTCCCCGCTAAGCAGGGAGCCCAATGTCTAAATGACTGAGCCACCCAGGCACCTCTGCTTTTTTCTTTTCTGATATTTGTCCTTGACTTTATAAATTTCCCTATAAATTCTGTGTTAGTTGTATCCTACAACTTTTGAATTTGTCATTTTTATTATAATTTAGTTTGATATATTTTTTAAATTTCCATTGTGTTTTGACTCATGAATTGTTTAGAAGGATATATCTTAACTTCCAAACATTTAAGACTTTCCCAGTTATGTTATTATTGATTTCTACTCTAATTTCACTGTGATTGGAGAACATAACTCTATGATGATAATCCTTTTAAATTCATTGAGACTTGCTTCATTGCACAGTATGTGGTTTATTTCTATGAACATTCCATGTGTTCTTGAAAAGAATATTTACCAGGAAGTTGTTGGTTACAGTGCTTTGCATATTTTTGTTGACTCATATTTATCAATCATGTTGTCCATATTATCTCTAGCTTCACTGAATTTTTGTCTGATTTTTCTTTCTTTTTTTTTTAAGATTTATTTATTTATTTGAGAGAGAGCATGTGTGTGTGTGTGTGTGTGTGTGTGTGTGTGCAAGCAGGTGGAGGGATAGGGGGAAAGGAGAGAGATAACCCTTGAGCAGACTCCCTGCTGAGTGTTGAGCCTGGTTTGGGGGTCAATCCCAGGACCCCAAGATCATGACCTGAACAGAAATCAAGAGCCTATCAACCAGTCAACCGAGTCACCCAGGGACCTCTGATTTCTCTTCCAGTAACCGATAGAGGTAGTTAAAATCTATACTGTGATCATAGATTTGACTATTTCTCCTTTCTCTCAGTTTTTGTTTTATTACTTTGAGGCTGTGTTTGTGAGGAAGTGGAACAAAAAGAACCTTCATGCACCATTGTGGGAAGGCAAAATGGTGCAGCCACTAGGGAAAATGGTATGGTGGTTCACCAAAAAATTAAAAACAGAATTCCATTTCTGGCTATTTTTCTGAAGATAATGAAAACACTAACTCAAAAACATATACATCGCCATGTCCTTGCTGTGTTATTTACAAAAGCAAAGATATGGAAGCAACCTAAGTGTCCACTGATGGATGAGTGGGTAAGAAGATTATATATATAAGGAGGATCGTAGATATGCTCCTTGCCAGCTGCAGTTATGGAACAATAATCACTAGCTAATTTCAAGTCAGCTTTTTGTAGATTGGTCATTAGAGTGCTGTCCAAGGGTATGGAATTCTAGCCTGGGGGTGTGACAGGGATTAGATGCTATGACCCAGGTGAGCTAGTAGGCTGGACATGCAGGGTAGTAAATGTCACTAATTTATTTTAATCTTGCTCTGCCATGCCCTGTTTAAATTTACATTGCCTTTATATATCTGCTCTGCCCTACATTAAACCTTTCATCTAGTACTTTCCAGAGAAAACAAAATATTATTCTCTGAAGCACTAAGGGCTCATTATGAGAATAACCAAACAATTCAAACAAAAGGTAACAACAACTTGAACCTAACACACCAGGGTGAGGGCACCATTATAATCCTTAAGAAGTAACCCTTGACTTTGAATTAGCAGAACTTCCAAGAGAAGCGAAACCTTAAAACAGGCAACGAAAAGAATATTTTTTACGTTATTTTCTTTAATATTGTGAAATAGCTCTAGTAATAAATCTTGTTTTAAAGAATATATTGTTTTGAGGCACCTGGGTGGCTCAGTCGGTCCAACTCTTGATTTCAGCTCAGGTCATGATCTCAGAGTTGGGTAACGGAGCACCACATTGGGCTCTGGGCTCCATGCTGGGTGTGGAACCTGCTTAAGATTCTATCTCTCCCTCTGTCCTTCCCCTCCAACTCTTGTGCACATGTATGTGCTTTCTCTCTCTTAAAACATTTTTTAATTTTTAATTTTTTTTAAAGATTTTATTTATTTATTTATTTGACAGAGAGAGAAAGAGAGCTATCACAAGCAGGCAGAGAGGCAGGCAGAGAGAGAGGGGGAAGCAGGCTCCCCGCTGAGCAGAGAGCCCGATGTAGGGCTTGATCCTAGGACTTTGAGATCATGACCTGAGCTGAAGTCAGAGCTTTAACCCACTGAGCCACCAAGGCGCCCCTTAAAACATTTTTTTAAAGAATATATTGTCTTTTTAACCATATGTTCAATACATATAACTATTTTTATGTCTACACATCAGTATAGATAATAGCCATAATTATATTCTCATTAATTGTATGTTAATAGAGTTACCTCAGCTTTTCCTGTCCTTCTAATTTTAGTACTTTAGGCTCTTTATATGTAAGGTACATGTTTCTTACAATCACAATATAACTGAGTCCTGCTTTTATAGATGTCTGACAATTTTGGATTAATACAAATTTGTTGGAATGTATTCCATCTCCTCGCTCTGCTGCCTTGGTAGTCATATGTTCTGTTATCATTCCTATGCTGGTTATCCTAGAGGATAGAACACTACACTTTGATTGACTGTATCTACTTTTGGAGGTTACCACTCCCTGGCTAAGGCAAAGGGCTAACAACATTTTAAGCCCATTTATCCCCTTTGCTTTTTGTTCTGTGTTGTCATGTATTTCATTCCACATACATGGTTGACCCTTCAACAACCTGGGGCTTATGGACTCTGACCCTCTGCACAGCTGAAAATCCCTATGTAACTTTTGACTCCCCCCAAATTTAACTACTGACATCTTACTGTTGATCAGAAGCCTTACTGATAACAGAAACACCTGATTAACACATATTTTGTATGTCCTATCTACTGTGTACTGCATTCTTCCAATAAAGTAAGCTAGAGAATAGAAAATGTGAAGAAAATCATGAGGAAGAGAAAATACATCTACAGTCCTATACTGTACTTTTTTGGGGAAAAAAAAAAGTTGTGTAGAAGTGGACCCACACAGTTTAAACCTGTGTTGTTCGAGGACCAGCTGTACTCACCCATGTATGACTCTTCCCGTTGTCCCTCATTTCCTCTCACTGTCTTTGTACTTTGATTTCAGATCATTTTCCTTGAATATTTCTTGTAGGGATGGTCTTCTGGCCACAAATTTTCTGAGTTCCTGTTTGTCTAAAGTGTCTTTCTTCTATCTTCATTTTATTATTATTATTATTATTATTATTATTATTACTAGTATTATTATTTAGAGAGAGAGTGTGTGAGCAAGGGACAGAGGAAGATAGAGAATCTTGAACAGGTTCCACACTTAGCATGGAGCCTAATGCAGGGCTCAATCTCACGGCCCTGAGACCCTGACCTGAGCCCACATCCGGTCTAACCTGACTAACTGAGCCACCCAGGTGCCCCTCTTCTACCTTCATTTTAAAAATGGTGTCTTTGGGGTGCCTGGGTGGGTCAGACGGTTGGATGGCTGACTTCTGATTTTGGGTCCAGTCATGGTCTCTGGGGTGCTGGATCAAGCCCCCCAGTGGGCTCCACACTTGGTGCAGAGTCTGCTTGTCCCTCTCCCTGCCCCTCCCTCTGCTCATGCTCCCTTTCTCTCTAAAATAAATAAGTGAAATCTCTAAAAATGAAAGAAAGAAAGAAAGAAAGAAAGAAAGAAAGAAAGAAGAAAGAAAAGTGTATTTTCACTGGGTATGGAATTCTAGATGACTACTTAAATGTCATTCCATTATCTGGCTTCCATCATTTCTGTTGAGAAATCTGATGAGACTGATGTCAGTCTCACTGTTGCTCCTTTGAAGATAAAGTTTCTTGTCCTTTAGTTTTCAGAAGTTTATTTTACTTATTTTGTTTATGCTCCTTGCCTTTAGTGTTCAGTTTGACTGTGATTTGCTGTACTAGAGTCTCGGACTCCTTGTTTTGATGTTTGATGGTGACAACCTTCGAGCTCCAGTCCCCCTCCTGCCCCTGCTGCCCCACTTCTGGGCAAGCTAAGAAAGTCTGGCTGCTTCCTCCATTTGTACCATGGGAAATTCAAACCACAGAAGCTGGGGTCACGTGTGGGAGTCCTCATCTCAGCTCTGTCCCCTAATCACCATAAAAACCCAAGCCAGTCTTTTTAACTGGCTCTTTCAATCTCTTTTTGGACCTGCTTGGGGGAACTGGTCCTTCTGTCCCCAGAAAGCCTCATTATGTGAGTAATAAACTTTTCCCCATCCTATTGGTGCATGTGTAACAACATTAGTTTCAACATCCAAACCAAATTTTAAGTAGATGGGTACTTGTTGGGGTGGAGGGAGAAGGTCCATTCAGGTCTGTAGGGTGAATAAAACATGCCTAGTTATGTACAAGTTTCCCCAACTATCCAAAAGTAGAGTGTTTCTATGAAACCTTTCATAGGCCAAAATGGCATTAAGTGAAAAGTAGACCCTGTCTTCTGAAAGTTCATATTATGTTACCTCACTTTTATGAGGTGAAGTATGAAAAGTCTTTATGAAAGACTTACATCAGGGGCACCTGGGTGCCTCAGTGGGTTGAGCCTCTGCCTTCAGCTCAGGTCATGATCTCAGGGTCCTGGGATCGAGCCCCACATTGGGCTCTCTGCTCAGTGGGGAGCCTGCTTCCCCCTCTCTCTTGTCTGCCTACTTGTGATCTCTCTCTGTGTCAAATAAATAAATGAAATCTTAAAAAAAAAAAGACCTAATTAGTATGGTAACAGCTTTTTTATAAAAACAAAAATCTCCTTTGGATTTTTTCTATTCTTTTCTTTATTTTATTTATTTATTTTTTGATTAGTGAAAACATGTAGGTTTTTCATATATATGTGTTCATTATCTCTCTTCATAGAGAGGAAGAAAGAAAGAAAGAAGAAAGAAAGATGATAGATAGTTTTATTTAGAGGGATTTATTTTAAGGAATTATCTTACATGATGTGATGGCTGGTGACTCCAAAATTCTTAGGGCAAACCAGGAGGCCGGAGATTCAGGTAAGAGTTGATGTTGCAGTCTTGAGTCCAAAGGCTGAAAATGGAGGCAGAATTTCTTTGTTGCAGTTTTGAGGCAGAATTCCTTCTTCTTCAGGATACCTTAGTCTTTGCTCTAAAGGCCTTCAACTGATTAGATGAGGCCCACCCACATTATGTAGGGCAATCACCTTTACTCAAAGTCAACTGACTATAAGTGTTAAAATACCTGGACACTCTTTGGCCAAATAATGGATCACTGTACTGTAATCATGTTACACATACTGTTAACCATCAAATGCCATTTTCTTTCCCTCCTCTATTCTTGGGACTCCAATTGCAAATTGTTTAATATTTTCTGCATGGTCTCCTACACAGCTAATTTTCTATATTTTTTATTCTCTTTTTTTTCTCAGCTTTAGTTTGAATATTTTTATACTCCTATTTTCCAGTTGACCAATCCTGTCTTTTAATATATTTATTAACCCGACTATTAGAATTTCATTTTCTTTTTTTTTTTTTAATATTTTATTTATCTGACAGAGAGAGATCACAAGTGGGCAGACAGGCAAGCAGAGAGAGAGAGAGGAGGAAGCAGGCTCCCTGCAGAGCAGAGAGCCCGATGTGGGACTCTATCCCAGGCCCCTGAGATCATGACCTGAGCTGAAGGCAGAGGCTTAACCACTGAGCCACCCAGGTGCCCCTAGAATTTCATTTTCTATTGTATATATATATATTTCAATTTTAGGATATCCAGTTGATTCGTTATAAAATAGATGCCATTTTGTGGTGATTTTTCTCCATCATTTCCTCTATTTTCTTGGGCATATTAATTGCAGTTACATTCGAGTTTATGTTCAAAAACTCTAGTATCTGGTTCCTCTGTGCCCTGGTTTTACTCTTTATTTTTCTTTTGATTTTCAGTATTTCATCTGGTTGTCTGACCTTCCTACTAACATTTAATGTGTGCTGAGAATTACATGCGAAAAACTGTAGGGCTTCTGGATGATATCATCATATTCTTTCAGAAAGAATTTGATTTTCTCCTAATTGACAGATAAAGCATGTCTGCTCGTCTTTAATGGAGCTCGTTTCCCATTTACACATATTCTTAGGGTCTGGTCCCTTTACGATCTCAGCTTAAAAGCCTGAGGTGTTTATTAGGAACCTTCATCCTTGATTTAAGCTGAACACCAGTTTTTGCTTCCCAAGCTCTGAATTATGCACTCAGCCTCCTAGCTCTTGCATCCCAGTTGGATTCTCTGTGTCTCTCTATGCGACTGCCTATTCTATGTGGATCTCCTTTCTCCAGTATCGTGTCCCCCTCCATCATAGGTGCTGGTTACCCCCAATCTCTAGGTTTGTTTTTTTTTTTTTCCTTTATCCTTCTGATCCCAGAAATACATTGCATTATGCTCTAGATCACTGCTTTCCATTTGGACTCTGTGACCTACACTGTGAAAACTATGCTGAGAGCTCAAACCAGCCGAGAATGCAACACACACTTAAGTGTATTTCTCTCAGTCTTGATCCCTCAAGTCTGGCCTGCATGGAATATTTTTTTTTCCATACCTTCAGACAACATTAAAAAAAATTTTTTTTAGCTTTCATAGCTGTTCTCAGTGAGAAGTTTAGTCTGATTCCAGCTACTTTTGTACCACCAGCAGCAGAAGAAATCTGAGTTAAGTTTTGTATAGAACGTATAGAAAATTTCTAACTCAGTGTGGGCTCTGTTCTCAGATGAAAAAGGGTTAATGGTCTGTCTGGACAGTAAGGAGGAGATTCCAGCATTCTTTGATTTTTTTTTTCCAAGACATGCAATCGTTCTAATTGCCCTAAAAGGATGTTGACATTTGAGAACGAAGAGAGTGTCTGTCCCGTGTCAGTGCAGAAACCCGGGGCTGTGCAAGAGTAAGACAGGCAGAAAGTACAGAGAGCAGCTGGGGTTCAGGACCCTCTCATGGATGTTCCTCAGTGGGTAGGGGAAATTGCAAGCAACAATCGTGTCTACCACCATCTGTGCTTTATTCAGTTCTTCGAGCGTCCTGGAGACAAAAGGAAAAAGATCCAGGGATCTAATTTGAGGAACCGAGGTTCTCACAGCTCTGGAGTTTGGAAGTCTGGGATCTAGACTGGTTTCCGGTGAGACCTCTTTTCCAGCTTCTAGGCAGCTGCCTTATTGCTACGTACTCACATGGCCTTTTGTCTCTGTGCCTAGAGAGAGCGAGTTCTCCGGTGTCTCTTTTTCTTCTTATAAGGACACCCTGCTACCAGATAAGGGCCCCACACTTATGACCTCATTTAGCTTTGATGACATCCTTTATGGCCCTATCTCCAAATACAATCCCATTCTGAACTGTTGGGAATTAGGGTTTCAACATATAAGTTTGGGGGGGGTCATATACTTCAGCCCTAACAGGGCTCCCCAAGATGATGGTCTGTGATAAAACTGAGACTGAAACTGAGATTTCCCCTTACGAGATGAGTTCTTGTTGAAAGAATGTATCTCAGGTCTCTGGGCCTCCCATGGTGGGTACTCAGTGAATATCTTACTGAGCAAACCTAGAGAGAGGTTAAGTGGGATGTCCTATCAGTACAATACAGTTTTTCCTTCTGTAATGTAAAAATGGAGGCCCAGAGAAGGTAAAGGTTTGCCCCTGATCACACAGCAAGTTGGTGGCTGCAGCCCAGTCTCCTGCCTCTGAGCTCAGTGTTTTCTCCCCACACCCGGGTGGGCCTCTTCCACTCCCTCACTCCCTGGTAGAATCAGAGAAAGGGGAGCAAATCTGTGAGTCGGGGAGTATGTACCGACTCACTTTCTCTCACAGGATATTTGTGTTTAAATCTCTGCACCAGGCAGAGGAAGGGAAATCCAAGCCATGTGTGTGTAGTGGGCTCGAGGCGTTCTGAAGGGCCTGTAGGTAGTGGGGCTGAGGCCGGGAGACAGGGTCATCCTAGGCAGTCCTTGATCTGCTTGTCCTCCTGATTTTCTACCCCCAACCCCAACTTCATCTTGTGACACTGGTGTGTGTGTGTGTGTGTGTGTGTGTGTGTGTGTGTGTATGTGTAAATTTGGAAAATTGGACTGCGTCTCTGTACCTAAGGCTACAGTTTTCCAGTCCCACATCCCAAATGAAAGGAAAGCCAAATTAGTTCATGTCTTCAGATCCAAATTTTAATTTAAAATTTAAAAAAGTGAAATGTTCCTTAAAATGTTAAAAAAAAAAAAAAAAGGAAAAGTATTTCAGTTTCCAGGATAGAGGAACAATTCTGCCACAAAGCTAACAACTTTCCATGGAAAAAAAGGAGATCTCTGAGTAGTGGTTACATTTGCCAGGAAAGCTTCCTGAACCTTCTGGGCAGGCTGAGCGTTCTGCCTCTGACCTTGCCGCGCACGCCGGCTGGTGTTCAGCGTGTCCCCCATCCTCCCTGGGCCGTGGTTTCTTCTCTACATCGGTTTGTTCATATGAAGGGGTCACCATTTGTTGGTGGGTCATCTCCACAAACCTACGCTTTGGAAGGGAAGGGACACAGTCCTCCGGTTACAAGCACTAGGAACCAACTCTGACCCACTTCCGTAGAAAGGCAACATCTGGGATGATGGTTGTGGCTTTCAGAGGCCACAAGAAGGCTGACAGCAGGCTCTGGGAGGGCAGGAATCAGAGCACCTGTGGGATGCGGGGCGAAGGAGCGACGGAAAGCAAGTCCCGGCCCATTAGGGGGTGAGTGGGCCCCGGTCCTGTACCCTGTCGCATTGCTCCTTTCCAGTCTGCACTCTGGGACTGCTTGAATTTCCTGTGGCTGTTGTAACACATTACCATGGTGAAACTACTCTGTGTGATACAATAATGGTGGCTGCGTGTCTTTATACGTTTGTCAAATCCCACAGGATGGGCACCACCAAGACAGACCGTATAGCTCACGGGGACTTGGTGGCCAGCTTTGGGTCACGCGCCCACCTCATGCATCGGCGTGCATTAGAATGGGTGTGAGAGCTTGCTGAACCCTAGCTCACTGGGCTCCAGTCCCGGGCTCTCTTAGTCAGCAGGTCTGGGGAGGGGCCTGGGAACTTGCATTTCTCACACATTCTAAGGTGATGTGGGCGCTGCGGTCCCAGAATAACACTTGGAGACCCGCTGGGCTAGGAGAAGGCAGAATTCCTTGACTGTCTTCCTCACACCGCGTATATCTGATGGGAAGAGTAAATTTCTAAAAGGTCATGGTGATCCAGGAGCTGGGGAACATGGCTGCCAGGTGACAGGGCACACGTGGCCAGGTTATTAGGGGTCTTGCTCTAGAGAAAGTGTGTGGCACAGTCCATGAGGGCAGCGTGTTCAGAAATATGGGAGGATAAAGAGGAGCTGCCGGAAATCACGCTGGTCACTGAGACCCATAGATGGTAGCAGGTCTTAAGTCCCAACTGAGTGTCCAGTGGCTTGGCCACAAGCACTCCCATGAAGGATGCAGGCTCTGTGGGCCCATAGATGAGGTCCTCGTGACGTCCTTGTTGAGACAAGTTTACCTGGATCTTGGAGCGAGGGAACAACCTGGAAGGCGAATCTGCTTTTAATTCTCAGAAACAAGGAGACTGGATCAAATGACCTGTGGGACCAGCGGACCAGCCCAGCCTGAGATCTAGTGCGCTCCCGTCCCAAAGCTAATGATGTCATCGCCCTGGGCTGTGTCCGATCTGTGTAGTTAGGTTGATGGGATTAATCAGCTCATGTTAACATGCTGATGATCATGAAATAAAGACCGACCATTTCAATAGGAGACTCAGGGCTGAGGGACGAATGTGGAATCATCTGGACTTTTACAAAGGTCATGGTTGAATTATCACAAAACTTCCTTTACTCAAAGCAGATGCTTATTGAGATTAATTTAGTGTGAAAAGTGAACCAGACTGAGTATAAAAGACATTGTCTCCTCAATTATGTAACAGGACACCTCCTCATTGTCCTCTACTCACTGAAGATGATTGCGCATTCCCTCCGGGACATTTCAGCCCACTGTGCTGAGTCGCCATGCAATCCCTCTTTTGGGGATGTTCAATGAGAGCTCAGTATTCACACAAAGACGAAGTGGGCACGAACAAAAGGGAACATCAATTGGGAAAATGGGGGCTGCAGACAGAACCCATCTTTCTGCTGAAACCACGTACGTAGCAATTTCTAGAGATGCGCCTCATCTGAAGATGAGAAATACACAGGGAAATTATTGCCTTGTCTCAGGTGCTCATGTGACGTGTGGTGGTGCCGGTCTGGGTCACCTGGGTCCCGAGGAGGAGCTCTGCAGAGGATCCCATCTGGACCCCAGCTATATTAGTCATCTTCACACTTTATCATCTTTTCAAAAGAAAATATGTTCTCTTCCTCGTTTGTCTATTTGTTACAGTGTTCCTTCTTAAAACTTTTGTCTTTGTTTCTGAGACCTGCTGGAGTCCTGATTCTGCTCCTACCTCTTGGCCTGTCCTTGCTCCTTCCCCAGATCGTCTTCCAAAGTCAAGTCCTTGATCACCTCCGTTACCTCACTTTGCCTTTGCCCGGGCGGACTGCAAGTTACCTTACAGCAGCAGTGGGCTTCCTGCCCTGCTGCGGTGAGGAGCTGGCAGAGAGCTGGGCTAGATCCAGACACAGTAGCAGGAACCTGGGTCGCAGGGGGCTGGCAAAGGCTGAGGGCAGGTGTAGAAGGTAAGCGGGGAGGTGAACCGAGGGGCCGTACCAGGAGAGCAAGGCCATTTATCAGATCCGAAGAGCCAGTGGGAGGTTGGGCTGGCAGTTAAGGCAAGAAACAGCTGGTTGGATACATGAAGAGTGGGAGGTGGAGGAGGCCAAGGGGCTCAGAGCATAGGCTATTCACCCTGGAGGTTGCCTGAGCTCTTTCTGTGGGACTGGTGGGGGAAGCAGGGAAGGTTTAGCCTGCTTCAGGAAGGTCTGCCACAGGTGGGAGGAGAGTTCTGTGAGAATTAGGAAACATACTGCTCTGGGCCAATGCAGCTTTACCCTCAGGGCATATGGCTTGGGGATGGAGTGTAGTCTAGATTGCAGTCTCCTGAGTGGTCCTCATTGTGCAGTGCACGGCTTGGACAACCATGATGGGCCCTGGCTGAGAGACTTTGGATTAGCCAGATGCTTTTCTCTCCGCAGTTTAACTCCCGACTTCCCAACGGTCCCCCACACAAGGCAATTCGCCTCTAACCCCATGGGGTGGCGGTGGGAGCCCCCGGAGTCAGAGCTGGAGTTGGCATCTGCTGCCTGACTTTTATTTTTTCATTAAGTAACTTAATGAAGTTAGCTATCTTAAATGTATAGTTCAGCGGCATTCAATCCTTTCGGTGCTGTGCAAGCTCGACCTCCAGCTAGTTCCAGCACATTTCACCATGCCCCCAGGAAACCTTATACCCATCAAGCAGCCTTTCCCCAGTCCCTGTCCTCTAGTACTGGGAAACTGCTCATCTGTTTCCTATCTCCATGGATTTACCTATCCTGGATGTTTTGTATACGTGGAATCAAACAGTACATGCTCTTCTGTGAGTACAACATTCCTTTTTGTGGCTCATACTCTCACTATGGGCAGAAAGCATTTTGTTTATCTGTTCACCTGTTGAAAGAAACTTGGGTTTTTCCATCTTTTGACTATTGTGAAGAGTGCTGCTGTAAATAGGCACGTGCAAGATTTTGTTGGAACAATTCTTGTTGGTTTCCAGTTCTTTGGGGTATACACCTGGGAGTGTGGAATTGCTGGGTCTGAAAGGGATTCAACACTTAACTTTCAAGGAACTGTTAAACTGTTTTTCCTAACCACGTGCCATTTTGCATTCCCACCGTCAGCGTATGAGGGTTCTGATTTCCCCTCGTCCTCACCAACGCTTGCTATGTCCTATTTTTTAAGACTCAAAGCCATCCTCGTTGCATGGGAAGTAGTATCGCATTGAGGTTTGGATTCACATGTCCCTGATAACTAATAAGGGCTCTGTATATTTTCATATTTTTGTTGGGGTTTTGTAGATCTTCTTTGGAGAAATGTCTATTCAAGTCCTTTGCTCATTTTTTTTTATAATTTTTAAAAGATTTATTTATTTATTTGAGAGAGCGCGCGAGAGCACGAGTATGAGTGAGTGGGAGGAGGGGCAGAAGGAGGGGGAGAGAACCTCAAGCAGACTCCCCACTGAGCATAGAGCCCGATGCAGGGCTCGATCCCAGGACCCCAAGAACGAGACCTGAGCCGAAATCAAGAGTCGGACAGTGAGCCCACTGAGCCACCTAGGTGTCCGCCTCGTTGCTCATTTTTAGATTAGGGTTTTTTGTTGTTGTTGTTACTGAGTTCTAATGGCTTTTTTATATATTCTTTATATATTCTCGTGGCTGTCTGGCTTTTATTCTTCTGAGTCAGAGGTGCTTTAGTCTAGGTTCCTTCACTTGAAAGAAAAACCTTCAAAGTAAGTTTCCTCTTGCTCTTGCAAACTGTCAGCAAGTTACTGAGAGCCTGTGAGCCTCAGTTTCCTTGTCTGCGAAAGGGGGTAATAATAGACCTGCTTCCCAGGGTTGTTCTGAGGATCAAATGTGCTAATATGTGGAAAGTGCTTAGAATGACACCAGGTCCGAAGCATTTGCTGCTACTAATATTATTCTGATACACTAGCACAACTGGGCCTGTCTGCACCTTCATTTTAGGTCCAGGCAGAGGTGAGAGAAATGATTCCATTGGTGAGGTCCCATTAGGCTGAAGTCATTTTCCATATATTTTTCTTAGACTTATCCTCTCTACATCCCTTTGAGGTGGGTAAACAATGTTCACTTGGGGAAACTGGGCTCAGAGAGGTTGGATAACCTGCCCAAGACTCACAGCTGGTAAGAGCAGGATGGACACTGAGGGGCCCCCTGACCCCCCTCCCACCTCAGTGAAAGCCTGCAGCACCAGCTGCTATCAGCCCCTTTAGAGAGGAGGGCTACCTCACCTAAGGTCACAGCCCTTCCTGGGGTTGCCTGCATCTGATGGGTCTAGGTGGGGGCATCCAAGCCCTGCAGGTATGGCTGAGGGGCAGTCCCAGCTCCAAAAGCAGCCCCCCAGGGTTGTCTGAGGCCATGGTGGGCCCGCATGGAAGTTCAGTTTCCCATCCAGTCCCGATTCTATCCCCGTCCCCCGTAGCAGGCTTCCTGCACACTTGCCCTGACAGCTTTCCCAGGACCCGAGACTTCCAGCCGGGACGCGTGGGTCACCTATGTGCTAATCTCATCCAAGGTCGCTTCTCAGGGATCTCTCCCCCAACTGCAGGGGCTCAGGGCCGCCTCAGTCTGGAGCCAAAGGGCACTCTGCTTCCACCACGCATCTCCCAGGATGTGAGGGTGGAGAGGAGGACTTGGTCTCCTAACGCTGTTAACCTGGGACAAGTGGGCAATGGGGGAGCATGTCAGCCAGAAGAGAGAAGGGATGCGAGAAGGTAAGCACCTGAGGTGGCTGTGCTGTGCTGTCCAAGCACCTGGCCCGTCATCGAGTAGAAACTAGTGCGAGAAGAACGTGCTCACCCATTGTGGGCAGAATGTATGGAGCAGGAGGCCACAAGCAGGACAGCCCAATGCCTGTGCTTCCCAGCCAGACCTCCAGAGCCCAGCTGATGTGGTGGTTTGCTGGGCACCCCTCATCTGTCTACTTAGGCCCAGATGGCTGGGACTGGCTTCCTTTTTGGGAGAAGGGGAGCTGAGGGAGAAGGATGGAGAGAATCTTAAGCAGGCTCCAGGCCCAGTACGGAGCCCAACGCGGGGCTCGATCCCACAACCCTGAAACCATGACCTGAGCCAAAAACATGTTGGACACTTAAAGGACTGAGCCATTATGGTGCCCCAGGACTGGTTTCTTTGTTAGAAGACAGCCAATCAGGGGCGCCTGGGTGGCTCAGTGGGTTAGGCCTCTGCCTTTGGCTCAGGTCATGATCCCAAGGTCCTGGGATTGAGCCCTGCATCGGGCTCTCTGCTCGGCAGGGAGCCTGCTTCCCCATCTCTCTCTCTGCCTGCCTCTCTGCCTACTTGTGATCTGTCAAATAAATAAATAAAATCTTAAAAAAAAAAAAAAAAAGCCAGCACCTGATTTAAAAAAAAAAAAAAAAAAAAAAAGAAGACAGCCAATCAGTTTACCCCCAAAATATGGAAACAAGACTTACTATGTCTGAATTTCTATAGGTTTTTTCTCTCTTCTTCCCTCTCTTTTAAATCTTGTTTTTAGCCATTGTTCTCTGACAAAGAGAGATTGTCAGGGTCTTTGGCTGTCTCCCTCATGATGGAGTGTATTAGGGTTCTCCAGAGAAACCGAAGTAATATGATCTATCTATCCATCTGTGTATCCAAAGATATCTCTCTAGAGATATGGATTGGCTCACCCAGTTATGGACACTGAGAAGTCCAGACCCAGGAGACCTCCTGGTGTATTTCCAGTCCACATGTGAAAACCTGAAAACCAGGAGAGCTGATGGTGTAAGTTTCCATCTGAGTCCAAGTCCAAAGGCAGAAGACCCATGTTACAGCTTGAAAACCATCAGGAAGAACGAAAGAATTCTTTCTTACTCAGCTTTTTGTATCCTTCAGACCCTCATTGGATTTGATGTATCCCACATCCACTGGGAAGGTCCCCCTGCTGTCCTCAGTATACTGAGTATACTCAAGTGTTACTTTTACCCACAAAACCCCTCATGGACAGACGCAAATATCTGGGCCCCCTGTGGCCCAGTCAAGTTGACACATGACAGCAGCCATCACAGTGAGTACATGTGAATGCAGGGGTCTAACCCAAATTCCTCCAGGCTGTTCTTTGGCCATACTCCATAGATGGTTGTTGACTGTTGAATGGGTGACCAGTTGCTCAAAGGGACAGTTGTGTGAGATGCCAGTTCCCGTAAGGTTGTGGGACTTGGGACGGGCTATCTCAGTGTGTTCTGAGAGCAGCCACGGTCCCAGGAACTTGGGGCCTGGACACTTGCCCCTGTACTGATTTGAATAGTGTACCCTACACATTCACGTTCTCCCGAAACCTAAGAACGTGACCCTGTTTAGAAGTAGGACCTTGGCCAAGGTAATTAAGTTAAACTCATACTGGATTAAGGTGGACCCGAAATCCAATGACACTGTCCCGTAAGAAAAGGGCACCCAGATGTACAGGGAGAAGAAGGCCATGTTATGGGAAGATGGTAGACAGATGGAGTGATGTGGCCACAATCCAAGGAATGCCAGGGGCCGCCAGAAGCCAGAGGAGGTCTGGAAGGACCCTCTCCTAGAGTTTTGGGAGGAAGTATGGCTATGATGACACCTTGATTTTGTATATCTGGCCTCCTGACCTGTGAGAGCATAAATGGCCCTTGTTTTCAGGCACCTGACTTGTGGTCATTTGCTGCAGCAGCCCCCTGGAAAGGAGCACAGTCTTGAATAAGCACCACTGGGCCTTTCCACCTCTGGAAGGCCACTGCCCAGCACCATTTCTCTGTTGTGGATCGCTCACACAGTTTGGCCAGAATCCCCTCTCGTGAGCCTGTCCCCTCACTGTAAATGCCCAGTCCCTGCTGGATTTTAGTAGACCATTTTTGATTTTTTCATTTTCCTGTTGCTTCTCCAGGGCAGACTGTTCAGATTAACTTGGAGAAACTTCTCTGCATTTTGGATAGGAAGGGCTGCCGACATGGGACTGCTACACGAGCCGGGCAGGGAGTGGCTGATGGCTCCTCTTGGGGACCCGGGCCACCCACTCATGGAACAGAAGCTTTTCTTCCACTGGGGCTCTGCCGGGCAAGGCCCCCCTGACCCAGGAGCTTCCGGGGCCTGGCCTGCAGGGGAGAAGTCTCACACAGTACCGTGGAGTTTGCAGGCTCCCAACCCTCCCTGAATATGAGGAGGCTTTTTTTCTAACTATAAAATTAATAGATATTCATTGAAAACAACTCAAACAGTGAGTAAAGGCACAAAGTAGCAAAATGACCCTGAATGGCATCATCCCTAATCATTCTTAGCCTTGTGACTCTCTTTCCTTCCTGCCTTTCTCATGCATGCTTCTCTTTGTCTGTATATGGGCTTATATTTTATGAGAAGATGGGTACAAACCACAGCATCTTGGAAGCTGCCTTTTCACTTTATGACGTATTGTACACATCCTTCCACACCCACAATTGTGGACCGATAGCAGCATTCAAAATGGCTGTCCTGTGGCTGGTACCTCTTCCGTGAACACCCCTGTCCGAGAGTGAGGTTAGAGGGTGGAGGCTCACTTGGCGGAGGCTGAAGGGCAGGGCTCCAGCCCTGGACGGGTTGGGATGAAATGGCTTTTTCTGGTGACTTCTGTTTTCCTAGATGTCGAATGTGTGGAAGGCTCTCTATTGTTAACCTAATCAGATCTCCTAATAGTGTTGTAGAAACAAATGAGAGATAGTTTTTAGGCCACTGGATAGAACTCAGGAAGATGAATTACATGTCCTGAAGCGTACAGTTTGGGGGGGGGGTGCTTGTTCCCCCATTTTTTCCTGTGGGATCCTGGGGAGGTATTAAGAGATGAAATCATTGGAAAGCACGTCGCTTATGGTTCAGAGTGCCCCAAATGTTGCTTATGTCTGCCCCAGGAGCCCACTGCCTGTCCTTAAACCTCAGCTTTGCCTACTCAGTGAATGCACTAGGCAAGTTTCCTGACCTCTGTCCTCCTTGAGTTCCCAGGGCTGCCGTAACAAATTAACCACAAAACCTGGCTGTCTTAAACAACAGACATTTCTTCCCCTGCAGTTCTGGAAGAGAGAAGTCCCAAATCGAGGTTTCCACAGGGCCGTGCTCCCTCTGAAGTTTCCAAATAATTCTGCCCGGCCTCTCCCAGCATCTGGGAATCCTCAGCCTCCCTCCAGCCTCTGCCTCCGCCATCACAGGGCCTTCTCTCCTCTGTGTGTCCCTATGCCCAACCCCATACTAATCTAATACGGCCTCGACTGAACTTGATTGCATCTATGAAGTCCCTATTTCCAAAATAAAGTCATTTGGAGGTTCTGGGTGGACGTACCTTTTGGGACCACTTATTCAACCCAATACACTCCTCCTTCAGAAGGAGATATATTTTGAGGAATTAGTTAATACAAGTAAAACACTTAGAAAAGCAGCTGGCCCAATGAAGCCCTCCTAGAAGCGGTCATTATAATGCAAGGAGCATTTGAAAAGACTCAGAGGAAAGATCCTATGTAAATGCTCACCAAAGGACACCTTCCTGGCCAAGCAAACCCGAGCCCCCCTACCCCGCCCTGCTAGTCTTTTTGAGTCTTTGTCTTTTATACGCCAGAGTATCAAGTTTTCCTCTTGCAATCCTTCCCTTAAAGAATGGTTTATCTGGCCATTTGTTTATGTGTGGAAAATGCATAAAAATTTATAAAATAAACCCATTTACTTCCAGACGAAAGTTAGCATTTTGCCTGGAGTGAATTTTTGTGGCTGAGTTATAAAATTCTGAAAGTAAGGGTTTCTTTTTTTTTCTTTCTTTCTTTCTTTCTTTCTTTTTTTTTTTTTTTTAAGTAAGGTCTTCTAATGAAACTGTGCTGGCCTTTAATGAACATCACCCCCCTCGCTATAATAAAGAATATACAATATTTGGCATGATGCACTCTGGAAAAATCGCCTAATATGTAATACAAGTGATTGCCTCCTCTGTGAGCCAAGCTCTGTTTCCATTTTGTGGGGGTAATTCAGCTCAAGTATTTATTGAGTGCCTACTAGGTCTCAATCACTGTGCTGGGCACGGGGATCTAAGGAGAACATTAGTGGGGGTACTGAGTCATAAAAAATAGTGAGCTTTCAACCAGGTGCATGTGGGGCCCTGTTCTCAGTGCTCTGTGTGCCCACATAATCCTAACAGGGTCCCCACTCACAGATGGGACACCAGAGGTACGGAGAGGTCCAAATCATTTGCCCACCATCTCGCACTAGCAGGGAGAAAGCCAGGGGCCACACCCACTATCCTGGGAGGTCGGTGGAGAGCAGTGGCTGAGTTCAGCACTATGGGGTCGGCATGGGGCTGTGGAAGCCCATGGAGGACCACCTCCATGCACAGTCTAGGAAGGCCAGAGAGCGCTTCTTAGAAGGGCACGCTTAGGGGGAACTGGAGCCAGGGCAGGTGAAAGAGAGGGGGCACCAGTGAGCACTGTCCCCAAGCTTAGAAACGATGCAGTGTGTGCACGTCTGTATGCCCACCTGTGTGGGGCATTGCTAGACCGCATCGTGGTCGAGAGCATCACGAGAGTGAGCCAGAGAAGTGGGCAGGGTCAGCAGGAGGAACAGGGCAGAGGCTGCCTTAAGGAACTTGGAGACCCTCCTGCACTTGAAGGAAGGCCTGAATCAGGGTTTTAAGGAGGAGAATGACCCATAGGTCTGACTATTCTCTTTCTTTGCCATAACTGCAGTATTTCAGGATATGTCACTTAGATGCTCATTTGGGGGCTGGGGAGAAAAAAGGACTATGGAGGGGGGAAATATGGTACTATTTTAAAATTCCATCTGGTACTGTCACAAGTGTGCACCTTGTCATGGACACTCAGGGACCAGGACCCAGCTCTGCTACTCACAGGCTTTATATAACCTCAGGCTTATTGGAAGTCCCCAGACCTCAGTCTTCTCACTATACAGTGGGGGTAAGGATACTTACCTCTCATCGCTGATGTGACATTTCCAAGAGATACTATAGGTCCAGCACCTGTGAATGCTTAATATATCTTAGAGGTTCTCTGGCTCTTCCCCTCTGTCCCCTCTTTTAGGTCACACATGTTGATGGTGGCTCCTTCTCGTGTTAGGTTAAAACTACTCACTGACTCGTCCACCTGCTTCCCCAGATGCCCAGACAGATGTTTGGGTACACACTGCTTCCGGTCGTAGCCGAGGGATGGGGGAAGGTCTGTAGGCATGTGTGAGGCGACAATAGGAAGGAAGGTCATTTAAGAAAAGGGCTAATAAAGACTGCCCGGGGTGTCTGGGAGAGGAAGAGAGTGAGCAGGGGTGCCAGTTGTGCCAGAAGGTACAGGGGGAGTTTTTAGGGGGAATGGGAGTACAGAGAGCTGGGGCACTGTCCTTGACACACACATGTACCCCTGCAAGGTTTTGAGAAGGGGGGGTTCAGATTTGTTTAAGTCTAGGCAGGAGCCCCGAATGCAGCAGGAATATTTCCCAGCAAGGGTGAGGCTGCAGAGAAATGAGGAGCCTGGCTGGTGAAAGCTGGCCGAGAACTTCAGACCTTAGGGTTCAAGCGCAACTGTCTGGATGACTGCAAAGTTTCAGCTTGAGGATCGGGGTCGTGAATGCCCTCACAGGTTGGCAGCATGACTCCCAGGCCCTCTCCAGGGACCTGACCCCTTTGCCCCTTCCCAAAGGTGCCATGGGGAATCCAGGCTGGAGCTGGGAGGCTTTCTTCCATTTTTTGTCCCATGATCATTAGGTTTGCTGATAAGTGGGGATTATTAATTAAAGGGATAAAGCGTGTGCTTCCAAGGGTGATTACCGTTACTGTAAATCAGACTTAATGGCGGCAGAAATTCATTAGGGATTCATTTCCTAATGATAATGAATTGGCTGGAGCAGATGTCAGACGCAGCCGTGACCGTAATTCTAATTCCAGGTTCCAGGAGTGGGAAGTGTCCGGGACCAAGGAATCAGAGCACCCTTCTCAGAACTTTAAGGCTTTGTAGTGTGTCCTGGGCAGCCACATGGACACAGGCCTCTCCTGAGGACCTCTGGGCCATTGTTCTTGCCATATCTCTTCCAAGAACAACGTTCCCATTACCTTGTCTCTTGAGCCTCACTTTCCTTGGAAGATTTCCCTGACTGCTCCGGGGCGAGACCAGGGCCCCTCTGAGCTCCTGAAGCTCTGATCGCCCCCCTCTCTGGACACCCTCGGGGGCAGGTCCTGGCTTAACTCTATCTCTGCTTCCCCAGCACCCAGCACATAGTTGGCACTCTTGGTGATGGCTGAATTGATGCACAGGTGAGCGGGCACAGGATGTTTTGCTGATGTGACTGAACCTATGGCCGTCTGATTCTATTTGGAACTTGGGAGCCAGAGAGGAACCACCTGGGACAGAAGGAGTGAGCCCCCTGGTCAACAGGAATATCAGGCCTCCCCATGTGGACCAAGGTGAGTCCCCAGGCACGTGGATGCCTGGGCTTAGCAGGTCTGGGGGCTGGTGAAATTCACAGCATGCTAACCAAAGCAGCAGGAGGTAAAGGACCCCAAGCCTGTTGCTAAGACTGTGAAATATGTTATCAATGGTTATTGTGGGGAGCACATAAGAAATTCACGCCAAGCTCACGAGCTTAGTATAGCGTTCTGCACCTGCTAAGCATGCAACAATGATGAACCCTTATAATTATTTTGCTGAACTAATGAGGTAGAATCTCTAACTTTGTAACCAGGAGGAGAGCAGTTTTGCTTGTATGTATAGACCCATTTTCATGGAGGGAGCCCAGGCTTCAGGAGGATTTCAGGAGGGGCGGGTGGAGAGGGAGCAGGAGAAGGGAAGGACCCAGGAGGACTCAGAAGGACCTAGGTCTTGCAAGAAGGGCAGGATGTGCCCAGGGAGTAGGGTGGGAAGAAGGGCAGAGGGGGCCCAGCCCCTACAGCACCAAGCCCTTGGCGGTTACCAAGGCATGGCCTCTGCAGGCCTCTAGAACCGTCTGGCCAGGCAGACCAACTCAGGGGGCTGGATGATTGTTCCTAACACAGGACATGGCCCTTCCGTATCTGCCCTCTCCAGCCAAGTGCTTGCGGAGTGAGCTGGGCAAGGATTGGGTTCTTTATGGACAAGGAACCAGGCTCAGCAAGGTTGAGTGACCTGTGGTGGGCATTCAGCCGAGAATCAGGCCCCGTCAGCCTGTTTCCATGCTGTCTGGAAACCTGACCAGCTGACCTCAGAGGAGGCGCGCTTCTCTCCAGACAGCAGGCTCACTCCCCAACTACCAAAGGGGAGGAAAGTCTTTTCTGATACTGTATTTTGTTTGCTGGGCCAGGAGTTAACATTTGGGTCCCTATGAATTGCCAAAGCTTCTTGGGAATGTAACCTGTAAGGATCTATTAACATGTGGAAACACACATTCCCTTTGATCCTGCAATCCCACTTCTGGGAATCTCTCCCGCAGAAATGAAAGCCCTAAAATGTAAGACCATGAGAACAGGATGTTATTGTCGCATGTTTGTGGTGGCAAAAACCCGGAAGCAGTTGGAAAGTCCGTCAGGCCTGGAGTAAGGTTGAATAAGTTCCAATACCCGCCTTTTGGGAACATCAACCTTTTAAAAATTAGATTTCTATGTAATTATCTGGAGTCCGGTCCTGGATACATGGCTAAGTTAAAAACAAAAACCAAATATACAAAAGACTGCCTCCAAGTTGGCCAGTAATGTGAATTATGCAATGCCATAAAAAATAATTAAAAAGTTCTATATGTGGATTTACATCAATTTGCTTGGGCTGCCATAACAAAGTGCCACAGTCTGGGAGGCTTAAAGAACAGAAATGGACTTTCTCATGGTTTGGGAGGCTCAAAGTCTGAGATCAAGGTATTGGCAGGATTGGAGTCTGGGACTAGCTTGAGGTCACTAGATCTGGGGTGATTGTAATGATGGGAAATATTAGGAAATGAGATGGGGGCCAGGTTGTGTAGATCCTCTCCACCCCCTGCAAAGAAAAAGTAAGACCCAGAGAGAGGCCACATGGACACCTGTTCCAAGAGCCTTCCACACTCTACTGCAATGAGTTCTCACCATCGGGTGAGCCTGTGCTCTCCACACTGTACAGGTGAGGAGGGAAATTGGATGGAAAGATTCAGTACGGTGACTCGCTAAAGGTCACTCGGCTAGTTAGTTGTACGAAATTGGATGGAAAGATTCAGTACGGTGACTCGCTAAAGGTCACTCGGCTAGTTAGTTGTACGGGAGTGCTGTTGGGTCTCACCTAATCCCCCAGAGCACGTTCTCACAACACATCTGGATGTGGTTGGCCGTGGCCGCTGGTATGGAGGGTTTTCTTCCAGAGTGACTTTTTATAGACTGGTAATGAAATTCTCTTGTGCTTTGTAGATCGCAGCGTGGCCTTTCAACGATGATCCCGCCTCCAATGGGAGGTCAGAGGCTTTTTGTTTGTCTTCCTGGCAGCCGTAGGCAGGTGTACTGCGGTTTGAAAGTGGGTCCTTACGTCGTGGGGGGAGACAGCAGTCATGGCAGGGAACACATCATGTCAGATGCGTTAGCTGTGATCTCATTCAAGGCCCCTGACAGCTTTGGGTAGGACTATTACCCCCACTGGACAGAAGAAGAGACAGAAATTCGTATTCCTGCGAATCCTGGGTTCCTGCCCCAGAGCAGCTGTAAATAAGTGACAGAGGCAGGATGTGTGTTTGACTTCACCTGGCCCTTCACCATTCCCTGCAGGGCCACTGTCGGAGGCTGCGTTCTGGCGGTCATTCTTCTGAACCATTTTACATTCTGGGCTCTGGGTCTCGATTCTTGTCCCTTCCCATGGCTGCTTCCAGATTTTCCTAAATCACAAAACCCTGCAGCCATTCCCCTGCTTCAAACACCAATGAGGTTCCACTGGTCTTGGGAGAAAATTCATCTTGTCAGCTATAATTCGTTCCTCCATTGAAAAATGAGTTTTCGGCAGGCAGTGGGGGAGTGGAAGGGACACCTGGCTGCCTCGGTTGGTAGAGCATGCAACTCTTGATCTCGGAGTTGTAAGTTCGAGCCCCATGTTGGGTGTAGAGATTAGTCAAAAACAAAATCTTCAAAAAAAACAAAATAAAAAGTAAAAATGAGTCTTCTGGTTCCTGGGAACCTCGGTTGGTCAAGCGTCCAATTCTGAATCTCTGCTCAGATCATGTTCTCAGTGTTGTGAGTTCAATCCCCCCATTGGGCTCTGTGCTAGGCATGAAGCCTACTTATAAAAAAAAATACATAAATCAATAAATAAAATTAGTTTTCTTAGGAGTTGTCCTTTTGGAGAGAGGACTTTTGAACGGAACAGAGATAATAAGACGGAACAGTAACAAGCAGAGCAGGATTGCATTTTATGCCCCACCCTCGAACAGGTAAGAGAATGTAACTTCTGCCTTTTCTGTGAATGCCCCAACCTGTGTGGTTGGGCACTAACAGAAAGGAGAGAGGAGCCTACAGTTTGATAGTCATGGCATTTCAGTTTCTCCCACAATTAGAAGTTTACTTGGCGTGATGGGAGGGGATGGCTCAGTCAGTTAGGTGTCTAACTCTTGGTTTCATCTCAGGTCGTGATCTCAGGGTTGTGGGATTGAGCCCCTTGTCGAGCTCTGTGCTCAGTGGGGAGTCTGCTTGAGAGTCCCTCTCCCTCTGCCCCCTCTCCTCTCTCTATCTCTCTAATAAATAAATATATCTTAGAAAAAAAAAAAAAGTCTTCTTAGGGGTCACAGAGTCTCTTTCAAGTAAGTGCCTAAGCTGTTAGGGTTTCTTCTTCTCTCCTGGCATCCACAAGGACCAAGTGAGCCTTCCATGACCCCATGCTTTGCTCTGGTGGCATGTCCAGTTTGGTCTGATCTGGTCCCTGGACCCCTGTGTGGGATCTAATGAGGGGCAGCGGGACCCTGCTATCCTTCTGGGGCATCATCTGGGCACTCAAGGCAAATGGCCTTGACTCTTACCTTCTGTTCTCAAAGATCCTGCATTGTTTGGCTCCTTCCTGCTGTCTTGGGCTCCTATTCATTCCCTTGGTCTCCTCCCCCTTGCCAGGGCATCTGGGAACCTTTGAATGCTCTTGATCCATGGATAATGAGCAGTGCCCAGACACTAGTGTATCTAGACATTTCTTCTGCCCATGCTTCACTGTTGCCCTTGGCCGCCATGTTGGAAGCTGTACCATGTGCAACGCGTAGCTTCTCATAGAAGCTTGCAGCCCCCGCTGGCTCTGCTTGGGCAAGCAAGTCAGGAGCCGAATGGAGCTCTACAAGCCAAGCTGACTTTTCTTTGTAAGCTCCCTGCCCCATTATGTGCTATCTTCATGGCTTAACTTTCCTTCATGTCTGCAGGGCTAGCCTTTTTTTGGTATGGAACATTTCAGCAGGGCAAGTTAGTGGCAAGTCAAGGCTTTTCTGAGGCAAAATCTGCCATTGTTCCTTCATGCCCGTCTATTTCCTTGTAGCTGTTTTCGGGTGTTAGAAAATTGGATTAAGCTTCAATCGCATTTTCCCCTAAACACAAAAGTCCAAAATTAGTAGCACATTTCTAACAGACCTCACTTAAAGCCACATCAAATTAAATAGAGTCATTTTAAAACGGTCCTGTATATATTGTGTAGCATGGATTGGAAAGGTTTATGAAGTGAGGTATGTTTGTAAATACTGGAAAGCTCAAAATTGTTTTGACCTTGTGATATTTGAACCATATTCTTGTAAATTGTATTCAACTTGAAACTGACATCCTGTGGATTTACAGTCCTTGCCCCTGACATATTGCTTTGCAATTTTATTACAAGCTCATTTTGATGATGTTTTGTTTTTATAAACCTTGATGTTATCTGAAGTTGCATAAGATCAAAGGATTTTGAAGATAAAAATCTCCTTTGAGAGCTCCTCTTCATCCCTCAGAACCCTCTCATCTTAGGGATGCATTAACTGAATCTCGAGGAAGTGAAATAAATTATTTAAGCCACCTAGAGTGTGGGCATCTGGGCTGGGAGTTGAATTCAAGGCCCCTGGATGCAGATGGGTGACTGGACTGACCACACACTTTGAAGGGACATAGGCAGGCCTGAACTCCATGCTCAGCTACCTTCCTCACAATCTATGTGACATTGGTTATGTTGCTCACCTCTCGGAGTCTCAGTCCCCACCCCACTACCCTATGAGGTGGGGGAGATGTGTCCTTATCTCAGGGCGGTTTCAAGTGTTAACAAGCATGAAGCACAGAGCCCAAGCCCTAGTTCCCAGAAGATGCCAATTTCCTATTCTTTCCCTTTCCCTAGTGGCTCCTTGTCCAGTACGCATCCTGCTAGAATAGTCTGGGTGTGAAGAGCAGTTGGGGAGGGGGCCAAGTGAGCGAAGGTGGCGATGCTTCATTTTGTCGGTGGATATGCAGACTCTGGGTCTCCAGGGGCCGAGAAGTGAGGGGTCCTCGTGGGTGGCTGTCACAGGGCTGTCACGGGGCCGCACATGCAGGTAGGGAAGCTCTAGCTATGGAGATTTCTGCTCTGGAAATAGTAACCTTTGCTACCTCTCCAGATTCACACATTTCTTTGCATCTGTGCCGCTCCAGCCTTGAACACGGACTTAGGAACAGCATGCGGCTGTCTATAACAGAATGTCACCAGAGGGCCTTAACCAAGGAGCAGTTTATGTTTCTTCATAGCACAGGGAGTCTAGCAAATGTGGTCTTGACTGGTACAGTGGTTCAGTGATGCTCCCTGGTACTCTGGCTGCTTCTGCTTTTCTGCTCCACATCTCTAGAGCATGGCCGTCATTCACAAGATCACTTCCTGGTTATGGGCTGGTCACTTCCTGATTACAGGCTGGGCGGTCCAGCCCCAGTCTCCCACCTGAGATGCAGGAAAAGAGGAAGAAGGAAGCATTAGCAGAGAAGGATGTAGAAGCTTTCCCAGGAATCTTAGCCAGCTCTCCTCATACATCATGGCAGATTAGAGCTGGCCAGGAATTCCTTGCCACTCCCTTCACTGAGGGGCAGGGTCTTTGTCCTCTCACCCTGACCCTGGGTGGGCTCAGGGCCACCTGAACAACACCATACAGCAGAAGTGGTGCTGAGCGTGTTTCCAGATTGAGGCTTTAAGGAGGTGACGGCTCTATTCCCTTTCTCTTGGAACGCTTGCTCTTAGAACCGAACCACCATGCTGGGAGAAGGCAAGTCATCCTTCGGACAAGTCTCTAGCCTACAGTTGCCAGGCACAGCCAGCACCACCTTGCCAGGCAAGAACAGAAGCCATCTTGGAAATGGATCCTCCAGCCCCACCGAGCCACCCCAGGGATACATTGTAGAACAAGATGAGCCCTGCCCGGATCCCCATTACAGAGCAGATAGACAATGGCTGCTGCATTAAGTCATGAGGTTTGGGGTTGGTTTTTTGCTTGGTAGTAGACGCCCAGAACACATGCCATCGGCCAGAAGGGTGTCACATGTTCACCTCAAATTGCACAATAGGCTGCTTGTGACTTTAGTAGGCATATTGTCACCTGGAAAGAGAAACGCATTGTCTTAGTAAAGAAGAAAGGACAGGTAGAGAGGAGGCAGCCGTGATGTTCTATCAACTCCATGGTTGACAGGTCTTCCATCTCCTATCACCGTTGTCTCTCTCTCTTTTTTTTACTCTTTAGTCCCTAAAGAATGTACTCCACAGGCATATAGCATGCCATCTATATGTCTACTTACAGATTATATATGTGTAACAACCATAAATATGTTGGAAATGCTATAAACCTGACACAAAGTAGAAATTTCAAAGGGGGCATTTAAAAATATTAAACCAGATTGTTTTATTCATTCACAGTGCCAAGACCAAAATTATTAATAATCTTTTGAGTGCATTTTTTTTAAAAAAAAAGATAACTTCATATAATCTATAGCTAACATCTCCAGGCACAATAATATAATCATTCAGAGAAGTTTGTTGTTAATGTTAGTGGGTGTGAATCCATATTTAGCTCATTTTTTCTTGATGAATTCTCTCTCTCTCTCTCATTGCCACTGCTTCTGATGAGACGTCAGAGTTTTTAACCTAAGAGATTACAAAGAGCTTGCACTTGGAGGAGGAGAAAAGTCAAATCTGCTGTTGTTTTTTTTTCTCCTTCAGGTTTGTACCTTTAATATTATCTTCCATCCACGGTTTGTTTGCAGGGATTTTGTTCAACTGTGGGTCCATGAGAGTTTGGGTAAGTGGTGCGCTGACATAAAGTTGCAAACCCACTTTACGGAGGAGCGATAAGTAGTTGATGGGGGAGAGAGAAGTACACGACTCCGAACAGGCTAGGGGAGGCGTGGATACCCCTTCCCCTCCCACTGTGTGAGGACTCCCACTTCTCCAGCCAGAGGCCCACATCAACTTGCCAGACTCAGTGAGCTCCCGGGCACCAGTATTAACCCACACGTCAGACACAGGCTAGCCTGATTTCCCAACTCCTGCTAACTGTTAGATAAGAATAAATCGAGGTAGAAATTCTTGTGCATTTCTTCACACCCAATGCATCATCTTACATTTCCCCTGCCATGCATTTTTCCACTTTGGAGACCAGCTGCCTCTTACCCTGTAAGCTTCTTGTGGACAAAGCTTCTGTCCTGTTCATCTCAGAATCCCCAGTGTCCGGGACTGTTCGGACACCCAGAAGTTGCTCACTGAATGAGCAAACGAATGAAAAAAAAAGAATGAAGGAACAAGATAGGTCCTTGAGTAGCAGGGCCCCAAGGTGTAGGGTTGGGTTCAGGGGTGCCTGGGCCAGCCAAGCCCTGTACATGCTCAGCAAACATTTGTCCCTTGTCCTGGAAACAGAAAATAAAATACGGTGGCCAGTGCCTGACGGCAGCAGAGTTCGCTCCCTATTACTGCTGAAACAGATGACCGTAGATTTATTCTCTTATAGTTCTGGATATCAGAAGTCCAACGTGGGGGGCACCTGGGTGGCTCAGTGGGTTAAGCCTCTGCCTTCGGCTCAGGTCATGATCTCGGGGTCCTGGGATCGAGCCCTGCATCAGGCTCTCTGCTCAGCGGTGAGCCTGCTTCCTCCTCTCTCTGCCTGCCTCTCTGCCTACTTGTGATCTCTCTCTCTCTCTCTCTCTCTCTCTGTCAAATAAATAAATAAAATTAAAAAAAAAAAAAAAGTCCAACGTGGGTCTCACTGGGTTAAAGTCAAGGTGATGGCAGGCCTGGCTCCCTTCTGGTGGCTCTAGGGGGAGAATCCATTCCTTGCCTTTTCCAGCTTCTGGAAGCCACCCCTATTCCTTGGCTTCAGGGCCTCCCTCCATCAAAGCCAGCGATGACATCCCTCTACACTCTGCTTCTGTGGCACCGTCTCCTTTTTCTGACTGACCTTCTTGCCTCCCAATGATAAGGACCCTTGCTATGCCATTGGGTCCACCCTGAAAATCTTGGAGGATCTCCCCATCTCAAGGTCCCTAACTTAATCTCATCTGCAAAGTCCCTTTGGCCATTCACCATTTCCAGGGATTAGGACGCCGACTTCCTTGCGTGGGTCACTGCCACAGTGAACTGCCATCCAGTTTGCCTGTGACAACCAGTTTTAGCGCTGAAGGTCCTGGGTCCTGGAAATTCTCCTGGGCCCAGGCAGAGTGGGCCTGTTGGCCATGTGGGCAGGTGGTATCACATTAATGAAGTTTCCTTTGGAAACTTCCTTTATCTTTACCCCCCACCCCCACCCAAGATACATGTTGGCAATCATCCCCCTAGCGTCTGACCCCCCAATATGCATCTGAAGGGTCTCATGACTAAGGTTTTATTGGAAAGTGATAAATAACATTTTCCTAATAGCAGCTGGCCTCCTCGAGGTCCTGGACACCTTGCTTCCCAATTTCTTAGAGACTTACACTGTCCCTAAACCCCTCCCAACTTGGAAAGCATATAATGGACCACTCCTCACCACCAAATGCACCTCTTTCTGCCCATGGGTTCTATCCCCACACTTTAATAAAACCACCTTTTTGCATCAAAGAGGTCTCAAGAATTCTTTCTTGGCCGTTGGCTTTGAACCCTAACATCTTTCCAATATCACGGTTACTGTTATTATGCGAAGACTCTGTAGGGTGCGGGGGTGCCCTGAGGGGACACCCCCCCTTCTCTTACACCTAATTCCTGAGCCTTTTTCTCCTCAAACTCCACTGCAGCCCAGCATGGCCCTGAGTCCCCCGTGGACATCTTCCCCGGCCCCTACATCTACACCCAGCGAAGGCCAAGCGTTACCGGGATAAGACCAGATTCTCTCGATCTTGGACATGTGACCACACTGAGCAGCCCTGAAGACATTAGAGCAGGACAGGAAGGGCCAAAGCAGGTGAACGTGCTGTTCTCCAGAACCAAACCCAGTGTCTGGCCTGCTCCCCAAGGTGGAGGTGGGGCCTTCCTGAGCTATCAGCCCACCAGGTCCCTCAACCGGAAGTTCAGGGTACGGATCGTGGCCTTGGCAAAGCATCCAGCAAGGCAGGAACTTCTGGGGTCTTCTCTTCTTCCTCTGGAAAGAAATAGCGTGGGGAGTGTCCCCCACCCACATTCCCAAACACAGTAATTTCTTTAAGTTTGTTGTGAGGTCAGCCTACTTGACTTTGGGCTATTCTGCTGATTGGTGTTTGTTTAGGAGACAGATCTGTTCTGCATGAACAAGTCTGGGGTATTTGAAGCCCGCCCCCCCCCCCCCCCCCCCGCCCCCCACAACTGGCTGCACAGGAGGTGGCCGTAGGGACTCAGGACAGTGTAATCTTGACCTTGAATTAGAGGATTCTGCATCTGCATTGTGATTGCATCTCATTTGAATTTCACTTCCTTTTGGAAGCCCTGGGCATCTGCGGCTGGATTCCTGCATTTAAATGAGTATCCCACTTGATGGGCTTGAACAACACTCCCTCCCACACATCCAGACCTGTGCAGGACCAGGGCTGCAGAGCAACTGGCAGAGCCTAAATGACGTTTACACAGACAATGAATGTAACTTCTAGAGGCCTCCTCCCAGCCTGTGCCAGACTGGCTCCTGGGCTGTGGGAGGTGAGCCAGGTGGACCCATCCGCCACCATCCTGAAGCAGAAGGTCAAGCAGGAAGCCCCCTGATTGCAGAGTTACCCACATAATTAAATACAAGTCACAAGTAAGAGGATAGGCCAGTGGCTGCCTGATACATTTCTGGTCTCAGCTGGTGTGTACCCTCCCCATTCTCCACGCTGAACGGCTGGGCACGTCCTGGCTTGGGCTGTCCCCACTGTAGAACGACCCCCTGCGCATCCTTCAGCCTTCACCCCAGGTATCTCCCACTCAGGACGTGCTCCCTGCCCTCTTGCTGACCCTACACTTTGCTGTCCCTTCCCATGTGACCTGTCATTACCACGATTGCCCTGTACTGTCACTGACCTGTTTATTCTCTGTCTCTCTTATCGGTTGCTCATATTTGTTTTTAGAGTAAGTTTTATTGAGATAGAATTCATAAAACATGAACTCCACCCTTTTATTTATTTATTTATTTATTTTTTTAAAGATTTTATTTATTTATTTGACAGAGAGAGATCACAAGCAGGCAGAGAGGCAGGCAGAGAGAGAGGAGGAAGCAGGCTCCCCGCTGAGCAGAGAGCCCGATGCGGGGCTCTATCCCAGGACCCCGAGATCATGACCTGAGCCGAAGGCAGAGGCTTAACCCACTGAGCCACCTAGGTGCCCCTATTTATTTTTTTTTAATTTTTATTTATTTATTTGACAGATATCACAAGTAGGCCAAGAGGCAGGTGCAGGGCAGGGGAGGCAGGCCTGATGCGGATCTTGATCCTGGGACCCTGGGATCATGACCAGAGCCGAAGGCAGAGGCTTTAACCCACTGAGCCACTCAGGTGCCCTGAACTTTACCCTTTTAAGGTGTGTTAATGGACCTGCTCCCTGGTGGTCTGCTCCCTGGTGAATTACAGACAGAGAATACCCTGGGGCAGTTGCCTGGCAAATAGGATATGAGAAACAATCTCCAGAGCCCTGACTCCCTAGTAGGGTTTGGAATGACTACTCAGAAGGGGATTTTAACCCTATAACAAAGCAGAGGTAACTGTCTGGCCCATCAGGCACTTCCATTCCTCGGAGCAAGTGTCTTCCTCACATGTGTCTCCTCATGTCCCGGCAGTCTGTTCCTTTGTTTCTAAAGGTAAGATTGACAGCTAGCCAGAAGCTTCTACCAGAAGTTTCCAGAGTTTGGCGGGGGGGGGGGGGGGGGGGGGGGGGGGGGGGGGGGGCGGCGTCAGGCTGGCCAGTGACGCAAGCTCATTAATTTATTTACCATTGGCACTAACTCAGAACATTTCCATCACCCCGGAAAAGAATCCCTGTACCTGTTAGTCCCTCCCAATTTCTCTCCCTTCCAGCCCCTAACAACCACTTTCTGTCTCTGATTTGCCTATTCTGAACATTTCCTATCATGGAATCACACAGTATGTGACTTCCTATGACTGGTCTCTTTTGCTTAGCATGACTTCAAGGTTCATCCTTGCTGTAGAATCAGACTTTCCTTCCTTTTTTATGGCTGAATAATATTCCATGGCATGGAGATAGATATTTACATATGATATCATATATGCTATCATATATAGATTTCATATGTAGATATAGATAATATTCTGTTTGTCCTTTCACCCATCGATGGACACTTGGGTTGTTTCCACTCTAGGGCTCTTAGGAATAAAGCTGCCATGAACATTCATATAGAAGTGTCTGCATGGACCTATGTTTCAGTATGTTTCAGTTCTCTTGGTATAGACACAGGAGTGGGATTTCTGAATCACGAGGTTACCGGTGTTTTCTTTTCAAGTTAACCGAGGCTGTGCCTTCCACGCTCCCAGCAACAGTGGAGGACCATGTGGATTTACCAAGTCTTTGTGGAAACTGGTTACTATCTATCCTTTTGAGTATAGCCCTCCTGGTGGGTATGAAGTGGTATCTCATTGAGATGTGATTGGCATTTCTAGTGATTAGTGACCCTGAACGTCTTTTCTTGTGCTTCTTGGCCATTCCTGTATCTTCTTTGAAAACACAGTCTAGGGGAGGAGTCAAGATGGCGGAGAAGTAGCAGGCTGAGACTACTTCGGGTAGCGGGAGATCAGCTAAATAGCTTATCTAAAGATTGCAAACACCTACAAATCCAACGGGAGATTGAAGAGAAGAAGAACAGCAATTCCAGAAACAGAAAATCAACCACTTTCTGCAAGGTAGGACTGGCGGAAAAGTGAATCCAAAGCGACGGGAAGATCGACCGCGGGGGGAGGGGCCGGCTCCCGGCGAGCGGCGGAGCAACGGAGCAAAATCAGGACTTTTAAAAGTCTGTTCCGCTGAGGGACATCGCTCCAGAGGCTTAACTGGGGTGAAGCCCAGGCGGGGTAAGCGAGGCCTCAGGTCCCGCAGGGTCGCAGAAGGATCGGGGGTGTCTCAGTGTCGCAGAGCTTACCGGTATTAGAACGGGGAAGCCGGCTGCAGAGACAGAGCCGAGGAGTGACTCTCAGCTCGGGGTTGCCTTGAACCGGTCACAGGCTCGGTCAGCTCGGAGCGCGGCCGGAGGCCAGGGTGACGGGAGTCATTTGGCGCTGTTCTCTGAGGGCGCACTGAGGAGTGGGGCCCCGGGCTCTCGGCTCCTCCGGGCCGGAGACCGGGAGGCCGCCATCTTTATTCCCGTCCTCCGGACTCTACGGAAAGCGCTCAGGGAACAAAAGCTCCCGAAAGCGAACCCGAGCGGATGACTCAGCGCGGCCCCGGGTAAGGGCGGCGCAACTCCGCCTGGGGCAAAGACGCTTGAGAATCACTACAACGGGCCCCTCCCCCAGAAGATTTACGGGAAACCCAGCCAGGACCAAGTTCACCTACCAAGGAGAACGGCGGAATTCCAGAGGAGAAGAAAGCAAAGCACGGAACTCATGGCTTTCTCCCCATGATTTTTTAGCCTTGCAGTTAATTTAATTTTTTTTTCTTTTTCAATTTTTTTTTTCTCTTTCTCTTCTACTGCTAAATTTTTTTTAACTTTTACCGTTTTCTTTTTTTAACGTTTTTTAAATAGTTTATCTAATATATATATATTTTTTCCTCTTTTTATATTTTTTCTTTATCGGCTTTCTTTTTTTTAATAGTTTTTTTTTTCTTTCTTTCTGAACCCCTTTTTATCCCCTTTCTCCCCCCTCACAATTCAGGATCTCTTCTGATTTGGCTAAAGCATATTTTCCTGGGGTTGTTGCCACCCTTTTAGTATTTTACTTGCTCCTTCATAAACTCTTATCTGGACAAAATGACAAGGCGGAAAAATTCACAACAAAAAAAAGAACAAGAGGCAATACCAAAGGCTAGGGACCTAATCAATACAGACATTGGTAATATGTCAGATATAGAGTTCAGAATGATGATTCTCAAGGTTCTAGCCGGGCTTGAAAAAGGCATGGAAGATATTAAAGCAACCCTCTCGGGAGATATAAAAGCCCTTTCTGGAGAAATAAAAGAACTAAAATCTAACCAAGTTGAAATCAAAAAAGCTATTAATGAGGTGCAATCAAAAATGGAGGCTCTCACTGCTAGGATAAATGAGGCAGAAGAAAGAATTAGCGATATAGAAGACCAAATGACAGAGAATAAAGAAGCTGAGCAAAAGAGGGACAAACAGCTACTGGACCACGAGGGGAGAATTCGAGAGATAAGTGACACCATAAGACGAAACAACATTAGAATAATTGGGATTCCAGAAGAAGAGGAAACAGAGAGGGGAGCAGAAGGTATATTGGAGAGAATTATTGGAGAGAATTTCCCCAATATGGCAAAGGGAACAAGCATCAAAATCCAGGAGGTTCAGAGAACCCCCCTCAAAATCAATAAGAATAGGTCTACACCCCGTCACCTAATAGTAAAATTGACAAGTCTTAGTGACAAAGAAAAGATCCTGAAAGCAGCCCGGGAAAAGAAGTCTGTAACCTACAATGGTAAAAACATTAGATTGGCAGCAGACTTATCCACAGAGACCTGGCAGGCCAGAAAGAGCTGGCATGATATATTCAGAGTACTAAATGAGAAAAACATGCAGCCAAGAATACTATATCCAGCTAGGCTATCATTGAAAATAGAAGGAGAGATTAAAAGCTTCCAGGACAAACAAAAACTGAAAGAATTTGCAAATACCAAACCAGCTCTACAGGAAATATTGAAAGGGGTCCTCTAAGCAAAGAGAGACCCTCAAAGTAGTAGATCAGAAAGAAACAGAGACAATATACAATAACAGTCACCTTACAGGCAATACAATGGCACTAAATTCATATCTCTCAATACTTACCCTGAATGTTAATGGGCTAAATGCCCCAATCAAAAGACACAGGGTATCAGAATGGATCAAAAAAACAAAAACCATCTATATGTTGCCTACAAGAAACTCATCTTACACCCGAAGACACCTCCAGGTTTAAAGTGAGGGGGTGGAAAAGAATTTACCATGCTAATGGACATCAGAAGAAAGCAGGAGTGGCAATCCTTATATCAGATCAATTAGATTTTAAGCCAAAGACTATAATAAGAGATGAGGAAGGACACTATATCATACTCAAAGGAACTGTCCAACAAGAAGATCTAACAATTTTAAATATCTATGCCCCTAACGTGGGAGCAGCCAACTATATAAACCAATTAATAACAAAATCAAAGAAACACATCGACAAGAATACAATAATAGTAGGGGATTTTAACACTCCCCTCACTGAAATGGACAGATCATCCAAGCAAAATATCAACAAGGAAATCAAGGCCTTAAATGACACACTGGACCAGATGGACATCACAGATATATTCAGAACATTTCATCCCAAAGCAACAGAATACACATTCTTCTCTAGTGCACATGGAACATTCTCCAGAATAGATCACATTCTTGGTCCTAAATCAAGTCTCAACCGGTGTCAAAAGATTGGAATCATTCCCTGCATATTTTCAGACCACAATGCTCTAAAGCTAGAACTCAATAACAAGAGGAAATTTGGAAAGAACCCAAATACATGGAGACTAAACAGCATCCTTCTAAAGAATGAATGGGTCAACCAGGAAATCAAAGAAGAATTGAAAAAATTTATGGAAACAAATGATAATGAAAACACAACAGTTCAGAATCTGTGGGACACAACAAAGGCAGTCCTGAGAGGAAAATATATAGCGGTACAAGCCTTTCTCAAGAAACAAGAAAGGAAAGGTCTCAGGTACACAACCTAACCCTACACCTAAAGGAGCTGGAGAAAGAACAAGAAAGAAACCCTAAACCCAGCAGGAGAAGAGAAATCATAAAGATCAGAGCAGAAATCAATGAAATAGAAACCAAAAAAACAATAGAACAAATCAACGAAACTAGGAGCTGGTTCTTTCAAAGAATTAATAAGATTGATAAACCCCTGGCCAGACTTATCAAAAAGAAAAGAGAGAGGACCCAAATAAATAAAATCATGAATGAAAGAGGAGAGATCACAACGAACACCAAAGAAATACAGACAATTATAAGAACATACTATGAGCAACTCTACGCCAACAAATTTGACAATCTGGAAGAAATGGATGCATTCCTAGAGACATATAAACTACCACAACTGAACCAGGAAGAAATAGAAAGCCTGAACAGACCCATAACCAGTAAGGAGATTGAAACAGTCATCAAAAATCTCCAAACAAACAAAAGCCCAGGGCCAGACGGCTTCCCGGGGGAATTCTACCAAACATTTAAAGAAGAACTAATTCCTATTCTCCTGAAACTGTTCCAAAAAATAGCAATAGAAGGAAAACTTCCAAACTCATTCTATGAGGCCAGCATCACCTTGATCCCAAAACCAGACAAGGATCCCAACAAAAAAGAGAACTACAGACCAATATCCTTGATGAACACAGATGCGAAAATTCTCGCCAAAATACTAGCCAATAGGATTCAACAGTACATTAAAAGGATTATTCACCACGACCAAGTGGGATTTATTCCAGGGCTGCAAGGTTGGTTCAACATCCGCAAATCAATCAATGTGATACAACACATTAATAAAAGAAAGAACAAGAACCATATGATACTCTCCATAGATGCTGAAAAAGCATTTGACAAAGTACAGCATCCCTTCCTGATCAAAACTCTTCAAAGTGTAGGGATAAAGGGCACATACCTCAATATTATCAAAGCCATCTATGAAAAACCCACCGCAAATATCATTCTCAATGGAGAAAAACTGAAAGCTTTTCCGCTAAGGTCAGGAACACGGCAGGGATGTCCGTTATCACCACTGCTATTCAACATAGTACTAGAAGTCCTAGCCTCAGCAATCAGACAACAAAAGGAAATTAAAGGCATCCAAATAGGCAAAGAAGAAGTCAAACTATCACTCTTCGCAGATGATATGATACTCTATGTGGAAAACCCAAAAGACTCCACTCCAAAACTGCTAGAACTTGTACAGGAATTCAGTAAAGTGTCAGGATATAAAATCAATGCACAGAAATCAGTTGCATTTCTCTACACCAACAACAAGACAGAAGAAAGAGAAATTAAGGAGTCCATCCCATTTACAATTGCACCCAAAACTATAAGATACCTAGGAATAAACCTAACCAAAGAGACTAAGAATCTATACTCAGAAAACTATAAAGTACTCATGAAAGAAATTGAGGAAGACACAAAGAAATGGAAAAATGTTCCATGCTCCTGGATTGGAAGAATAAATATTGTGAAAATGTCTATGCTACCTAAAGCAATCTACACATTTAATGCAATTCCTCTCAAAGTGCCATCCATTTTTTTCAAAGAAATGGAACAAATAATCCTAAAATTTATATGGAACCAGAAAAGACCTCGAATAGCCAAAGGAATATTGAAAAAGAAAGCCAAAGTTGGTGGCATCACAATTCCGGACTTCAAGCTCTATTACAAAGCTGTCATCATCAAGACAGCATGGTACTGGCACAAAAACAGACACATAGATCAATGGAACAGAATAGAGAGCCCAGAAATGGACCCTCAACTCTATGGTCAACTCATCTTCGACAAAGCAGGAAAGAATGTCCAATGGAACAAAGACAGCCTCTTCAATAAATGGTGTTGGGAAAATTGGACAGCCACATGCAGAAAAATGAAATTGGATCATTTCCTTACACCACACACGAAAATAGACTCAAAATGGATGAAGGATCTCAATGTGAGAAAGGAATCCATCAAAATCCTCGAGGAGAACACAGGCAGCAACCTCTTCGATGTCAGCCGCAGCAACATCTTCCTAGGAACATCACCAAAGGCAAGGGAAGCAAGGGCAAAAATGAACTATTGGGATTTTATCAAGATCAAAAGCTTTTGCACAGCAAAGGAAACAGTGAACAAAACCAAAAGACAACTGACAGAATGGGAGAAGATATTTGCAAATGACATATCAGATAAAGGGCTAGTGTCCAAAATCTATAAAGAACTTAGCAAACTCAACACCCAAAGAACAAATAATCCAATCAAGAAATGGGCAGAGGACATGAACAGACATTTCTGCAAAGAAGACATCCAGATGGCCAACAGACACATGAAAAAGTGCTCCATATCACTCGGCATCAGGGAAATACAAATCAAAACCACCATGAGATATCACCTCACACCAGTCAGAATGGCTAAAATGAACAAGTCAGGAAATGACAGATGCTGGCGAGGATGCGGAGAAAGGGGAACCCTCCTACACTGTTGGTGGGAATGCAAGCTGGTGCAACCACTCTGGAAAACAGCATGGAGGTTCCTCAAAATGTTGAAAATAGAACTACCCTATGACCCTGCAATTGCACTGCTGGGTATTTACCCTAAAGATACAAACGTAGTGATCCGAAGGGGCACATGCACCCGAATGTTTATAGCAGCAATGTCTACAATAGCCAAACTATGGAAAGAACCTAGATGTCCATCAACAGACGAATGGATAAAGAAGAAGTGGTATATATACACAATGGAATACTATGCAGCCATCAAAAGAAATGAAATCTTGCCATTTGCGACGACGTGGATGGAACTAGAGGGTATCATGCTTAGCGAAATAAGTCAATCGGAGAAAGACAACTATCATATGATCTCCCTGATATGAGGGAGAGGAGATGCAACATGGGGGGTCGAGGGGGTAGGAGAAGAGTAAATGAAACAAGATGGGATTGGGAGGGAGACAAACCATAAGTGACTCTTAATCTCACAAAACAAACTGAGGGTTGATGGGGGGAGGGGGTTGGGAGAGGGGGTGGGGTTATGGATATCGGGGAGGGTATGTGCTATGGTGAGTGTTGTGAAGTGTGTAAACCTGGCGATTCACAGACCGGTACCCCTGGGGATAAAAATATATGTTTATAAAGCTGCAAAAAAAAAAAAAAAAAAAGAAAGAAAGGATGAATCCCCAAGTTTTGTAGCAACATGGACGGGACTGGAAGAGATTATGCTGAGTGAAATAAGTCAAGCAGAGAGAGTGAATTATCATATGGTTTCACTTATTTGTGGAGCATAACAAATAGCATGGAGGACAAAGGGAGATGGAGAGGAGAAGGGAGTTGAGGGAAATTGGAAGGGGAGGTGAACCATGAGAGACTATGGACTCTGAAAAACGATCTGAGAATTTTGAAGGGGTGGGGGGTGGGAGGTTGGGGGCACCAGGTGGTGGGTATTGTAGAGGGCACGGATTGCATGGAGCACTGGGTGTGGTGCAAAAATAATGAATACTGTTATGCTGAAAAAAATAAAAATTAAAAAAAAAAAAAAAAAAAAAAAAAAAAAAGAAAACACAGTCTACTCAGATCCTTGACCCATTTTTAAATTGAGTTGTTTTTCATTGTTGAGTTGAAAGAGTTCTTTATGTATTCTGGACACAGGACTCTTTATTTGTGTATGTATGTATGTATTTATTTATTTATATTTTTTAAAGAGAGAGAGAGAGCACCTTCAAGCAGGGGTGAGGAGAGAGAGAGAGAGAATCTCAAACGGACTCCTTGCTGAGCACTGAGCCCTATGTGGGTCTCGATCTCATGACCCTGAGATCATGACCTGAGCTGAAATCAAGAGTGGGACACTTAACAGAGGCGCCCATGGAGAGGGACTCTTATCGCATACATGATTTGCAAATATTTTCTCCCATCCTCTTTTTACCCTTTCTCATTAGTGTCCCTTGAAAGAAAAATTTTCATTTTGGTAGCGTCCACTTATTTTTTTCTTTGGTGGCTTGTGCTTTTGGTGTCCTCTCTAAGAAACTGTTGTGTAATCCAAAGTCATGAAGTAATTAGCCCAAGGTCACATAACTAAGGAGGAGGTAAAGGAGATAAACGACAGGGACCTGGGCCAACAGACACAGAAAAAGCTCTCCTCCCACAGCCCCCTCTGCCTCTGAGCTGCAGGGTTTACAGTAAAAGGGTGACAGTGATGCTGTGATGGTTGCTTTCTTTCTTTTTAAGATTTTATTCATCTATTTAGAGAGAAAAAGCATGAGCAGGGCAGGGGCAGAGGGTGAGAGAGCATCTCGAGAAGATTCCCTGCTATGTGGAGCCCAATAGGGGCTCCATCTAAGGACCCTAAGATCATGACCTGAGCCGAAAGGGAGAATTGAATGCTAACCAGCTGAGCCCCCCAGGTACCCCTTCAATGATTACTTTCAAATGTCACTTTGAAAAGACCACTGGGTGCCTGGATTAAACCTTGTTTCTGGGTGTGTCTATGAGGGTGTTTCCAGAGGAGGTTAGCATGTGAGTTGATAGACTCTGAGTAAAGCAAATTACCCTCCCTGAGTGAGTGGGCATCATCCAATCCCCTGAGGGCTTGGATAAACCCAAAGTCAGAGGAAAAAAGTAATTCACCCCCTTCTTTTTCTCCTGGCTCATTGAGCTAGGACCTCTCATCCCATCTTCTCCTGCCCTCAGACTAGGATTTATGCCGTTGGCTTGCCCACTTCTCATCTCATGCCTTTGGACGAGAACTGGGTCTCCAGCTTGCAGATGGGAGATAGTAGGACTTATCGGCCTCCCTCGCCAATTTCTCAAAATAAATCCTCTTTTGCTCCCTCTGTGGTGTGTGTGTGTGTCTCCCATTGATTCTGCCTACTAGCTTTCCTCCTTGTCATTGTATAGTCTGGTTCCTCAACCCCGGGATCCCTTTTTTCTCTTGGCTAACTCCTACTCCATTCTGCTCAAGACTCCCACCTCCAGGAAGCCTGCCTTCCTGTCCCCTCCCCACTCAGGTTGGGGTAGCAGCTTTCTCAGAAACCATACCACCCGTGCTTCCTGTGTCAGAGGTGCAGCTAGAGTAGGAAAGAGTATGGGCTCCAGATTTAACTTCCAAAACTTGACTAGTGACTTCACGGAGACTCCTTCTTCAGCAGCCAGAGGGACATGGTCCTAAAAGAACCCGGCTTACAGATTCGTTGTGAGGATTAAATGAGATAACACGTGCAGGCACTTGGAACAGTGCCTGTGCAGACAAGTGCTCAACAATTGTGAACTCTTCTCTCTCGCACCAAGTGGCCACTCTTTGCTCTAAACCCCGACCGAACTGCTCATGTAGTAGATGCATAGTAAGTATGAGTTGGCTTGAATTAATAATTGCAAAATGTGCAGAGCCATCGCCTGCCTGGCTTCCTTCGTAGCCTGTAGGGATTACATGAGGTGCTGCAGGAGAGAGCTCCAGGATGCTGGTCAAGTCCTGGCCATCACAAAGGCTTCGTATCCATGTACTGTTGCTAAGGGAGCCTGTCCCTTGGGCTCATTTAGGATTAATTTTGTAAGCTGCAGCACAGGTGACCACAATCTTCTCAAAGGCATAAACTGAAATTAGGACCACTTTGATTCAGCTCTGGTTCAACTGAAACGAAACTGTGTCGTAATTGAATTGCACAAATCAGGGACAGCAGAATTTGACCGTGATGAACACTTGATCATTTCACAGTGTCTTGCTTTGAAGGGTGAGGCTGTTTACATTCCAACAGCCAAGGGAAGCCAGAAAACAAAGTTTTCTGAGACAGGAAGGGAAAAGGCCAGTTTAACTTGAATTCTCTAAGAGTCCTCCTGTCCCTGTTTTTTGAGACACAGCAAAAACTCCCTGGAAAGACAATGAACTACAAGTTCTTTCTGGATCTTCATCATCGTTAAATATAGAATCGCTATGAAATCTTGCCACAACATCATCTTCAGTCTGGAAGCGTGTCCATCACTGCACATGAACTTACTAAGTACTTATTTACACATCAGGCTACTGTTTTATTATAAGAGATGTAAGCTTGTTTACTTCCATATCGTAAAGAGACTCACCAGCCTTGACTCAACCACTGTGTCCATGTTCACGTCCTTCTCAGAAAATGTTGGATTCTTGTACCTCATTCTTCTCCTTTTGGGTTGCAGAGAATGTAAAATAATGCTTCCAAGCATATTTGTGTCCAAATACAACACCCACCTAGTTTGCTTGTCACGGGACAACTCAGTTGGGGACATTATTTTCATGCCATAAGAGATGAGAATTAAGCATGTCAGTTGGGGATGAATCCTCCAATGGACCCAGGACCCAAGCTCACCGGCCACAGGTAGTGGGGTAGAGATGCCAGGAGGCCCAACGTGTTCACACCCAGAGGATGGATTTCTGGTGTTCTTTTGACCAGAGACAGGCTCCACCGGAGTCAGTCCATAGCTTTACTGTGTCCTTGCTCCCAGGGAAGCCAGCCCATGGCCTGCCTGATGACAAGAGTCTTTCTCGAATGGTTCCTCCATCTTTATTTCATCCATTCATCCATTCAAAAAAAAAAAAATTTACTGTATGTTGGGAACCGTTCTCTATATTAGGGAAATGGTGGCTATCACACACTAGAAGTCTCACTTCTGAAGGTGCTTATATTGAAATGGCAGGAAAGGAAAGCAGAAAGTAGATCAAAATCACCACTATGTATCATGTACGAGATAGGTGAGTAGTAGCGAGCCCCCTTCCGCCATTCGAGGATACAGGGAAAGACCAGGAAGCAGGTCTCATCAGACACAGAATCTGCCAGGACCTTGATCTTGTCCTTTGCAGCCTCCAGTACTGTGAGAAATCAATGTTTAGTATTTACAAGCTGCCCAGGGGATGGTATTTTGTAGGAGTAGCTAACATAGATGGAGATGATTACCTACAGAACTTCAGAGTTTAAAGCTTTTTGAGAATAGTGGTAATAACAGGGCCACGTGCCCCGCATCCATGATTGTGGGTGTGTGATATTTCATTCCGTTCTTCCAGTGAGTTCATGGCCTCCTTCCTTTTTGGGAGTTACTAGCTGCCTGCTTTTACAAGTGAAGACAGCGCGGCCCAGAGACGGGAAGTAACTCGTTCAGAGGACCAAAGGAGGAATTGAACTCAGACGCGTCCAACTCTGGAACCCAAGTTGTTTTCAGTTTTTTCTCCTGCTGGTTTGTCACTCATAACTTCCCTTTCCTGTAAAGACAGTGGGTCGTGCTAATCCCCCCGAGTTCTAACACGCGTCCCTAACTCGGACATTTCACCTGTGTTCTCCGCCCGAAACTTTGCTTCGCTTATTACCTTTCCGCATTACAGCCGAAAGGCGGAAGTGACCCCAGCGTCCATGGATAGATGACCAGATGACCACGTGGTCCATCCATACAGTGGCTGGTTAGTCAGCCTCAGAAAGGAAGGAAATCCTGTCGTGTACTGTGCTGTGGATGACCCCTGAGGACATCATGCTAAGTGAAATAAGCCAGTCACAAGAAGACACACACTGTATGACTCTGGATCCACAAGTTCTTGAGAGTTGCCAAGTTCACAGAGAAAGAGCAGAATGGTGGTCGCCGGGCGCTGGGGGTAGCGGGGAATGGGGAGCTGTTTCACGGGGACAGAGTTCCAGCTTTGCCAAGACGAAGAATTCCGGCAATGGATGGTAGTGATGGTTGTACAACAGTGTGAATGTGCTTAATGTCACCTACTTGTAGTTAAAGTGGTCAATTTTACGTTACGTGCAATTTACCACAATGAAGAAGGGGGTGGAGAATGATTAAGGAAGGACCTTTTGGAAAAGCCATGGTTCGCTTTGCAGCCAGAGTGTGTGAGGCAGTGGAGGGCGGTGTCTGATGAGCAGGAGGGACACAGCTCGGGCTCTGGGACGCCTTCTGCTGCCTCGCTCCTGCTGGGAGCCCAGCTCTGGCCCGGCCTTTTGTCTCAAAGGCATTTCTGAAATGCCTCGCCCGGGAGGGCACCACTTCCTGCCGGAGGGACAGGGCGGGATCATCCAGGGAACTTGTCCCAGAGAATTGACCTCTCTGGCTGGCTTCCCTCTGTCCGGTGCCAGGCGTCATCTGGAACCTCTAAAAAGTTCATTTAGCACAAAAGGGGGAGGCTGTGGCATTCCGGGTCTGCCCCTTATTGGGAGACCAAACTGCCCTTTAAAAAAGGAATTAATTCAAAATAAGTCCTCAGGATCACAAATCATTAACAGACATGTTCCAAAAATGTCCACATAATTGCAACTCCAGGGGTTCTGAAGCCTTCTGCAGAGCACACGGGGAGGACGGTTCGGGATGAAAGGAGGGATTTCTCTACCAAGATTCTAACTTCAAATGTGAACTGGCTTCCCAGCCCCCCACCTTTGTTTTAAGTCAGAAGAGGGATCAATGGGAGGTACTTTTGTTTCATTTTCCTTTTTGTATCTTCTGGCTTCCAGTGGGGGGCAAGAGGTTACAATTCAGGGGGAGGGACCGCCCTTGTGGTTTTTCAGCCTGTTGGATACAGAAAGGCCCTGCGGATGTGGTGAGGATACTGGCGCTTGATCGGGGTGCTCTTTGGATCTCAGACTCACGCCACGCTGGAGCCCAAGGGCAGTATTTCCCAGGGGCTCCCCTCATCTTGCCACGAGGAGGAAAATGAGCTCCTGGAGGTCCTGCGGCCTGCCCTGTGCCACCCCACTGCTGAGGGCCAAGCCTCCAAAGGAACTGAGACCTACTGTCATATTTCCTGGCAATAGAGAGAGGGATGGTGACCGAGGAGACATGGGGCTCCCCTGAGCTGGAATGGGCTGGATGCCAATCCTGGGGGCTTCCAGGAGGAGGAGGCCATTTGACTCACAAACTCCTACTGTGGTGGCAAGAGCTCTGGGTTCACACATGTGCCTCCAGGGACAGAGCCTGGTTCTCTGGCAGGTTTTGCTCTTCCTCCAGGCCCCACCCTGACCCTTCCTCCCCAGGGCTTCCAGTTCACATTTAATAGGCTCTGGAAGAGACTCAGATGGTATTTCAACTTCAGAGGCAGCGGCAGAGTAGGGAAGCCTTTCTGAATCTGCCCCCTGGGGCTTTGAGCTGTACAGACCAGCATTCCTCCTGTCCAGCTCTGCCCTCCGCCCTCCCGAGGCCGGCTGGGTGCCACGCCGCAATTTCCGCCCCCTAATCTGGCAGTGACCGTTGGCGGGGCCTTCTCTCTTTCTCTTTTTCTCTCTGCTCCCCTCAGTGCTGGGGCCTCCTCAACTTTAAGGCTGATAGGGTCTTGTCATGAAGTCTGGCTGGAGTAGGCTGAAGGAAGACAGAAACTGATAAATTTCCTTTTGATCTCGGATCTGCAAAGCCAATAAGAAAAAAATAAATCTCAACCCTGGGCCCACCAGGGTGGGTCAGGACCGATGGAAGCCAGAAAACGTTCCTTCTGGAGCTCAGGGTTCCTTGATCCCCTGGCACATTACATAGTCAAAGGAGGGGGGCAGGCCAGGGAGGGGTCCCCCAGCCTCAGAACAAGGCAGGGAAACTAATTAGGTGAAAATCATTTAAATGGTTTTCAAGGCATCACTTGATCTAAAGCATTTATCACCGCCTAACGCATAATTAACAGCAGGACAAACGACTGAACGCAAGCTCTCCTCTATTCAGAGGGATTATGTTAATTTTCATTAATCTCATATATTACCATCTCTCTTAGGATGAATGTTATCTTCAAGGCCCAAATGCCTTCTTTGATCTTGGGGAGAAGAAAAAAAAGAGAGAGAGAGAGAAAGAAGAAAAGATGGCAACCTGTGTTTGTTTGGAAATGACATGTTTACAACAGGCTCAGATTAGAGGATAGAAGTGTTTGGTATTCAAGAGTGAATCCAGCCATAAGAAGAAGGAAATTCTGCTTTCTGCTGGGAGGAATGAGATGCGGGGCTCCCGATGAATGCCAGAGACGGGGTTGGCCTTTTCCTTTGGGTAAGCTCTTCAGTTTCCAGTGTTTACTGAGGTTCTAAGCGAAGATACTCACGTTCCACAGTCCCGTTCCATGACTCCCTTATCTGATGTTGTGACACGACATGTTTGCTCTGCTTACCATCCTAGCCCACCGTCCTGGGCAGCCATTCTGATTTCAGCACTTGGTGAAAACATGCCACTACCTAGTAAAGCAATTGGCCTATCCTTCATAGCCTCACCCTTCCTGGTGCTGAGTCTGTTAACCCCTTCATCCCTGAAGCCCTCTGCAGCCCGGCTGCCCGTCCCACTCTGCAGATGAGGCTCAAGTGAGTCTGGGGACACTGGGGCTGTTTGTCTCAGCCTGAGCTGGGATCCTTGCCCTGACAGGCCCCTCCAGAGCCTGCTGCTTGACCTCTGGGCTAGGTGGCCCGCCTGCATGATCAATCATGGAAGGAGGGCTCTCGTATACCTTCAGACCGTGTGAACTCTTGTTCCCCCAGCCCTGTTGAAGAACTGGGCTGCCCGTGGCCCCCGCCCCGGCTCAGCTGTGCCTCCGGCTTGGTATGTGGTCTTGGGCAAGTAGCTTTGCCTCTGGGGCCTTGATCACCAACTTCTGAAAGCTGTATTGACAGCTTACAGTTAGGAATCTTTTGCCCAGTTCTGGGGGCTGTTGTTTTCCTATTTTCCAGATGAGGAAACTGAGACAGAACAGCACCCCTCCCCTTTCTTTTTCGTCTCCCCTCCCCACCTCTCCCTAACCCCTCCCCCAACACAGCTGTGAGTTGTAGGGCTGGGATTTGAACCCAGGTGGACAGATCACTGGACCCCTCTTCATCTACATGCTACATTGACTCATAAATTCAAACTAGGGGTCTCTCTGGCTTTAAAATGATAGGATCCCCATACAAGTGGGGTTCATAGTGTTATCTTGACTGTAGTTGTGGATACACAAAACTACATGGGCAATAAAATTATACACCACTTAACACACACACTCTCTCTCAAATGAGCACAAGTAACACTGGAAAACTGGGATAAGATTGGTCGATGGCATCAAAGTTGATGTCCTTGTGATTGTTATCTCTCTGTGTTATTCCGCACAACTGTGTGGGAACCTGTGATGATCTCAGTGACAATTTCAATTAAAATTTAGAAATGAACCAAAAAATGATTGGCTTTCATCCAAAGACCCATTGAGGAGCTTTCTTGTGTATATGGGAAATGTTGGGAATACTTGTATTATAAAACCTCGTCCTTGCCTAGAAATGTAAAGGATTAATAAATAATAAAAACAAATAACCACCATTAATGAAGGGCCTGGGTAACAGGCACAATGCTCAGCACTGTGTGAATCTCCACGGCAACCTCATTATCACGAGATCATTTACAGGCTGAAGAGGCTGTGCCTCAGAGAGGTTGATGAACTTGCCCGAGTTCACCGAGCATGTACTCGGTTGTGGTGGTAGTCACGGGTTTTGAACCAACTTGGACTCTGCCTCCCACTCTGCCCTATTCTCTTCAGACCAAGGCAGGGGTCCCTGAGCACCTGCTATGCAAGCACTTTCTGTTGAAATAATGGCATTTGGCCCTGGCAGTGAGGCAAAGCCAGCCCTATTGTCCCCACTTTACGGATCAGAAGACTGAGGCTCAGGGTAGGAAAATACTTGAATCCAGTCACTTTTTCCTCCAACAAGGAGGAAATGGAGCAGAATGCATGTCCCCCAGCTGCTGTTCTGGGGTTCAGGACAGGCCCAGGGTAGAAGGCAGGACCTAGATAAGCCGAGTGGGTGAGCTGAGAGCAGGGTGTGAGCAGAATCTGGGACTGTTTATTCAGCGTTAGGGGAAAAGATTTCGTCCAGGGTCCTGGTTGGCGATAAAGCCGCTCTGTTTTCAAACCAAACATGGCCTTTCCTTCGAGGACTGGGAAGTTAGGCAAGAAAGATATTACATGTCTCTCCTGTGGATCTTTCCAGCCCTATCACCGACCAAATACCTCCCTGGGGGCAAGTCGAAATGGTCTCCCAGAGAGACTCAGACCATAGCGGGCAGCTTCAAAGGACAGTCATCCATGAAGCTGAAGTTTAAAAGGCCCATGATGAGTCTTTTAAAAAAAGGTGGCCAGGACATATTGCTGGTCTGCACCCCATGGTCCCTGACCCTGACAGAGGGTCTCCCGGGGGTGCAGAAGTGACTGCAGGGAGGGCGGGTTCTCATCCCGCCCTGGGACATCTGACTGAGCAGAACATCAGCACCAGGCCCTGGAGCTCAGTGTGTTCTCTCCCTTGCATCCACGACAGTCTTGGGAGGAATGAATTCTTATGCCTGCTTACTGACTGCTGTTATCGCTGCTGGTGGTTGGAGGGGCTGTTATGGTCACTGTTGTAGTGGCAGCTAGTATTAGCTAAAGACCCTGACAGTGTGACTCTGACATTCCTCCTGCTGAGCGGTGGGGTCTCAGTTCCCTAGCTGCAACCCTGAGCGGGCTGGTGACCGTGGTGCCCATGATTCCATGTGCCTTCCAAGGCTAGATCATTAGATCATGAGAACACCGTGGGCACAGCCTCTTAGAACCAACCGCCATGCTGTCAGGAAGCCTAATGGAGTCTATGGGGAGAGGCTCCTATGTCCCAGCCAACAGCTCAGCGACAGGCAGCGCTGGCCGCCAAACGTGGGTGCAAAGACCCCAAAAGATGATTCCCGCTTTCAAGCCCGTGTTGAGTCTCCCAGTGGTGACCCAGATGTTGGGGACAGACGAATCGCACCCACATTCCCAACCCACAGAACCATGAATCTAGTAAGATGGTGGTTTAATGCTGTTACACTTAAGAGTTCATCTGTTACTCAGCAACAGTAGCTAGAGCAAGCACAACCACCATGGGAATAAAAGCTAGCATTTATTGAGCCCTTGCTGTATGCGTAGCACTGGGTTAAGAGCTTATAGAGTCTGAGGTGGAAGGAGCTTTCTTTCTGGACCAGTGATTCTCCAGTCCAGGGAGATGAAGAGTCCCCATTTCCCAAACCAGCTGAGTCGGCCTCACGCCCAGCACCCCAGTGGCTGTGAGTTCACCGGCCAAGGCAGGGTCAGATAGAACCCCAGAGAAGGGACAGGCCAAGTTGATTCAACTGAGTGCAGCAAATATTAATAACAGCCCTTGCCATCTGCCGGGCGCCTGGGCTTGGAGAAGACAGAGTTGCACGATGTAGGAGACAGTATAAACCAGAAGGGCCTGGAACCCATGACAATTTGTCTTTTAGGGTTCCACAACCTCTTCACAGGGCTTTTCTCTCTCCCCTATCCCTTCCCCTTTCCTCTCTCCCTTCCTCCCTCCCTTTCTCCCTCCCTTCCTCTCTGAGGTACAGAGATTGAGCAACTGTCCTATATCATCCAGCTAGAGAACAACTAGCCAGGATCTAAATCCAGGTCGGTTTCACTCCAAAGCCTGTGTCTTTCATTATCCCATGCTGCCTCCTGGAGTAAGCACTGGATGTTATGGGGGATGCTCATGGGACACAAGGTGAGCTGGCGGGGTGGGGGGCGCGGTGTTGCAGGGGGAGGGAAAGCTCCCTTTCCTGGCCTGGGGGGCTGGGGAGTCTGTCAGTGTCCACTCTCCCTTATTCTGCAGAATGGACACATCACTACATTTGACAGCCTTGTTTGCACCCGGACGCCCAAGCAAACACGCTCTGACTACTAAGATGCAAGAAGTCTCGTATGGTCCTTCTAGAAAGCCTCCTGAGAAAGAGAGCATACACTCTTCTTCCCATCTCCTACAGAAGGCTTCTGTCGGGAGGGTGCACAGGATGCCTGGGGCTCTAGTCTTCACTTTGGACCCCGAGGGCGAACATACCCCCTGGGATTGGCAAAATGGTGCTGGAACGAGCCTCTGGCTGCAGACTGAAGAGCTAGGTCACTAGCCCTCCATCACCCAGCTGGGCCCCTCTTGTCTGCCATGGAGACCGAGCTTCTGTCTTGTTGAGGTCACTGCTATTTACATTGAGTTCTGGTTCCTCCCAGTTGAATGTGAGCCTGAGCAACACTATGGGACAGCAGACATGGCTTTGAGGAAGGGAATAAACTTGGGTGGGGTTTGGAAAGACAGGCAGTTTGGAGAAACGTGGGGACGTGAGGACGGGGACCACAGGGGTGAGGAGGGTGTTCCGGGGGCGTGTGGAGTAGGACAAAGAGATTTAGGAGCTAAGCCCACTTGCAGAGACAATTTTTTCAAGAGCTTTGAATGCCAGGGAGAGAAGAAGATACAGTTTCACTTGTGAAGGGCTGGGGAACCCCGGAAGGGTGAGTGCAAGGGTGACCTGAGGTTTTCATGACCATATTTAACCCCTGCGGAGATCTGTAGGGAGAACTGGAGAGTGGTGAGCCAGGGTCAGAGCAAGGGGGTGGGAGTCGGCTGGAGAGAAGGTCCAGAGACCCTCGTTTCTAGCCGGTCTTGGGATAGCTAACTGATGGAACGGGGGTGTGATAGTACCAGGGCTAACTGTGGCCAGGAAAAGGACGGTGTCCCAGAAAGTGTGCTAGCATGTGAAGTCGTTCCCGGCATACCATTATTTGACAAAATTTGGCCCCCTACACAGTGTGCCCAATACGATCAGTTCCTGAAAATTAAAAGAAAAAAAAAAAAACAAACTGCATGCATTTTTCTTTCTTAAAAGCCAGAAATCTTATTCCCCAATTGTGAACAATAGTTACTACTAGGGGGGAGTATCTAGGGGTGATTTCTTTTTCCTTTTTTTTTTTTTTTTGCTTGCTCTTTTCTTTTTCTTTTTTTTATTAAAAAAATTTTTTTTATGTTTTATTTATTTATTTGACAGAGAAAGAGAGATCATAAGTACGCAGAGAGGCAGGCAGAGAGAGAGGGGGACGCAGGCTCCCCGCAGAGCAGGAAGCCTGACACGGGACTCGATCCCAGGACTCTGGGATCATGACCTGAGCTGAAGGCAGAGGCTTTAACCCACCGAGCCACCCAGGCTCCCCTTTCTTTTATTTTTTTAAAGATATATTTAGGGGCACCTGGGTGGCTCAGTTGGTTGAGCGTCTGGCTCTTGATTGCTGCTCAGGTTGTGATCTCAGGGTTGTGGGGTCACACACTGCACTGGGCTCCTGGCTCATCTCATAGTCGTCTAGTCTCTCTCCCTCTGTTCCTCCCCCTACTCTTTCTCTCTCAAATAAATAAATATATAAATAAATAAAATCTTCAAAAGAAAAAGATTTATCTCTTTATTTGAGAGAGAACTGGGAGGGGGTGGGCATCGGGAGAGAGAGACTCCCAATCAGACTGCCCGCTGAGCACAGAGCCTGACCCAGGGCTTGGTCCTACGACCCTGAGATTATGACCTGAGCCTAAATCAAGAGTCAGATGCTCAACCGACTGAGCCACTCGGGCTCCTGCCATTTGAAATCATAATTCTAGCTGTAGCCCTGCCCTAGACTCATGGAGCTCTATGCCAAACCCCATCCTCACAGGTCATGTTTAGCCCTTTGATCCCCCTTTTTTGATCCTCATAATACCCAATGAGGGAGGGACCTTACTTTTCGTCTTTGTATATTTGAGAAACCGAGGGTCCCAATGTAGGCGCCTTGGTCAAGGGGAGGGGACCAGGGGCTCGAGGAGGGTGATGTGGTGAGGGAGGAGACGACCCAGCTGGAGGCAGGCGGCAGGGAATGGGGAGGGACGGCCATTTGTCAGTAATCCCAGTGGACACCGTGCGGACCTTGACAGTTTCTAAAGCACATTGTGTCCATCACGTACACACTCTCTTCACAGCACACACATTAGAAGTGATGATTATTCTCTTATGGAAAAGGAAACAGAGCCTCTGAACTTATTAGCAAGCTGCTCAGGATAACAAAGTAGGGGAATCAGGACTGGAACCCAGAGCTCTCTGCCCAACTCAAAATTCCTTTCTAATTTCTCTTCTACTTCTGAAAATGTTTGTTAGTTTCAGTGTATATTCGAAATCTGTCTATTGGGCCCTCCCAACCCCTGTAACCATCAGACTCCTTACTTGCAGGTAGAATCATTTTTTTTTTTTTTAAGATTTTATTTATTTGACAGACAGCGAGATCACAAGTAGGCAGAGAGGCAGGCGGAGGGGGGGGGGGTGGGAACAGGCTCCCTGTCAAGCAGAAAGCCCGTTGTAGGGCTCGATCCCAGGACCCCGAGACCATGACCTGAGCACAAGAGAGGCTTTAACCCACTGAGCCACCCAGGTGCCCCTAGAATCATTTTAAAAAGAGACCTCTGACCCCTTTTTTTTGGCCAAAGTCCTACTCTTGAACTGCTTGGCCTGACCTGTCTGTGATTTCTTGGCCCAACCTAACCCTGATGTCACCTGCTGGAGCCTGACCATGCATCCTTCTCCCTTAGCTGTGTTCTTGACCAAAGTTGGAGCTGCCCTTGACTCCCAAGGGTAACACTTCTTCCCCATCTGCCTGACACCTGAGCTTCCATGCCCTACCCGCCAAGTGCCCAGGTCACACCCCCTGGCTCTGCACCATGGAGTGGGGGCAGCATGCCCAGTATCTGGCTTTCCCCATCCTCCACCTCCCTCCTTTGCCAGCCACATTCTGAGACTACCAAGGCCACCCCTCCAGGGGAAAAGCCCCAGAGAACACTCTGTCCCTCATGTCAGATGGTCCCCTAATTCCCCATGGCCTGATCTTTTGCTGTTTCAGTTTATCGCAAATGATTTTCCAAGCCAGTGGATTTAATTACATTACACTTAGGGAAATTGGTGCCATTTCTTAATTATTTTTATAGTTGGAAAGCAATTACTTAGCAAGCACATGAAGGTCTTCTTGTGTTTCCTGAAGCTCCGTAGCCTTAAAAACATGTCTTTGGGGACAAGACCTGGCTTTAAAGAGATTGGGTTATTCTTTTTTGGAACTGGGGTAATTGGGTCTGGGGATAAGGGTTAGTTTTGCAGTATAGAATTAGATAAAAAAATTTTTTTTTTAATCCTGATCCACTCAGTTGTGTAAGCTAAAACCTGAAGTCCTTCCTTAACACCCCCACCCCCAACTCTGCACCTGTCGTTCTTACCTGCTTTGGATTCTGCCTCCTGATACCTCTTAAATCTGTCACCACTCTACTTTCCCCCCACTAGTCCAGGCCACCACCATTCCTCTCAGCTGGCCTCCCTATGTCCACCCTGGCCCCCCGCGGCAGCTTGAATGGTGCCTCCCCCCACCAAAAAAAGTATGTCTACCAGAACCTGCGAATGTGGACTTATTTGTAAAAAGGGCCTTTACAAATGTAACTAAGTTAAGGACCTTGAGGGGCACCTAGCTGGCTCTGTCAGTAGAGCATGCAACCCTCGATCTTGACGTCATGAGTTCAAACCCTGTGTTGGTGTGGAGCATACTTAAAGTTAAAAAAAAAAAGAAGAAGGTTCTTGAGATGAGATCACCCTGGATTGCCTGGGTATGCGCCAAAGCCAAGGACAAGTATCCATAGAAAAGAAGGGGAAGACACACAGAGGGAAAGTCTGTGTGGAGATGGGGGCCAAGATCTCAGGGATGCGTCTACATGCCAAGCTATGCCACGGATCACAGGAAACCACCAGAAGCTGGAGAGAGGCGTGGGACAGATCCCTCCTAGAAGGTTCAGAAGGAATGAATACTACTAACACCTCAATTTGGGACTTTTGGCCTCCAGAAAGTAATATACTCCCCTTCAGGCAATTTTCAATGCTTGTCATTCCTGTTCCCCAAACCCAATGGCTTGCATCTCACATAATGAAATCCAAGATCCTGACCATGGCCTTGGGGTGACAAAATTTAGACACTGGCTCCCTCTCTTTCTCAACTCCTGCCACTCTGCACTGGCCTCCTTGTCTTCTTTGCTCTTCCTCAAACACACCAAACCCACTCTCGCCACAGGGCCTTTGCACACACTCTTCCATCCACACGGAATGATGATTCCCAGAGACCCATGTTGCTTATTGTAGTAGTGGCCCCTGCTCTAAGTCCTAGCCATGGAGGAGCCTTCCGTGGCCACCTGGCAGACAACCATACCCTATCCCTCCCAATCCTGCTCCATTTTCCATCCAAGCTCTCCTTCTGTTTCCCTTGCTCCCTGTTCTGGTTGCTCACCTGCCCACTGTTCATCTCTCTTTGCTAGAATCGCAGACCCCAAGAGCAGGGCCCCATCTGCGAGATTTAATCTTGCACCCTTAGCGTCTACAGAAGCACCTAGAACAGATGCTCACAAAATATTTGCTGAATGAGATGAGTGGATATTTGCCACTGGGTGAGCAGCAAATGAAGGCTCCTGGCTCAGGGTCCTCTAAGTGGGCATTGGCCGATGAGTGGGCTATGTGACCCCCAGAAGTCCCATCCCCTTCTCCGTGTGTCTTTCTCAGAATAAAGGAACAGGAGATGGCTGAGGTGGATGGAATGGGGTAGCTTTCGATTACAGGAATGCGTCCCAGCCCAGGGGCCAGACAGACCTGGGTTTGAAGTCTGGGGGCCACACTCATTTGCTGTGGAACTTAGGAAAGTTATTTTCTCTCTCTGAGCCTCAATGTTCTCTTCTGTAAAATGCGCTAACCACATTATAGTGTGTTGTGGACAGAATTTGACCAGGTGAGCAAGATGACTGCCGAACCTTATGTGCCTGGCAAACGTCCGCTCCCTCGGCTCGGTCACTCTACTCAGGGAGAGGTGGTTAGCTCTTTCCTCACCGCCCCTCATGCTTCTAGCCTGGGCATGCTTCTCCAGCCGGGAAAGGTAGGGGGAAATTTGTGGTATAAAAGGATAGTAAAAAGAAACCCCACACCCATGACTTCATCACCCCATCACAGCCCCTTCCTCTCCTTGTCTACCTGTTTCCTCATCCACCTTAGGTTTTTAGTACTTGTAAGCATATTCTAGATGCATGCTTTATTTTTTAAAAAGATTTCTTATTGAAATAGACACTGGAAGGTGCACAGACCGTAATGTGCAGTGGGCTGGATTTTCCCTGCTCGAGCACACCCCTGCAACCAGCACCCCAGAACCATTCCCCCTGTCCCCCGCCGCCTATCTTCGTGCAGTCACTACCTGTCCCGTGGGCTTAGGCTTCAACATATGAATTTTGGGGAACACAGACATTCAGACCACAGCATTACATCTGGCCCCTCAAAATCCACATCCTGCTCTTGTGCTCAATGCATTCATTCCATCCCAGAGGAGTGGAAAGTTCTGACATGTTCAAGGTCATCCCTGAGGTCCAAGTCCAAAGCGCCCCACCCCTTCCCCACCCATCTCTGGGGTTAGGTTCTGTGCAGCCTTGCTTGCTTTAAGGGCAGGCAGACCACTGTGAAGAGAGGTTCTTGTTTTCCTTCTTCACACAAAATATTCTTGCATTGATCTATACCTGGCTTTTTTCACGGGAGACGAAAAATTCACTCTTTTAAACTATATAGTTTGAGGGCAGCTGGGTGGCTTCTTTGGTTAAGCATCTGACACTTGATCTCGGCTCTGGTCTTCATCCCAGGGTCTTGAGTTGAAGTCCCGCCCTGGCCTCCATGCTACGCATGGAGACTACTTAAATAAACAAATAAAGTGTACAGTTCAGTGGGTTTTTCATGTACTGCTGAGCCTCGAACAACTCTGGGATGAGAGGCACCGACCCTCTGTGCAGTCAAAAGTTTGCATATAACTTAGGACTCCCCCCAAGCCTTACTACTATTAGCTTACCACTGACCAGAGGCCTTACTGATAGCGTGAACACATTTATTAATACGTATTTCCTATGTTATATGTGTTATACATTGTATTCTCTCAATAAAAGAAGCTAGAGAAAAGACGTTATTAAGAAAATTTAAAAAAGGAAATCATAAAGAAAAAATACATTTAGAGTGTGGTCTTTATTGAAAAAAATCGGTGTGTAAATGGACCTGCACAGTTTAAACCCGTGTTGTTCAAGAGTCAGCTGTATTCACATAGTTGTACAACCATTACTGGTGTCCAATTCTAGAATACTTTCGTCACCCCCAAAAGAAATCCCAAGTTAATAGTCACTCCTATACCCTCCTACTCTCAACTTTCTAGCAATCATTAATCTACTTTCTAATAGTCTATCTTGAAGATCTTTCCATATCAGAACATGAAATCCTTCCTCCCTCTCTCTCTTTCTCTCTTTTTCTCTTTTCTAAGTAGGAGCGTGGGGTATCAATGTACACAGTGTGCTGCAATTAAATCACAAGGCCAGACTGGTGGCTTTGGGGTGTTTCCATCATTCCCTACTATAAGCAGCTTCGCAGTGAATAACGTTGTCCTGCGATGCACAACAGCATTTTGCCTGTACCCGAGCAACACCGTGAGATGAACTCACCAGCAATATGTGGCTGTGGTCTGACTGGGTGCACCCTGCCAAATTTGCATGTTGAAATCCTAACACCCCAGGTGATGATATAAGGAGGAGGGGTCTTTGGGATGGGAGTGTTAGTTCAGGAAGATGGAACCCCCATGACGGACATTAGTGCCTTCTAAAGGAGGCCCCCCCAGAGCTCCCTCCCTTCCACCAGGTGAGGACACAGCAAGAAGTCAGCTGTCTGCAGCCCAGAAGACGGTCCTCACCAGAACCCAGCAGTGCGGCACCTTGATCTTAGACTTCGACCTCCAGAATGATAAGCAGTAAATATTTATTGCTTAGAAATCTGTTTATGGTATTCAGTTGTAGCCAGCGCAGAGGAAGACGATGGTAGGGTCAATTCCCAGATAGAGAATTGTGGGGTGAAAGATGGTATGAATTTTCTCTTTTGATAGATTCTTACAAGCTGCCCACCACAGGCTTTTATCAGACAGACACTCAGATCGGGAGGTGAGATGGGGGGGGCGGGAGGAGGGAGGTGTGGCCATGGCGAGAGTGGAGGGACTGGAGAAGGGGAGGAGGCCACTGCAGCATTTCGGCTGAGGGGTGCAGGTGGCTGGAACCCAAGCCACAGTAGTGGGTAGGTGAGCAGAGCAAAATACATCTGGCAGGTGAAAACCAAAAGTCAAGGGTGCAGAGAGGAGTGGTGGAATGTCTGTGAGGCGAGGATAGGGAGGTTGCTCAGGACGATTCCAGGGGAGGCAGAATTGGCCCACTGATCCACTCTGACCTTCTTCTATACTAATTGAGTTTTTAGCTGGGCATGTGACCACACAGTGACTACTTTCCCAGACTCCCTTGTAGACCAGAATAGCCATATGGTCAGGTTCTGGCCAATGGGATGCAAGCAGATGTGAGGCATGCAACTGCCAAGGCATGCCCTTAAATGTGGGAGCATATCCTCCTCTGTCCCCTTTCTTTTTACTGGGTGGAGAGTGGATGTGAGTGCAGGAGCTAGGGACACCATTTTGGGCCATGAGGTAGAAGTTTCCTATTAAAGCAGAGCAAGAAGAGGGAGCTTGGATCCCTGATAAGAGAGAGATGAGTCTCTATCTTATTAAGCTTCTAATATTCTGGGTTTCTGCTACAGCTTCCAGACCTGAATGGTTGGTTATACTTGGTTTGTGCCCATCACTAAAACAGGAGCTGTGGGGAGCTGGCCAACCTATTTTTCGGGATATTGAGAATTCCTCTGTGCCAGGGGCTGTGCTATGTACTGGGGTACAGTGTGTGGCCGGGACAGATATCCTTACTTCACCTAAGGACCCTCCCTGAGGAGGGGATATTTAAGCTGAGACCTGCAGAAGGGCCAAGGCAGGTCGGGAATGGGGTTTTAGGCAGAAGGAACAACAGAGAGCCGCATATTTGAGGCTCAGCAAGAGTTCAGTATGAAAGTGGGACTTTTATACCAAGAAAAAGACAGCCTGTCTGAGTCCCCTTCTGAAGGTTTGTGCTCAACAGAGAAATGTTAAGTTAGTGGCTGTTGAAATTTTAGAAAGGTTTCAGAGATTTCCTTCTGTAAATGAAACACCAACCTGCATCTGGAACTTTCCTCCCAGTGTCAATGCTATGACATTCTCCAGTGCTCGCGTCCCCTTTGGTCCTCTCAAGCTAATTGCCTTCAAGGAATTAATTAATTGTATCTCTGGTCCTGCCAGCAAGAATATTCCCAAACCCTGAAAGCAAGGGCTTAAGCAATATGTTTCAAGTCAGTCTTAAATGGGCCAACTTAAGGAATTCAGAGGGTTTCTGTCTTTATTGATCTTTGCCCTTTTAGGGGACAGCAGGCCATGCTGTGGTTTTCTTCCCTGTTTCTGTGCTTAGGTGGGGGCCGTGGTCTTTGAGGCCGGGCTGAATTTTGTGGGCAGCACCTGTTTGCCCAGCGTACCATGCCCACCTGTTCACGAATCGATTATTCACGCAATACACAGAGACTGTGTGCTGGGAGGTGGGTGATGCCCGAAGCCTTTGGGCGATGGTGGTGCTGGGCAGTGCAAGTGGGCAATGACAGCGGTGGGACAGACACCCTAGGGAGGAGCTGTGGGGACACAGAGGGAAGTCCCCCACCCCTCCACCTGGAGCCAGGCTGCAGGGGGTCAGGAATCTTCTGGAGCCTTGGAGAAGGGAGCACTGGGTTGAGTCTTGAAAGCTGGTGGGAGCTGGCCAGCCTGCTTCACTGTGCCCCCAGTCTGGGTGCGAGCACAGACAGGAGATTCATCCTGAGATTTTAGGAGGTGTCCTGGCTTCCTGGGGCCATTGTCACAGATGGCCATAAATTCGATGGCTTAAAACAGCAGATGTTGATTCCTTATTCTGGAGGCTGGAAGTCCAAAGTCAAAGTGTGGTCGGGGACACGCTCCCTCCCAAGGCTCTGGGGGAAGAGGCTTGCTGCCTCTTCCAGCTTTTGGTGGTTGTTGGCAATGTTTGGTGCTCTCAGCTTGTAGCTTTTTCAGTCCACCGTCCATCTCCATCTTCACATGATCCTCTCCCTGTGTGCCCTCTTTTTCTGAGGACATCTGTCGCTGGGGTTAGAACCCAGGCTAATGCCGAATGCTCTCGGTTGACTTTGAGGACTATCTCTGAGTAATAGGTGAGGTCATGTTCATAGGTCCTGGGGGTTGGGGTTTGGACACACCTTTTGGGGGGAATACAATGCAACCCACAACAGGAAGTTCATGAAGCTCGCCCTTCTGCTCTGCACTTGAGCTCTGTATCCTCTGGAGTCCCACTACAGCTCCAAGGCGTAGAAAAGTGGTGTTCTTGAACACGTCTTGTTCTTGCTGCCCCAGAATCGGCAGATTTACCCACCTGGTCCAAGCCACCCTGCAGAGAACAGGGGCATGGAGAGGACCACAGATGTCTCTTTGGTGGAGCACAGAATGTGAAGTCAGGGAAGAAGTCTGCCCCACACGGAAGATCCCAAATGATGATGGCAGGGCGTGCCCTAGGCCGAGGGGGAGGGAGCACCGGGTCGAGGGTGGGAGGCATCCATCCGAAGTGCCTGTTGAAGTTAGGACAGTTTGGAAGGAGCCAGAAAGAGGAGAAAGGTACAGGAGCTGACTTGGGCAAGTCAGCAGGGTGGGAGGGAGCCCCCATGCGTCCTCCTGGCATTCCCGCTCCTGGGACGGATCCCCAAGTCGTCAAAATACCTTGGGTTGGATTAAAGGATACCCAAGCCATTTTGATCCCAAACAAAATACAGTAACTCCTCCTCCACCTGGGAACCAGCTCGGCCCTGATGGCTCCCAGTCTGTGCCGGTTTCTGGTCGGAGGGTCTGGCCTCGGTGGTGCAGGCCTAGAGCCCCAGAAGGAGGCCCACTCACTCACTGAAGTAGCCTCTGCTGCAGTGCTTGGCTGTTTGCATTTCTTGACAAAGGAAATTTGTTGGACTTAAGCTGCCAAGGGTTTGCATCTGGATCCTATGATGTTTGGCTTCAGGAGGGCTGTGTGCAGAACCGGCTCGGGGCCTCCGCCAGCCTCCATGTAATTAACTTAAGTGCTCCGAAGATGAAAGCTTATTTGCCTGATCCCGGATTACGGCATGGGTCGCCAAGGTAGGCAGAGCAGCCTGGACGAGTTATCTCCCACTACTGAGGTTTCCAGAGATACTAGCCGTGGACAGTGGAAGTCAGGAAGTTTGGGCATGTTGGAATTTATTAAATTTGCAGTTAAAAAAAAAAGTGCTAGCGTGTGCTCACACACACACACACACACACACGCACACACACCAGCCCCAAACGTGTGGATGCCAGGACAAGGAGGATAAGCGGAAAAGTAATTTTACATAACGAAGTGGTTAATCGTATTTCTCTTTCAAAACACTAGTATTATCAATTGGCCTCACACTTTTGTGCTTCTAGCTTTGACAATAGAGCAGAGACATGAATTTCCTGGTTTGGTGTAACTGCTGGGGCTTTCCTCCCATGCCTCCTCCTCCCCTCCCTCTTCCTCCCCCCCCCCCCCCACTTACCCCCTCAGCTGGAGTGGGGAAGGTAGCTTTGATCCTGGATGCTCTGGGGGCCTGGGGGGAGGTGGAGAGGGAGGGGGTGGGGATTCCTACAGGTGATTTTTCGGCCTGAATTCCATTGTGACAGCAATGATTTATTTTAACTACTAACCCAGGAAAGCAGGCGCCACCAGAATGAATACCTCCACTAGCCTCTAGCAGACTAATTTTACTGTTTATGAATCACTAATATGTTGAAGGGGAAAAAAAAGAAAGAAGGAAAGAGAGAAAGAAAGGAAGGAAGGAAGGAAGGAAGAAAGGGGGTAGCATTTTAGATTACTCGGACGAAGGCTAGGAGAAAGGACCCGGTGATGCCCAAACAGTCCCACATGGGACAGATGATTTTGGATTACAAGATAGAGAACACATGGGGTCCAGAGAGTTGCCCCCCACGTCCGCAGCGGGCAGAGGCTACTGGCAGATGAAACACTTTCATCTCTCTCAGGGAGATAAACTGGCTGGTCTGGATGGGCCTCTTTATTTACAAAAGAAAATTAAATCCGTTTTAACACTTGCACCGTTCATAGGAAACACATGTTGGCTGGTAATTGTTTTGAACTCGATTTTGAGCCCGGCCCAGCCACCCCGGGCTGCTCTAGCATTTTCGCACTGGCTTGGGATGGCCGTGGAATTCGCTGAGAATTTCTTCTCAATTCCAGAGGCTCCTCGAGGGGACATTCCTGGGCCGAGCTGGCAACAGAGTTCTGTTGGGCTTCCTGCCTCCTAGAGGAAAGCACCTTCCCCGCGCTGCAAGGGGGCTGCCCCCGCTCCCCTTCCCCCCTGGGTTCTTATCAGGAGATTGGGAAGGATCAAAGGGACCCCAGGCCCTAATTGAGCCCGACGGCCTTCCGTCCCGCCTGAAAGTTTGCGCAGAAAGAGAAATAAAAGGTTAAGAGATTTTCCCAGGAGGGCCTGATAGGGTTTTACAGCTTCGAGGTATCATCCTGTTCTGGGACTCCGCTTTTCAAATGTTAATCCGCACAGGAGCCTCTGGGGTCCCACCCAGAATGCAGATTCTGATTCCTGGAGCCCTGGAATGGGGTGGGGGCAGGAGTAGAAAAATGGGGGCCTGGACTCTGCATTTCTTCTAACAGGCTCCCTGACCTGGTGGGTGCTGCTGGTCCCAGTGTCCTGCTCCTTGGCTCCTCAGGGGTAGCAAGCATCCAGTGGTTCTGGAACGCTCTCAGGCATCAGAATCCCCCCAAGGGTTTGTTAAAATAGAGTTCCTATTGCACAGCTAACCTAGGGGGTGGCCTGACCGTGTGTTTTCCCATAAGCTCCCAGGCGACGATGCTGCACTGGGGCCCCGCAATTTGAAAACCACTGTCCAAAACCCATGCCCTCTCTGGGGAAACTGAGGCACAACAATTTTTTTTCCCCTGAGGTCATATTGCTCCTGGGTGGCCAAGCTGGAGCCAGAACTCTAGTCCAGCGCTTGCCCTACTATCCATTTTCAAAGGTAGGAGAAGAGTGAGCCCATTTTTCTCCAGGGACCCCTTGCTGTCCAGGCTCTAGCAATGGGGGTGCTATAGAACAGAAGATGGGTGTGACTCGAAGCACCCAGACTGCTGTCCCCCCCCACCCCGGGGCGTCAAGCCATTCCTTTGCTCTGGGATGCCCTTCTCCCTCTCCTCCTGAATTACTCATTTTCAAAGCTCAGCATCAGTCTCCCCTCCTCCAGGCAGCTCTCCTCTCCTTCCCCTCAGCACCTTCTGCATCTCAGTATCATCCCGCATGCCACTTCCCTGCAGTGGTGGGGCCAGTCTCTGGGGGACATCTGGGAACAGGTCAGGGAAAGCAGTGGGCAGATATTTCCTGAATAAATGGATACCTTCCCAGTGATATTCTTGCTGGCTCTGTGTCCTTGGAGGGGTTACTTAACTTCTCTGAGGCTTGGTTTCCCCATTTGTAAAATAAAGACGCTAATGTCTATCCTGCAGGGTCACTGCTAATGGACATAATATCGGTAAAGGCCCCAGGCAGACTACTGGTAAGTGAAGAACCACTTTGTAAAAACTGTTATTTATTTATTTATTTATTTAGTAATCTCTGTGCCCAACCTGGGGCTTGGGCTTGAACTCACAACCCTGAGGCCAAGAATCTCATGCTCTACGGGGTGAACCAGCCGGGCGCCCCATGTTTGTTATATTTGATGTTCTAACTATTCATCATTATTACTGCCTTCGGGTCAATTTTGTATCCTTAAGTTTGGCCTTTCCAGATTCCCTGTTAAAATGCAAATGTATTCTGAGAAAGCTAATATCTTAAGGACAGGCAGGACTGACTCATGCTAGCTCAGTCTTACAGTTTCCCCGACAGCTTCCCCCAGGCTGAGTCTCCAGAGCCTCACAAAACGCCAGTGAAGGAAGTGTTCTCAACCTGAGGCTTGGGGAGGTTGAGGTCCTTGCTCAAGTTCACAGGCTTTGTTTCGCCTCCAAGCTCCTCCAAGCGCAGCCGCTGGGGAAGCCGGGAGGTGTGCCTCCCTGCCAACCGGGTCTGGTTTCCCCAGGACCACAACTCTCCGCCTCCTCCTTTCTAGCTCAGCAAACAGCTCCCACAGACCATAGCTTTTCCATCCTCCCAATGTATTTTCCAGGGTTTGCTTTTCCTGCTCCCAAGGTTCAGGCATCAGAGATACTCGGGAGCACCGCATGCTGTCCCAGCCCTGAGCCTGCAGAGGGAACAAGGCCCGTTAAGGATCCCACATCCCTGGGTGAAGAAGGGACTCACTGGGTCTGGGCTTGGTGATTTCCAGGCTCAGCTCTGGGGGCATTCTTACCACCCCCCCATCCCCTACCCCAACCCCTTGCTGATGCACCTCACTGGGACTTCCCTGCTTTCTCCACCCTATAGCGGCTAACATAACAGCTGCTCCGTCTTCAAATGTCCTTTCACTGCTGCTCCCTGGCCAGGCTCCCCTAGGTCCCCCCATTTCTCACTCCCTTCAAGTCTGCTCAAACATGCTCTGGATGCTCTTCATCCCTGACCCTAACAGGAAACAGTGAACCCTGCCCCTATGCCCATCACCTTGCTGCCTTATATCCCTTCAGAGAGCTCATTACCACCCATCTGATGTAGCTGTGTCTTGTTTGGGTGACTGCCCAGGAGAATACAAGCTCCGTGAGGGAAGAGAAGCACCCAGATCCCCGGGTTGGCTCTTTCGAGGCCTAGCGCTGGCTCCTGGTGTCCGGGATGGGTCAGGCATGAGCTGCACCCCAGAGGCAGTCCTGTAAAGGCAAGTTGTACCTCAGTGTGACAAGTGATGGCTGCTGCATTTGAGAGGTACGCTGCATATAATGGCGGCCAACCAAGGGCTAGGGAGTCAGGTGGACTTGAGTTTGAAGCCTGCCTCTAGGATGGATTAGCACTGCAGCCTTGGTCAAGCCCCTTAAATGTGCTAAAGTCGCAGGTCCCTACCATTAAATGGGGAGGGTACTAATGGGGACTTTGGGGGTGGGATGTGACGTGGCATGTCAAACGCCTGGTGTGTGGTAGACACTTGATGCTTGGGGACTGCAGAAGTGGCACAAAGAGGGATGGATTCAGATTTTGCTGTGGTTAGAGGTGGCTGTGAGAAGCTTCTGAGAGAGGACAGAACTTGAACTTAAAGGGCCTGCAGGCAGATGAGGCAGAAGACAGCACTGTAGCCCGGGTGCCTGGGTTCAAATCCTGGCCGTCACCGTCGGGTGACCTCGGGCACGTCACTTACACTTGTTGCACCTCAGTGTTCTGACTCCTAACATGGGGTTCAGTCTAGCAAACACACGGCAAATGTTCATAGCTCTTGCCGTCATTGTTATTGTCGTGGGTGAAGGGAGGAGGTGTGGCCAAGTAGTGGCTGGCCATTCTGAGCTTAAGCTGAGTTGAGGGTGAGCCTGGGACAGGTGGTCCTGTCAAGCCACAGAGGAACCCTTACTCTGAGAAATGGGTGTAAGGCCCTCCCGATTCCTCATGGGAGCCAGGAGTGGATGCTTGGTCTTGTCCCTGGTTGACCATAGGGACATTTGGCCTTCAGTCCTTCCCCAAACCCTCCCTTTTGGCTCTTTGAACCATGAGAGAAACCACAGCATCTTGGCTCAGGTGGACCTCAGCGATGGCAGGATCAGAGGGGATCTTGGGCAGAGCCATGGCAGGCACGCGCGGCTAGCTCTGTTTTGCAGAAGAGAGGCAAAGGCTCAAAGAGAGGCTCACCTGGGCCACGCCCAGGCTCTGGTTTCTGCCCCCATCCCTCCCCCACTGTTTATCTGCATATACAGAGGGGAGTCACCGAGATCTGAAGGAAGGCGGGAGGGGAGCCCGGTTCCAGGAGACAGAGGCCCCAGTGTAAAGGGCTTGAACCTTCTCTAATTTTTTTTTTAAATGTTGGTTTTTCCTATGGTGTGTGTTTTGCTTGCTTGGGGGCTGCAGAATAAGATCTCTTTCCTTAGTCAAAGATCTCCTTTCCTGTTGAAATACCTGATGGCATCTGATCCTCCCTACCGTGTCAGGGGGAGCCCAAGGCCCTGGTCCTGTCCATTCGTGGATGGTGGGTGCCCCGTGAGCACCCACATTAACTTAAGAGTTTGGCCTCCCTGAGACAGAGGGTCCCGGATTCCTGCCTCCCATCCCAGGCCACGTCCTTAAATCAAAGGCCCATCTCTTCACAAATGGGAACATGGCGGGAAAGTCCAACAGACTTGGCCTTGGGTCACTGTTTTCACTTCCAGGCTGTGGGGTGCCAGCTAGGCAGCTCACCAATTAGGTCTTGTTGTCATCTGTAAAGACGGGAATCATATCAAGTCTTCACTGGGTAGTTTTGAGGATTAAATGAGACATACAAAGTACTTAACATGGGGTTAGGGGGCATATGACCACCCAGGCACCCGTCCAATTTTTATTTTTTAAAAAAACTTATTTATTACCTTAGAGAGAGAGCAAGTAGGGGAAAGGACAGAGGAAGAAAATATTCAAGCAGACTCCCTGCTGAGCACAGAGCCCCACACAGGGCTTGATCCCTGGACCCTGAGATCATGACCTGAGCCAAAACCAAGAGTCAGTGGGTGGCTTAACCCACCAAGCCCCCCAGGCCCTCCCACAACTTCCAATTTTGAACTTTAAATACCTCTTTAAAAAACTCTATCTTCAAATACAGTCCCATTTTTGAGGTACTGAGAGTTAAGGCTTTTCAGTGTGTGAACTCGGGGTGGGTGATGGGGGGATACAATTCAGCCCATTATGGCCACTGATGCAAATGCTTGTGGAAACCCTGTATGAGTCACACACCAGGATCCGTGGCTCCCGTCTGAAGTGAGTCACCGGAAACTGTTTTTCCTGGGGGTTAGGTCCAGATGCAGAAAATCAGCTAGTTCATGTAAGCTGATTCTCCTGCCCATTTTACACCTTTTCCCCCAAAGTCCAATTCTGGTGGGCCAAGGGCGCTATTGACTGGTTCCAGCTATGGGCGTGATTAGCAGCCTGGCATGCATCTTGGGGATGAGGAGCTGGAGGATTTCCTGTAAATCAGCAGCTTACTGCCCACTACCCTCCAGGTGAACACAGTCTCCTTATCTGTTTGCAGAAGATGGGCTGGGGGTGAGGGAGGCTAAGAGGTGGGGAAGGGAGCGGCAAGGGAGTGAGGGTGTGGGTGTGTTTAGGAACAGTGAGGCTTTTAGTCTCAAGGCTCTGGAGTCCACGGAGAGGAGACCCCAGGGCAACATAGTCCTGTTCCCCTCCACCCCAGACGATCACCTTCCTGGTCTGGTGACCATCCTTCCCAATCTTTAGTTCTATGCCTAGAGATGTACCCATGTGTATCAATCCACGTTTATAAATAAGATTGCACCTGCAAAGCTATGTAGCATGGGGTTACACGGCAAGCAACAGCCTTAGGATTCTGGTAGTCTGCTTCTAGAACTCTACATTTAACCACTACTGGACTGCTTGCCTCTGCTGTTTTGTGACCTTTTTTTTTTTTTTTTTTTTTTTTGTAAATGAGTTTTCAGGGCTCTCTGTGTTAATCCACACCGTACCACCTGATAGTCTATTTTATTTTGTTTTTTACTAATTTTTAAAAAAGATTATTTATTTATTTATTTATTTGAGAGAGAGAGAGAGTGAGCACGAGCAGGGGATTGGAGCAGAGGGAGAGAGAGACGCAGGCTCTGTGCTCAGCAGGGAGCACAACACAGGACTCTGGGATCATGACCCGAGCTGAAGGCAGCCATTCAACTGACTGAGCTACGCAGGTGCCCCGATACTCTGTTTTAAATTGGGAAATATTTTAAATGCTGGTACTCCAGTTTTGTTTTGTTTTGTTTTGTTTTTAAAGATTTTATTTATTTATTTGACAGACAGACACCACAAGTAGGCAGAGAGGCAGGCGGAGAGAGAAGGAGGGGGAAGCAGGCTCCCTGCTGAGCAGAGAGCCCGATGCGGGGCTCGATCCCAGGACCCTGGGATCATGACCTGAGCCGAAGGCAGAGGCTTTAACCCACTGAGCCACCCAGGTGCCCCGGTACTCCAGTTTTTAAACTGGCCCAGCAATGGGCTAGCAACCTGACATTGAAAGCACTGCTCCGTGATCTGTCGGTAGATGGTCCATATGGTGGGGAAGCTCTTGACAGGATTTTCATCCTGTTTTTCTGAATTTCACCAACTCTGACTCTTCCTTTCATTAATCCTCACCCTCCAGTATTTCCCATTTCTCTGAGAGGAAAGGTAAAAGGCCTGCTAGAACACAACCTGTGGAAGGCCTCACTGCCTCCCCATAACCTCCTCCCATGACTCCGCTTTGCTCTGTCTATCCAGACACATTGCCCTTTCTGCCCTTGCCCCAATCACACTAGGCATGCCTTGGCCACGGGGCCATTGCACTGGCTGTTTCCTATGCCAGGAATTCTCTTCCTTTGAATATCTGCTTGGCTAACTCCCTCCCTGCCTCAAATCTTGCTCAGCTCTCATCCTCAGCTGCCCTGTATCTGGGGTATAACTCCCCAGCCACCTTGGAAGTCACTGCTAATCTCCTTTACCCACTCAGTTTCCTCCTTAGCACCTGCTCCCCCTACCATATTATATAATTCACTTACTATGCTTATGGTTGTCTATCTCCTTCCACTATAATGCAATCTCCACCCCAGGGATTTTTACACATTGTTTGCCTAAAACAATCCTGGCCATAGTAGAAACTCAATGTATATTTCTTGGATGGATGAATACATTTAAACAAAGCCCATTTTCTCAGATCCCTAGGGGCCTGAGAGTTCATCTAAACCAAGCTCCAGGTAAGTTGGCTCAATCGGTAAGTGTCTGCTTTGGGGGCTCCCTGCTCAGCGGGGAGCCTGCCTCTCCCTCTCCCTCTGCTGCTCCCCGCTGCTTGTGCTCTCTCACTCTCTCTCTGTCAAATAAATAAATAAAATCTTTAAAAACAATGAGCTCCTGGGACGCCTGGGTGGCTCAGTTGGTTAAGCCGCTGCCTTCGGCTCAGGTCATGATCCCAGAGTCCTGGGATCGAGTCCCACATCGGGCTCCTTGTTCTGTGGGGAGCCTGCTTCTCCCTCTGCCTCTGCCTGCCGCTCTGTCTGCCTGTGCTCGCTCTCTCTCTCTCTCTGACAAATAAATAAATAAAATCTTTAAAAAAAATAAAAAATAAAAAAAAAATAAAAACAATGAGCTCCTAACCTATGAGGAAATTTCTGTTCTCCACTCCCATTGGACACAAAATACACAAGGGAGAAACCTCTTAACACACTGGGTTCCACTCAAAGACATGAACACACACCATATGGCACAGCGTCTGACACACAGTAGGTACTCAAAAACGTGGCTCCTCTTTCCTTTCCCAGGGAAGTGCATCTTTTAGAGCACCTGGTGGGGGCGGCCGCTCAGTAAGATCCTGGAGACCGGATGAGACAATCCAATGAGCACCTGCTGTGGGCTGAGTGTGTTCCCCTAAATCCATGTGTTGAAGTCCTAACCCCTCAGCCCCCCAAAATGTGATTATAATTGAAGATAAGGTGTTTAAAGAGGTATTTAAAGTTAAATGAGGTCATTAGTGTGAGCTGTAATCCAATCCGATAGGCATCCTTATAGGAGATCAGGACACAGAAGAACATGTGAGGACATGGGGAGAAGACGGCCATCTACACGTCAAGAAAAGAGGTCTCAGGAGAATCCAACCTGCCCACACCGTGAGCCCAGACTTCCAGCCTCACAACTATGAGAGAAGACATGTCTGTTGTTTAAGCCTCTAGTCTGGGATTTGTATATGGTAGCCTGAGCAGACTGGTACAAGCCACAGACAGGAGCAGGTTGACTTCCCATTTATTAAGCTGACATTTTACAGATGAAGGCCTTGTGGTTCGGAGAGGTGAGGAACCTGCTCAGTGTCTTCCAGGGGCCTTCTGAGCCCATCTCCTACTCCCAAACCCCAGACCCTTTGCATTGCATTGGTCATGGCTAGAGCCAGGTCCCGAAGCAGAAGTGGTCTGAGTAACACCTTTGCCAGGGAGCTTGACCAGAACACCCCCCACACCTGCCCCCTCATAGCCAGCTCCCTCCCAGATCAGAAGTCTCCATCCATTCAGGAGGGTGCCTTTCTTTCTGGTGAGCTCTGGGGAGGGTGCCTGTAGATTCCTCCCAGCACCCTGGCTCCAGGGAAAAAAATGTACAGGACCATTTCCTTTGGGGCTTGTGATTAATCTAAAACCAGCCCTCATGAGAGCAGCTACAGGAATAAATCCTGAAGACGTTTATCCTGAGAATTCTAGGTCTAATTTATGGTTGCTCCAAGCAGCATAGTCTTACCAGCCATTAGCGTCATTATAAGCAGAATAGCGTCTCCAGTTGCTGTCAACTGGGCAGGGAGAGGGTGTGGCGCCTTAGGGTTGGGGTAGGGGTGAGGGGAGGCTCTGCCGTGCTGCCAGTTACCTTGCAGCCCCCTCTGGAGGACCCGAAGCCACTCTTAATCAACTTCCATCCAAGATGGGATTTAACCTAGACAGCCCCCAGAACTGCATCAGGCCTCGAATTTACTGACAGCAACTTGTAGGACCAGGTAGAAACCCATAAACAAACCCAATTAGGAGGGCTTTCTGTCTTGTTAGATAAAGATGCACAAAAGGCCAGTCTGAGGCACCGCTGTTGGCCACTGTTGCCACAAACACGTCTGGATTCCTGAGAGAGGGTTCAGTTACTTGGGGCAGCTCAGGAGTGCCACAGGGACACCCAAGAAGGGGAATGGAAGGAGGAGACAGACCTGGACATGAGCCCTGGTTCCCTATACACAGATGAAGGAGTGTAGGCAGGGCCAGTAACCTTTTGAGGTGACTCTGAGTGTTCAGGGTTGGGGGATGGGTCTTATGTGGACACAGTAGGTTCCCCAGACAGACAAGCCCCTCTTCTTGGTACAGTTGTCTTTCTAGAACCCTCATCCCTCCACCCTTCAAGTGACTGTCAGTAACTGATGAATGCATTCATTCACTGCTCAGTGCACTGATTTATTCTGCAAAAGTGTGCTGTGTGCCTGCCATGTGCTGGTGCGCCATTAGGCTCTGGGCAATATTCCAAGTATTAGGCCCCTCCTTTATCATTCGAATCATTTGAATGATGCTTTTTGACTCCTGTTGAACAAATAGGTAACATTAATAATAATTCTTGAGTAGTTTCCATGGCCAAAACATTTATGTCAGTGCTTCCCCTTTTCAACATTCCCTGGAAAACCTGCTCTTTGTCCTAACCCCATTTCTACAGCATAAAAACTCCCACTGGTTATTTCTGTTCTGAAAAGCTCTTAATCGACTCCATCCCCTCTCTGAGCCTTTCTTCAACTTTCCCTCAATATCCAGCCTGGCCGGTTCATCCCAGGGCAAAGAAATCTGTGGGAGTATTTCTGTTCTGAAGATTGCCTAGGAGGACTGCCTAAATCACCTGATCCGACCAGACCCACCTCCACTTCCAGGCCACACCCATGTCTCCTTCATGGCCACGCCCATCTCATCTTCCACTAACCAGCTCCCACCCCTGGCGTGGACCTTTGATGTATTTTTCTGTACACAAAATCCCGATGCCCATTTAGACTAATTCCCTTACCCACAAATAAATCTGAAAATGGCTTGCCCAAGGAGACAGCAGATTCCCCATACTTCTTACTCCCATCATTAACGCCTTCCACCCACTATCATCAAAGAAACACCTGCACACTGTAGGAAACTGGGAGAGAATGTTAAAAATCCAAAACACTAAGAAGTTCCTATGCCTCATTCCACTATCTCCTTCTTCATTGTTATTTTTAGAAATTTTTATTTAAGTAATCTCTGTCCACAAGGTGGGGCTTGAACTCATGACCCCATGATAATGAGTTACATGCTCTAGCTGCTGAGCTAGTCAGGCATCCTGGCTTCTTTCTTCTCTCTCTCTCTCTCTTTCTTCCTTTCTTTTGAAGATTTATTCATTTATTTTAGAGAGAGAGAGCATGAGGGAGTGGGGTGAGAAGGGGCAGAGGGACAGGGAGAGAGAGTCTAAAACAGATTCCGCGCTGAACACAAAACTGGATGGGGAGCTCTGTCCCACGACCCTGAGGTCACAGTCTGAGCTGAAACCAAGAGTAGGACACTTAACGACTGTGCCACCCAGGTGCCCCAGCTTCTTTCTTTATAATAGTCTATTTTTTTTCTTTATGAGCTTAGTAGTAGTTTACATAAACAATTTTGTGTTCTGTTTCTGTAATAAATGATCTTACATATTATCCATTTCTTTATAATGATTTTATAAATCTCGTTCTCAATAGATGCATAGTAATCCCTGCTGCGGATGTCCCATCATTTCTTAGCGATTAGCATTTAAATTTAAATTTAAATTGTTAAATTGTTTCTTGTAAACAGATGAATATAACTGCATCAGTCTTTGCCTGTATTTTGAAATATTTCCTAAGGATGGATTGATCTAAGTAGCTATACAAAAGTGAAAGATCACCAACCTTTTTATTTTTCAATGGTGGTAAAATATATATGATAGTTACCATTATAATTGTTTGTAAGTATACACTACAATGGCATTAGGTACCATTATTATGCAATCTTCACCATGACCCATAACTTTCCCATCTTTCCAAACTCAAACTGTGTGTCCATTAAATAGCGACTCCTATTTCCCCCACAGCTGGTATCCACCATTATACTTTGTATCTGTACATGTTTGACTATTCTAGAGACCTTGTGTAAAGGAATCATATAGTGTTTGTCCTTTTGTGCTGGCTTAATTCATTTAGCATAACATCTTCAAGGTTCATTCATGTCATAGCACGTGTTAGAATTCTCTCCCTCTTATGTGAAGAAAATGGAACTCTTGTATACAACTGGTGGGAGCGTGATTGGTGCCACTGTTATGGAAAACAGTATAGAGGTTCCTCAAAAAATTGAAATCCAGAAATTCCACTTTTAGGTATATATTTGAAGGAAATAAAATCAGTGAGTATCAGATATTTGCACTCCCATGTTCATTGCAGCGTTAGTCATAGTTGCCGATGTATAGAAACAGCCTCAGTATTGGGAAGAGATGAATGGATAAGAATGATGTGATATATATATCATATCTTTCTCTATATATACACAAACACACATAATGGAATATTTCTCAGTCATAAAAAAGAAGGAATTCTGCTATTTATGATAACACGGATGAACCTAGAAGGATTTTGCTAAGTGATATAAATCAGACAGAGAAAGACAAATACTTTTTGATGTTACTTATATGTGGAACCTAAAAGGGAAAAAAAAAAAAAAGGCAAACTCCTAGAAATAGAGAGTAGAATGGTGGTTGCCAGGGCCTGGGGGTTGGGGAAATGGGGAAATGTTGGTCTTTGGGTATATATAGACTTCTAAGTCTGAGGATCCAAAAGGTGACTACAGCATGGTGACTAGAGTTAATAATTCTTACTGTATACTTGAAACTTGCTAGGAGAATAAGAGCTTATATGTTCTCAACACACAAAGTAACTATGTGAGCTGATAGGCTAATTAACTCGATTGTGGGAAATATTTTGCAATGTATATCAAATCGTTACGTTGTACCCTTTAAATACATACAATTTTATTTGTTAATTATACTCCAATAAAGCTGGAAAAGCAAAGCAAGGCAAGACAAAACAAGACAGAAACTGAACACAATGTCTTGATAACAATTAGGAATGATAAGGGCCAATCTAATCCCATTCCTGGGGGAAAAAATTCTCTGTCAGCTACACTGTGTTCACATATGGAGGACCAGAGGTGAGCCTTAGATCAGTAGCTGATCAAGTCTTATGTTTCCAGTTGAATTATTAAAAAATTATTTCAAAATTTCTGGGGTGCCTGAGTGGCTCAGTCGGTTAAGCGTCTGCCTTCGGCTCAGGTCATGATGGGGGGGCAGTGGACTCCCTGCTCAGCGGGGAGTCTGATCTGCCCCTCCCTCTACTTGTGTTCCATCTTTATCTCTCAAATAAATAAAATCTAAAATATATAGATATATAATCTAAAAATATATATATAATATAAATATAATCTAAAAAATATATAATCTAAAAAAAGAAAGAATTTCCTTCCCTTTTAAGGCAGAATATCCCATTGTATGTATAGACCACATTTCGTTTATCCATTCGTGCATTGGCGTTTGGGCTGTGTTCACTTCTTGGCTACCGTGTGTAGTGCTGCTTTGAACACTAATGTGCACCAATCTTTTAAATATTCTTGATAAGCTTTACCATCTGGAAAAGTTATAACCACGTGCCTGTCCCCTTGCAGTGGGCATACTGTACCTATGTTACTACATGCAGCGTTTGATGGCGATTTTCAAAATAAAAAGACCTGTGAATGTTGAAGGGGGTGCTGTGATTAACTTCAAAACAGGAAAAGGCATTTATCTACTTACCCGATTGTCCACGCTTTCCTGTACGCACTCTTCTTCCCTCCATTTACCTACTCACCTACATATCCGTCTATCCACCCTCCTATCCACCTGTCCACCCACCCATCCACTGGCCTATCCACCCCACTCAGCCAGCTGTTCAACCTTCCATCTCCCCATCCGTTGATTATTTCTACTTCTGACTTCCTGGGGCTCTCATGTACTTATTTATAATACAACAGAATAGAAAGAGAAGAATATCTAAGGATGTTTCTCTCTGTCCTTGATTCCTCCAGGGGCATCTGAAAGGTAATGCTTTCTTGGGTTCTAAGTCATCTCCTCGCTCCCTAACCCTGGCCTCCAGTCTTTTTGAAATTACGCCACTGAATCTGTTCTGTGGGGGTTAAATGTCCTTCCTTCCTGGCACAGCCCAGCTTCCAGTAAGTAAGGAAACTCTGCTCACTTCTTAATGTGGGCTTTCAGCCTCACCAAAGTACAGCCCTCCCTTTGTTGTTTATCAGGCTGGGGGCTTAGAGGCAGCTGCCTGTGGTCCTGGAGGGGGTGGTGGTGGTGGTGGTGGTTTTAGGGGGCACATTGCAGAGGAGTTCCTAAACTTTGAAATATCTCCCCTTGGCAGACAACACCTTGGGCCTAGAGCTAAGAGAATTAGGAGGCATTCACCAAAATTTAGGGCTAGTTTTACATCTGCAGTGTTCCACTTTGTAAGGAGAGATGGGAGGTGTTGTGTATGGGTTTTTTTTTTTTTTAAGATTTTTAAAATTTTATTTATTTGACAGCAAGGGAGAGCACACAAGCATGGGGAGCGTCAGGCAAAGAAAGAAGAAGACTCCCCACTGAGCAGGGAAGCCCGATGTGGGGCTGGATCCCAGGACCCTGGGATTAGGACCTGAGCCAAAGACGGACACCTAACTGCTAAACCAACTGAGCCATCCAGGCACCCCTCTGTTTTCATGTAAATGTAAATGACAGGCATATTGTATGGGGACATTTCCAAGCAAAGAATAGAAAACCAAAATATTTACAGCTCAATCAATTCCCTAGAAACCACTCTAAAATAGACACAGGAAGAGAGTCCTTTTCAAATAAACAGGATAAATAATGAGGAAAAAGAAAAAGCGTTTTAGAATCAGGTCTAATTGGTATCTAAAATGAAGTCAGCAATAACAAGCCAGCCCCAGAGGGGGCTTAACAAGTAATGAGACTTTTAAAAAACTAGTTTCCCAGCTAAAAACAAACTGAAGAGAAAGGTTCACGGTCATTGAGTTGCCGTGCACGTCTTAGAACGCAGACACTTCCAGAGACTGAGGGAGGTCTGTGCATCCTGTCAGCTGGATCCTGACATCCCCTGGGAGGGGAAGGCTCCCCGGCTTTGGGCAGGTGGCCCCACCACCAGAGAGCGGTACCGCCCCTCAGAACCCTATCAGTCCAGTGGGAACTTGGGACAGAAGTCCTTTTCTAAGATCTAGCTCAGGACCAAGACGACAATAGCGCTAAAGAGGTCCAGCCTGGGACACCAGCCTTGAGTCGGCACACCGTCTCAGCTCCCACCCACCCTGGAGAGCTCCTGGCTCCTACCTCTGTTGGTGACACATGGCCACAGGTGGCCTTGAGACCATCGTGACCTGTCCGGCTTTGGGAGGCTGCACCCAGGGCATGTGTATTTTAGAAACATGACTTTACTGCTTCCCATTGCTCCCTTTGCTAAGTACTCACCGGGCTTTCCTGGAGCTGTTTCACTCTTTCGTACCTGATGATCCAAAAGAAAAAAGGAAAAAAAATGTAGTTGATTTTAATTTTCTCTTTTCAAATGACCTTTGGAGACCGAGATGGGTCAGTGCTTGCCCTCAGAGAGCCCACATCTTCCTCTTACCCCACTGGGGACAGACTGCCACAGCAAAACATTTCCAGAACTTTCCAGAAAGGCTGTCCGCTGCTCCTTCAGAGATTCTCACAACCACTGCTTCTCTAGGGGAGGAAACTTCTTTCCTGGAGTTATCAGCCTACTGTGGATAACAAATGTCGCAGTGGTCCTCAGGAATGGAACCTCCCGAAGGGTGGCACCATGCCAAAGAAAGGCAACTGCGCACACACATAGGGTGGTCGCACCTTTCTCATTGGTCTCTTTCATCTCTTTCTCAGTTTAATTCTAGAAGTGTTCTATAGTGTTTTTTTTTTTTAATTCCCTCTTTTCTTCTCTCTTTTCTTATTCTTAAATTATTAAATAAATGGTACTTGTAGTAGTGGATTCTTTATGAGTAGGATCATATCTGTCTGTCTTAAGTCTTTCCAAGCATCTGGCCTCCCTCCCCACAGAAAGAAATTCTGGCTTGATAAGAATTTCCTTGGCATTTCCAGCTGGGGAACCTCCTTCAGCAGACACTGTTGGCAGGAGAGGGTCTCCCCTCTGCTGGGATGCAAGCAGGCGTTGGGATGTGGACGCTTTCCTGGGGGAATATTTAAATTTAAATCAGCCACTCGAGTGAAGCCAGTGACGTGCCAGGGATGTTTTGCCTTTGAGGTTAAAAAACCTCTTGCGTTCATATTAGTGCTCCTGAGCCACAAGTAGTAAAGTCTGCAGAAATAGATTTTCACAGGCAGGAGATCCCCAGGCTAAAATGTAAATGCCCTACCTGAGGGCACTTCTCACTCAGGCTTTTGAGAACGAAGATGTGAGAGGAAATCACAGGTCAATTTATTACTCTAGGAAAAAAGTCCTTGCTGAATTCTTTAGATTCTCAAAGTAAAAATGTCTGTGCTGCATTAACACTCCCTCCCTCCCTCCACCCCCACTGCCCCTAACTTTGGTCACTTCCCAAGTATGTCTACTCTTTTCCTTAAAAACAAGAGATTCTTCCTCCTCTTCCATTTGTGCAACTCTAGCTGGCGATTGGGAAAAGCTGTGATTACAGAAAACATCAGAATAGCTTCCTACTGGGGACACAGGATTCCTAGCCCCGTAGCTGTTTCTGGCACTCTCTTCTCACTCTTCCTGCCCTCCTAAAGGCACACGGCTAATGTCCATCTTTTAGCCGTTGTGCATTGAGTTTGATTTGCGTGTCGCTGAAAACAAAAGGGAAGGTCTTAGGAAACATACTTTGCAAAACCCAGACCTCCCTTTGCAAGATATAAGGGGTGTGTTTGGCCATTGAGATCCCGAGCAGGCTGGTAGTTCTCAGGTTCTACACACGAGGGCGCTTTGGGACCCCATTGCACACAACCCTGAGGATTGCAGGGCGTTGTGTGGGATAAATTTTAGTAGAAGTATTTCATATCCAGACCTGCTTATTCTTGGCAAAATGACCTCGGACCACAATTAAGAAGAGAGAAAGTTATATTCCTTCACGTTTTTTGTCTTCTTTGTATGTTTGTGTTCCATGGCTTTGTTTCTTAGAGCCTTCAAAGGAAGGAATCAGTGCTGTCCAAAGTCTTGGATCATTTGCACAGCCAGAGTCCACAGTGGACAAAACTTGGAAATGGCCCAAGATTGCCATCCCATCTCCATATGTAAATAACCAGGTGGTAAAGGTTCCAACACGAACTGTACCTCCTTCCTGTTCATTCTTATCTCATTAAAACCATGTCCGCCCCTCTGCCCCAGACTTGATTTCTGGAGTAGAGCTAAACCAGGCTTTGAGAGAAATGACAATGAGATTGAATTCATTGCCACCGAGCCATGAATTAATCACATTATGACTACCTTAACCCTTTCAGAATTAAAAACAAAACAAAACAAAAGAACAAAACTTAATTCCAGAGAAGGTGCAAAACTTTAGGCTATAGTAAATAGAACTCAAACATTGGTTTAGATACAAGTCATTATGTTAGATAGCTGGGCTATCTAGTTAGGGCTCAAATCCAGATTTTATCATACGATGACATTGGGAGAGTCACTTTTTAATAATGGACTCAGCAAATATTTATTGAGTGCCTACTGTGTGCAAGGCACCAGGAATGCAATGATGAGCAAAACCAGACAGGGACCCTCTTCCCAGGAACTAGGGGGAGAGGCTGATGTAAAGCAGTCATAGGAACGCAGGTAAATTCACGATGGAGGTAAGTGCTACTATGGGGGTTACCAGCGATGTTCTCCAGAATCCGTTCCCTCATTCCTTGTCAGACACATGGCAGGACTGCACTTTTCCATACCCTTTGAGGTTAGATGCAGCCATGACTTGCTTTGGCCAATGAGATGTGAGCATGAGTCATGCACAGGAGTGATGAGTGGGGGCTGTGAGGGCTGGTGAACCGTCTGCCACATTCCCTCCCCACTGCTCTGATCCACGTGGGAGCATGGATGGAGGGAGAACTTCTGTGATGCCTGGCTCCCAGGGTGACCATGAGGAGCTAGCCCTGCCCCATCCCCCTGCCGGCCCACAGTGAAAACGTACTATGAGAGAAAGCTCTTGGAAACCATTGAACTTTGGGGCTTGGTTTTTGCTGCAGCAGAGCCTGGCCTATACTGACTGATAGAGCTCTGGTAGACAGGTACATGGTGCCATGAAAGTGAGTAATGGAGAATAGGTGGGGTAGAGGAGGGCAGGAAGTTAGGGGAATATCTCTGAAGATACGTCTGAGCTGTGATCTGAGGAACATATGGAGGGGTCCTGGAGGAAAAGCGTTCCAGGTTTTGGACAGGATTAGAAATGTAGATGGAGGGTGTCTGGGTGGCTCAGACAGTTAAGTGTCTGTCTTTGGCTTAGGTCATGATCCCAGCATCCTGGGATCGAGTCCCCCATCAGGTTCCCTGCTGCAGGGAACCTGCTTCTCCCTCTTCCTCTACCTGTCCTTACTGCTGGTGCTCTCTCAATCTCTCTCTCAAATAAATAATTAAAATCTTAAAAAAGAAATAGAGATGGAGAGAATTGGATGGATTAACCTATTTGAGCTAGTTGACAAGATGGGCTGATGGGTTTATTGAGAGGGGAAGCAGTTGCAGAGGGAAGGCTCTCAGCTCAGAGCCTGGCATACAGTAGGTGCTCGGTGCATAATAATAACTAACACTTATGTGTACACTAAGGGGTGTGCATATATGAACTCATCCAATCCTCACACCATCCTATGATTTAGGTACCATTATTTATGTGTTTTTTAAAGTTTTTTTTTTTTTTTTTAATTTGAGAAAGAGAGAGAGAGAATGTGGAGAGGGAGGGGCAGAGGGAGAAGCAGACTCCCCACTGAGTGGGGCTCTATCCCAGGCCCCCAGGATCATGACATGTAAGGTGAAGGCAGACATGTAACCAAATGAGCCACCTAGGCATCCCAACTATTGGACCTTTAATCCAAGGCGAGGACATTAAAAGGGTCAAGGGAGTAGAAATCAGAAGATGTCTTTGGACAGGGATGTTGGCTCCGAGGGCTGGAGATTGGGGAATGCTGCCTACAAATCCCAAACCTGGTAAAAAGTCACCCTAAGGGTCACCAGAGGGCTTGCCATGTGTCCCTATCACTGGGACAGAGCATCAGCACTTGCTGTTGCTGGAGGAAGCTGAAGGGACCTGTGGCGGCAGAGCAGGTGTCCTGGCCAGGTGCAAAAGGGGGCAGAAGAGGTACCCACCATGAAGGATGTTCTGTCCCTTACCATTCTTCCTTCTCTGTACTCCGGATCTGGTGGGGTCAGGAACAGCAGCCAGCAAATAGGGGAGTCAGCGACAGAAAAGGATTATGAAACCCCCCCTTCCCAGGACAGGTGCTAGGTCTGGAGCCTGCCCAGGCCGGGGAGTGGTGAAGTCCCAAGTTTACAGTGAGTCTCAACGTTGGGTTATTACCGGGATTCGATCTTTGTGCTGAACTGAGACCGTGGTTGTGACTTATAGGGGGGGTGGAACTTTCTACTAGGTAGGAGGGAGCAGAAAAGGCCTGGATGGATGATGGGGGTTTTCATTGGCAGGAGATAAAGGACAGGTAGGAGGGAGTATAAGAAACAGAACCACAGCCCTCTTGCTGATGGAGCCCATGAGTCTGTCCTCTGTGTTTGATGCTCTGGTGATGTGATTTTGTGTTAACACGTGTCATTCTTGAATTAGTGTGTGCGTGTCACTCCTAAGACCCTCTGCTCTGTGAGGACAGCACTGTGTGTTGTTCACTGTTTTGACCACCCCCTCCCTGGGGTTGGCACATAGATGTTCGATGAGATGTGCTGAGAAAATGGATGAAACATGTAGCTGTCCAAATGTCCGGCTGCCTGAGCATTTATTTCTGGGTGTGCACTGTTTGGGACCTGCTGAGGTGGCCTGGGCCTCCGTGGTGGCTGCAGGTGCCTTCAGGTACCACCTGCCTCAGGGGCACAGGTGTGCTACTTTACTCAGGTAAGTGGGAACCGGCCAGACACCTGCCCTGCCTGATGTCTGACTCAGCTTCTGTATTTGTAAGACAAAAGGGTTTAATGACCCCTCCCTCAGGGAAAGTGGGGAGGGCCCTGGGGCTCGCGGGGTGGGCCTTTGGGTCTCCAGCTTCTGCTCCATAAATTGACAGCTCTGTGGCCACAGACAATTCACTAAGCCAGTAACGCTCCTGGAGTGCCTACAATGTACATGCTTTACAGACATTAACTCATGTACTTGTCACGACAGCTGTAGACCATTCTGGTCCCTGTTGGATGGTGGAGGAACCGGAGGCACAGAGAGGTTCCACACCTTGTCTGAGGTCACAGAGTAAACAGTGGCAGAGCTAGTCTAGAAACCTGTGCTCATCAGTTCGGGCTGCCGCCGGCAAAGTGCCTCAGGTTGGGGACTTCACACACCAGAAATGCCTGTCCTCACAGCTCTGGAGGCTGGAAGGCCAAGATCAAGGTGTGGGCAGGGCTGGTTTCTGCTGAGGCCTCTCTCCTTGGTGTGCAGGTGGCTGTTCTCTCCCTATCCTCACCTGGCTTGTCTCTGAGCACTCTTGCTGCTGGGCTCTCTTCCTCTTATTCTAAGGATACTAGTCCTCTTGGGTCAGGGTCCCACACTCATGACCTCATTGAAACTTAATGACCCCTTAAATGCCCCATCTCCAAATAAAGTTATGTTGGGGGTTAGGGTTTCTCCATATGAATTTGGGGGGAACAATCCAGTTCACAGCAGCTCCCAGTGTGCTCCAGATTTGAGGTTCCTACACCCTCCCTCCCCTACCCAAGGGCTCTTTTCTCTCCATCTTAATTTTATCCCATATAAAGGGATAAGTGTTATCTATATGAGAAAGTTGTCAAAGCACAAGATGAGATGATGTATAAAAATATAGAACACTGTTCAAATATGATGAGATTAAAAATACAAACCTCATAATCCACAGAGATGAGGATGTGTAGGTTGATGTTGGGGACCCTATGTTGGCTGGCCTAGTTAGAAAGATATGCTTTTTGACCGTCTCTCTTTTTTTTTTTTTAAGATTTTATTTATTTGACAGACAGAGATCACAGTAGGCAGAGAGGCAGGCAGAGAGAGAGAGGAGGAAGCAGGCTCCCTGCTGAGCAGAGAGCCTGATGTGGGGCTCGATCCCAGGACTCTGGGATCATGACCTGAGCCAAAGGCAGAGGTTTTAACCCACTGAGCCACCCAGGCGCCCCTTGACCGTCTCTTGAGACAAACTCCAATAGTTAGCCTTCTCAAGGATGTCTGTCTCCTCTTGCTCACTCTTTCCCATCATCCTCCCTGCATTAGGCTATCTTCTGGAACTCATTCAAGATTCAGCCTCAAGTGTTGCCTCCTACAGGAAGCCTTCCTGGATCTCCCTAGACCTCATCTCCCTCCAGCCCTTGTGTCCTCTTGGGGACACACAACACAGGTACTCAGATGGGCTTCTACTCTGCAGCCTCTCCCCAGAACAAAGCTCTGTGGACAGCGTGTCCTCATCTATTATTTTCTGTTGGCTACGGGGTCTGTGCTGTGCCTGGCACACAGGCTTTGAGGACTGCAGTGTTTGGGGAAGTGGCCTGAATTTCATCCTTTCCAGCATACTCCTCCATTCCGGCAGACGCTTAACCGACTGAGCCACCCAGGCGCCACAAAACACTTCTCTTTTCTGACTTCGAAGCATTGCATGGCCTCCCTAGAAAATTCGGCAAATTTGAAGAATCATGTGCAAAATCCAGAGCTGTGATTCCACGACCCAGATGCTTTCTTAAACAAAGTTCCTTGCTCTCCTTTTCCCCTGCACATCTATTTTCTTGGGGTGACTCTCAGGACTCTATGCAAGCAATTTTGTATCTTGTTATTTTTCTCTTTTCTTCATATTCTGTCGGGCATATTCACACATCGTTAAAATGGCTTTGTTAACGCCAATTTCATTGATGGCTGCACATTCTGTTGTGTGGGGTGTTCTTTATTTTCCCAACCTTATTCCTATTATAAACTCCTCATTTTCACTGTGTGCTTTTCTCCCTGGCTCCGCTCTGCTTTCCCCTTCAGTGAGCCACCTGTTTATTTCACAAGCCCACAAACTGGTCAGCATGCTTTGTTCTTAGAGAATCATAGAATTTTATGTGCGCATTTTCTTTCATCCTGAGGAACTCCAAGGCCTTGAAAGGAGGGGATCGCTCGCCAGAAAGTGACTTTGCCTGGGAACCAAGTTTTTATTGATCCCTGGCAAGTGAGTAGACATAAAATACAATCAGCCCCATCGACAGATGGAAACACTGAGGTATAGAGAGGCTGTTTGCTTCTCCCAACGTGACATATGCATTTTGATCGTGGGAGGTAGTAGGAACTGACTCTTTTCTTCCCACTGGCTGATGTTCTCATCTATCACACTCTCATTAAGAGTAAGTGCCTTAGTTGCTTTTCTCTCTCGTTTAAACAAGGACTAAATAAGGTGCCTCAAAACCACAACATTCTTTATGAAAAACGTTCCAGGGGGACAGCCTGGAGATCGTGCTGTAGACATGCGGCTTTCTTCAGTATCTTGATTTGCACATTTCTACTTGCTCCCTCTCTGTGTCTCACCCCCAGACTTGGCCATACTGTCTCCTCTGTCTGGAGTGCCCTGCCCTCTTGACCTCATACTAAATCCTTATTTAGCCCTGGGACACATCTTAGGAGTCACTTTATGTGGGAGGCCATTCTGTGTCCCCAGGTTGGAGTCCAGGGCCCCTTCCCCATGCTTGTCTTTGGTCATACCTAGTTGTCACATCCTGACCCTGTCTGCTGCGTCTTTCCTATCACTGAACTGGGCTTCCAGAGCTCAGTCCCCAGGACAGAGATGGCACACGTAGGTGTGAATGAATGAATGAATCTCCATGGTCACAAAGGTCTACTGTGTGGATTTTGGAGGCCATAAAATGGAAGGAGACAAAAAGAGACAGAAATTTTAGGAGAGGAGAAGGTAAAACGAAGTCAAATGGAGACAATGGTAAGTATGCTAAGATATCCAATTGATTCGGACATCTGGCCCATGTGGCAGGCAGCTTTCTTAGCATAAAGGACACTTGCCTGTGGTTCATCCACCCATATCATCGTATGTGTTGGTCCCAGTGAAGTAGTCCTTGGTCTGCCCTCTGGTAAGATCACATCCAGGCTGGTCTTATTTGGGAACTTTGAGCCGGGTGATTCCATCAGGATACCATGACCTTGTGGGGTCATTTGTAGGGAGCCAAATGGTCTCCCTCCGGGGTAAGTGTTTGCTTAGCACCTGTAGTAACCAGTTTCCAAACCCAGCCCCAATGACCCTCACTTCTTGGTGTTCGTGTGTAAGCCTCTCTGCTTGAGTGGGGGCTGCACCTAGTGACTTGCTGGTAACATTATAATATGATAAACATGGAGGAGACTGCATGGCTCAACCAGCTGAGCATCTGACTCTTGATTTCGGCTCAGGTCATGATCTCAAGGTTGTGAGACTGAGCCCCGTGTTAGGCTCCACACTCAGTGGATATCTGCTTGAGATTCTCTCTCTCTCTCTCTCCCTCTGCCCCTCCCCTGCTCTCTCTCTCTCTCAAATAAATAAATACATCTTTAAAAAGAGAATATGGTAAACAGGATGTGATGTCACTTCTGCTGTTAGGCTCTAAAAGACTGATTTTCATCTTACTAGTGGATTCTTTCTATTGACTTTCTGGCTTGCTGCCTTCGATGAAGTCATCTGGAACATAGGAGGGGCCCACCAGGCAAGAAAGTGAAGGTGCCTTCCAGCCAACAACCAATGAGGAGTCGAGGCCTCGGTCAAAGGCTGTGAGGACCTGAATGCAGCCAGCACTTCCCGCATGAGCAGACCCTTCCCCGGTGGAGCCTTCAGATGAGACCACAGTCCCTGGGCTGGTACCTGTTGTATCCAGTAAGAGACTGTGCAGAAGAATGCTCAGCTAAGCTGTGCCTGGATTCCTGACCTACAGAAACCACAAGATTACAAATGCTGTCTCAAGCTACTAAGTCTTGGGGTCATTTGCTATGTAGCAATACATAACTAAGATAGCACCCACTCTGTGCCATTGACTTCAGTGCTTTCTGAAGGCACCTCACATCCCTTTGTGCCCTTCGCATGATCTTCCCCACACTGCTACTTCCCAGGGGATAGACAGATAAAGACTACATTTCGCAGACTCCCTTGCATCTAGGATGCTGGGTAATTTAGGTTCTGCCGACAAGATGAACTGGTACAACATTTTGAAGGCAGAATTTTCTTCTGTGGCAATGGCAGCTTATGCCCTGCTTCTCAGTTCCAGGGTGTGGGGATGCTGGGGCATCAGCAGGGAGTTCCTGAACTCCAACAGGGAGTTCAGAATCAAAGCAGTGATAAGGTGACTTTGAAACCAGAAGTCCAGCAACAGTTCATAACTTCCACAACTGCAGCCCACCCAACAGTTTTGTAAACACCTATGTCCTCATTCTGAATACCTTCCTGAAAAAATATTTAGACACGCTTCTGCTTCCTGCACTGAATTCCACTGATATAGTCATTCACTGTTCAAGGCCTTGGGGCTACAGGTGAACCTGACATAATTCTAGACCTCAACGTGCCCACACTCTAGTGATGGAGACAGAAGTTAGAAAGTACTTTCATTCTAACATAATTGTTTCCTAGCCCCCAACTCAGGGTCAATTTGTTATGAAGTTAACAAAGCAGACACTTCACTTGCATGGGTCCCTTCCAAGGTTCCAAGAGCGGCCTTGCAATTTTGTTTTCATAATTTTGTGGAGTGTTTTTCCTTTTTTAAAAATACATTTTATTTAAAAAATTTAAAAAAGGTTTTATTAATTATTTAGAGAAGGTGAGTGGGGAGAGGAGCAGAGGGAGAGGGAGACAGAGAGTCTCAAGCAGACTCCAGGCTGAGCACAGAGCCCATCATGGGGCCCCATCTTACCACCCTGAGATCATGACCTGAGCTGCAGTCAAGAGTTGGACAGTTAACCAACTGAGCCACCCAGGTGCCCTGGGTTTTTTCTTTTTTTTCTTAATAAGCACCTCCCCAGGAATTATATAAGCTCCTGGTACCCTGAAACCTGGATCAGACCCTGGCTCTGGGGAATCCCATCCTCTTGATGGCTTAGTCTGCTCACCTTGTGATGGAAATCTCTTAGCCCCATCTAGTCGGCCAAGACTGAGCTTCATAGCTTTACTTGAACATCACTTCCAGGTTGTCTTCTGGCACTTTAAACTTAACCTTCCCTTCACCCCAGGTGTCATCTTTGGTTGAGTGACATCACCATCCATGCATTGGCCCAATCCAGACACATGGGGTCATCACTGATGCTCCCTTCTTGGTCCTACCTTGTTCATGGGACTGATAAGCTGTAGAAAATTTGTGAGAGTAAGTGAGATAAATGAGAATGAGTCACACAGGCAATTCTGTCCCCAGAAGGGTGGCCTCAGAGGAAGGAGCTGCCTGCACCTGGGACCCAGAGAATAGCATCTACCTGAGTGACTCTAGGCAGGAGAACATGACGTGTGGGTTCTGGAAAATGATCCCCAGGTCTAATCCCCACTGCAGAGCAAGGCTGGAACTGGAAATCGGTATCATCAGGTAAGCATCCAGATCGTTAAAATGAGGAGAAACCCAGTGACAGGATGAGCTGAAAATGACTGGGAATTGAGGACAGGGTGTCTTGGAGTTACCCTTTGACATGGTACCTTTACTTACAGCGTTGTGTCTAAGGGCAGTTTCCCCCAAAGCAGATACCGAGGTGAGGACTTGATTCTAGTAATTCATGTGGGCAATAATCCAGGGTGAGGGAAGTGATGCAGGAGTGAAATGAGCAGGACTCCATTGTGGACAACCAGGACCCAATGCAGAATACCCCCCAGAGTTGCCCACAGTGGTTGGAACCCCAGGGGATTTATCCTCCAATGTTGTCCCTTATTGCTTGAGGGTGGCTCCTAGAGTGTCACTTTCCAGCACTCCTGGTTTGCTCCATTTGTCAAGCCAGGCAAGCCCCTGCAGCCCGAGAGAGGGAAGTCCTTTGGTGTGTTCTGAGGGCGTCTGCAGTGGCCTCCAGGGTGCCAGGTTTGATGGTGGGACACTGATGTCATTTGCGTCAGGGGCTGCCTCTGGTGTCTCAAAGGCTAGACTCCTTCCCTTTGGTGCAAGCAGCCAGTGGTAACCTACTCACTCACCCTGTCCAGTGGGCAGTGAAGTGCACTGAGTGGCTGGCAGCAGGAACAGCAGGGACTACAGAAGGAGCTCACCAGCTCTGAGTCCAACAGACCAAGATGGCAGATGCTGTGGCCTCAATGATCTTCCTGCAGCCGGACTCCCACCTTCCCCAGTTCCCAGCTCCTGCTTGCCCTGCGTATGCTTCCTTGTCCAAAGCAGCTCTTTCAGGGTGCAACAACTGTTCTGCGTGGGCAGCAGGAGTCCCTCTGGCCCCCAGACATGGACACGTCAGTGTCTTTGAAGTGCCCTGGCTGGCAGAGCTCCCTGCTATTGTGGGGCCTTGTGGTTCTCTCCTCTCAGCTCCTGGAATGACAAGCTTGCAGGAGGCCCCGGCAGCCTTGGCGGCCAGGCCAATGTTTAGACAGTTTCTTCTGCTGTTTCAATAAGAGCCTCAGTGGGACTGCATCTCAGCTTCACCTCCCCTCCTGTGGCCGGGCGGACTGGCTGCCCAGCATCCGGAGCTGCTTGTAAAGTTCCTCTCAGCTCCCACAAAGCTTTATAGGCAAGGAATCTTCCAGCAGGCTTCAAGGTTCCCCGCCTCCTCCTTTTTAGGCAGGCAGCTCCTTTTTCAAATGGCCTTCCTTTGACACTTAGGTGTCAAGGCATCTGAGCCCTCAGGATGACTTTGAAAAACCCCCAGCTCTGGGATTTGGTCTCCTCCACAGCAGCCATAACCCTAAAAGACAGAATGAGCCCTACATGTTATTTAGGAGGCTCAGAGAAATTCAGTGACTTTCCTCAGGTTGCACAGCCAGTTAGTGGCAGAATTTGGGGGAGAACCCAAGCTTGCTGATTTCAAGTTCTCCAGGACCCAGGTCAGTGAGAGAGCTTTAGAGTCTAGGTGAGTGCAGAGCTCACCTGGACCCACTATCCCACCTTCATGGGGATTCATGAGAAGTCGAGTAGAAAAGGCTGTGAAATCCCCTACAGAGGTGCAGCTGACTGTGATCACATGCTTTATTTGTCTGTGGGATCTGGGAGCCAGCAGGAGCCAGTGTGAGAAAGAGGCTAGGTACCCAAGCTGGCAGTCAGAAGAGTTCTGATTTGGGTTTCTTGACTTTTGAGCTGGGTGGCATTAGGTAAGTCCTTAGTTTCTTGTGCCTCAGTTTCCTCATCTGTAAAAGAATGATGGTCAACCCACTGAGTTAAGTTAGTGCTAAGCACAATGTCTGGGCTACTTAAGTCCTAGTAAACATTAGCCATGGCTATTACTGACATTATCATCATTGTTATTTGTCATCTTCACAAAGGTTCAGTTACATATGATATTAAATAAAGGCTCAATAACAGATAAAAATGATGATTATTGTTGCCCATAACAGTATTAAACCAGGCACTGGGTTCCTGGTCCCCCAGGTGGAGTGGCTATCCCACAGGAGACTGAAGTCACAACCCAAGTGATAAATGACACCAGGAAACTTGAAGGGAGGAGGGGAAGGGTGGAAACACCCAGGGCTTAATTAACTGTGTGGTCTTGAGCAAGTCACCTCCTCACTTCGGGGATTTGTTCACTTGAAAAGGAAGAGGTACATTGAGCTGATCAGCCCCTCTTAGTTCTGAAATTCTGTCCATCCACCCTTCCACCCACCCTCCATCCTTTTATCCATGTCTATCCATGTATGTACCCAGGCATCTCCTATCCACCCATCCCCATTCATCTATACTTGTGTCCATGCTTTCCATCCAGCATCTATCCATCCACACATCCATCATCCACCTATCAATCCACCCATTATCCATCCGTCCATCCACCCATTCATCCATCATCCATCCATCATCCATTCACTCATTCACCCATCCACCAATCCATCCATCATTTATTCACCCACCCATCCATCCATCCATCTACACACCCGTGCACATGTGCATCCACCCATACCTTCCCCATTCATTCATCCATATACCCAACCATCTACCCATCCATCAACTATACATCTATCATCCATCTACCCACCCATCCATTCACCCATCAGCATCTAACCACTCATCCATCTACGCATCTACCCATCCATTCATCATCGATCTACTCATCCACCTATCATCCATCCACCCACCCGTCCATCCACCCACCCATCCATCCACCAATTCTCAATCATCCATCTACCCATCCATCTACCCATCCATCCATCATTCATCCATCCACCCATCCATCCATCTACCTATCCATCCATCTACCCATCCACCCATCCATCCATTTACCCATCCATCCATCTACCCATCCACCCATCCATCTACCCACCCATGCACATATGCATCCATCCACCCCTTCCCATTCATTCTTCCATATACCCATCCACTATCCATCTATCATCCATCTACCTATCCATCCATTCATCCATCCATCCATCCACCAACCATTAATCCACCCACCCATCCATCCATCCACCCATCCATCCACTATCCATCCAGCATCCTATGTGCCAGGCCCTGGGCTGGGAATCATTAAACAGATGAAGGGGCCTCTAGTCAGGGTGCTACTATTGAGGAGTTTGCAGTTGGGTCCAACTTCCCTCAGTTGGTCAGTGGGCCAGGCTTCCAATCTCAGGGCTATCTGACTCCCAGAATCACTAGGCCTCACTGCACCTTGACCTTGTGGCCCTTCCTGCCTTCCTAGGCTATCAGACAAGGGCTGGGTGTTCACACCATTCTTCTGCACAGCCCTTTGTCATGTGCTGAGGTCTCTACTCCACATGCATTTCCACTTCTAAACCTTATTCACTCTTGCGAGGCAGGGCTTCCTAAATGTGTTAACTGGGCAGAGGACTGAAGTTCAGAGAGGTGAAGAGTTAGCCTGGAAATCCTCCGTGATATCTGTCCCAATGCCCTTTCAAAGATCTGGCCTCTGCCCTCCTGGGCCCTACACTGAGATCCCCACACTTGGTTCAGGTCCTGGCTTTGCATCCTGGGAGAGTACATTGGTCCTGACATCATCTGTGAAGTGGGATAATAATGGTCCCCATCTTATAATGTTTTTGGGTGTTATCTGGCATAAAGCAAGTAAGTGGTACATAGTAAGCTCTCAACTATCAGTCATTATAATTATTATGCCTGTGATATTATTGTGCCTATGATATTACTATACCCATGATATTATGCCTATCATATATTACCTGTCATGGCTGGACAGGTCATAGTTCAAGTTTAAGAAGAGGATTGACTGCTCAGTATTTGATGGATGGATGGATGGATGGATGGATGGATGAATGGATGGGTGGATGGATGGAAGAAAGGAGGAGGGCTCCCCCTCAAGGCCACAGACAAGGCCAGTGTGTTAAAAGCTTGTCCACAAATGTGCAGTCTGAGGACCCATCTCCCATCATGTGAGGTGGGCACTGGGGCCACAGTTAATTTCTTTTACCACAGAGTGACAGGCATCAAGGCTCATTAACCTGATGAGTCCATGAGCCAGCAGGATTTGTGTAATCTTGTTTTCCCTTCAGCTGGCTTCCCAGGATGCCATTGTGCTCACACGGAAGCCCGGTCACTCCATCAAATTCCCCGCACCAGGAGGAGGCCCTCACATGCCTGAACCCTGCCTGCTCGCAGGAGAACCCTACAAATCACTTCTGTGCTCAGGTCTGGCCAGGGGCACCTCGCCTCCCCCAGCCTCACTCTGGGTCTGTCCTGTACCCCACAATCTCCAAGACACTTGTAAGTATGCGTGGAACTCTCAAGCTGCACAGAGCTGAGATGGAAAGGGAACTCCTGTTCCATGAATGTCCCCATGTGCCAGCAACTTTATTCCCACCACAGGTCTGTCCTCTGGCTACCATGTGGGGACCTCCTTCAGGATAACTCTGGAGACTGCCGGGGCTCTACTGAAACCCCAGGGGATGGAGCAGCATGGGGTCACAGAGGGGCCTTGGGTTTGGGGCTGTGGCCCCCACTCCTTGGCTCCAGAGACCCTGTGCAGTTTTCCTGTCCATGCTTTCTCATCTGCGAGTCCAACGCCCAGGAGTAAGAAGCAGGAGATGAGACGATGGCACATAGTAGGAGCTCAGAAAATGTTGGTTCCCCTCTTTCTCACTTGTTTGTGGATTCATTTAATAGTTTGGAACTTGCTAGATGACAGACCTGGCAGCTGAGCAGTGATGGGACAGACATGAATGATACCTCATGAAAGCTATTATTTAATTGTAAGGACAGAAACAATATTATACTAATAATTTAGGGTCGCCTGGGTGGTACAGTCCGTTAAGCATCCAACTCTTGGTTTCGGCTCTGGTCATGATCTCAGGGTTGTGAGATCAAACCCCAAGTCATGCTCTGTGCTCAGTGGAGTTCACTTGAGATTGTCCCTCTCCCTCTGCTCCTTCCCCCACCCCCTCAAAATAAATACATCTTTAAAAAATAAATTACACTAATAATTGAGTAGTTGCCAGTGTGATAAGTACTATGAGGGGGCTCAGAGAGCAAACCAGGGGAACTCATCTTATGGGAGGGTTCCCCTGGGGAAGAGTCTTCTCAAGAAGGTCAGTTTTTTTTTTTTTTTTTTTTTTTTAAGTAGGCTCCAGGCCTAGTGTATAGCCCAACATGGGGCTCAAACACACAACCCTGAGCTCAAGACCTGAGCTGAGATCAAGAGTTGAATGTTTAACTGACTGGGCCACCCACGTGCCTGAAGAAGGTCAGTTTCAAGCAGTCTGACCTGCAGGTTGAGGGGAGTTCGGCCCTGGCAGGGTGGGGTAGCTCCCAGCAGAGCGGCAGACTGCACCAGACCCAGACAGGGCCCAGAGTCATGGACGACAGGGAGCAGGGGCTGAGGGAGGAGGGCAGGGCTGGCGGGCAGCGCCTTTATGCTGCATGAAAGGCTTTAGGAAGCATTCCCCACATAGAGCTCTATTTACAAATCACATTTCCCCTATAAAATCCATCACATTTTATTCTTATGGATGTGGCTGGCAATATCTCCTTGGACCTTCTGATGTGGGTGTTTGCAAACTCTACTTTCATTTTTCCACAGTCTGTGTTGTGCTACCTTGTGCAAAAAGCACAGATATATTGTGGTCCTTGTGGGCTCTGGCCAGGCTGCAGAGGACTGAGAGCAAGGGCACAGAAGAGGGTGAGGAAGTGAGGATCTTCCTCTTTGCAGCCCCTGTGAGTCCCTGGATCATCCCACTGATGCTCATTTCACAGAGAGACTTTGCTGTTTCGGGTGCTGGTCTCACTGAGCCTCCTCCATGGCACCACCTGGTCATGGCTGCAGATGAGAGAGTAGAGGTGGGAGGCTGACCTATGAACAATTGCCCAGCCAGTAAAAGGTAGGGCCAAGATTCAAACCCCAGCCTCTGGCATTGAACTTTAAGCAGACCCTCTGTGCTAGGTCAGTAAATGATGCGTCATTCCTATGGTGATAACTTGATGCATCTTCTAGTGACACTGGGCTTGGACTTCTGGGAGTTAACACAGTCACAGGGGAGGCCAAGAGCTGTGTTTCAGTTCATGTCACAGAGAGGGGCATGGTCAGAAGAGTGTCCACTAGATAAAGTGAGCCAGCCCTTGGGTCTGTCTAGCTCAACCATCAACCTCTCACACACAGGATTGTAGAGCTGGAAGGGACATGGTGTCATTCCAGTCTGAGCTTCTGTGTCTTTGTTGATGAGGAAACACGCCCTGAATGTTCAGTGAATAGGGGGTGAGGTGGGGGTGAGGTGGGGCTGGAGTCCAGGATTTCTTGGTCCCATCAGGTGGGCATTCTACCTCCTCTCAACCATGTTAGCATGGACTTAGCAGAGGAAGCCACATCCCACTTCACACCTTTCCTGGATCAAATGTCTGTACAAACAATCCTGGCATGAGACCCCTCATTAAATGACATCCCAGCTCTGGGACTATCCTTTAAGGAAGTCTTGATTTTAGGTTTTCAGCTCTAAATCCCTCATGTGTCAAGAGAGATTTCACGCTGAAACTTGAAACTAGGACAAGACTGGCAGGTAAGAAAGCCCACAACCAGTAGGGGCTGCTGGTTGTGTGAAGTTGGGTGAGACAGTAAGGTCTCTCGACCTCAGTCTACTGGTCTATGATAATAACAATTCTCTTCCCCTTGACCTCACGAGGAGAAGCTGCCATGGCCCTTTATTCAATACACATAGATAGTAGGTGGGGAATGACAACCATGGTTTTCATGTGAATGGTGATTTTTCTAAACATTAATATGATCAAGTGACTCCTGTTATTAAAATTTAGCAGTGTTTTTTTCTATCGTATTCCTTCCTTCATTCATTCATCATTCATTTATTCATTCATTCATTCATTCATTCATTCAACATATATTAAGCAACAGGTATGTGCCAGGCACTGGTTTAGGTACCAGGGACTCAGTGAGGAACCAAACAGACAAAACTCCTGTCTTGTGCTTACAGTATCACAAGGAAGACCAACAACAGACAAGCTGAGGAAGTAAAAAATGCAGTATTTAGGGGGTGTGAGGAACACAGGATGCCTTTGAGCCCAGAGTGAGGGCATAGGTGAGAGTCTAAACTGCAGCGAAGGACTGCAGATGTCAAGCCTCACTGTTTTACTCAGCATGAAATGGAGACACTCTGGAGGATTCTGAGCAGAGGAAAGACACAATCAGATTATGTTTTCACAAGCTCGCTTGGATGGCCAAGGTTGGCAACATACTACAGTGAGGTCAGGGTGGAAGCAGCAGTCCCAGCTGGAGGGGATGCGGGCTGGGACCTGGCGGGTCGGGAAGGTGGTAAGAAACAGCAGGATATGGTGCTCTGGTTATTTGCCCTTGGTTGCATCTCCCAAGTGGCTCCCATGGTTTTGTAATTGTGGCGTGTGAGCTCAATTTCTGTGGGCACACTTTGCAGCTGGGGCTGAGGGATGCATTCCAAGGGGGTTTTGCAGGTGCTTCCTCCAGGTGCCTCAGACACCACCCCCACCAACACTAGGCTACCAACTTAATTTCTAAAACAATGAACAAATACTGATTCATGGTCATAGTTAGCTGATCTTTTTGGTGAATTTGTCTACTTGGGGTTCTTTGAGCTCACCGGGCATTTCACTGCTAGCACAGAGTATGAGTGCAGACAAGCTGAGGGCATGAGTTCTTAAAGGATGATGTGAGAGAGACCAGCATGTCGGTCAGCCCCTCTGGGCTGGTGGGAGGGCTTTTCCAAACTGTCCTTCACTGAAATTTAGTCTGCTGATGGTCCCTGCTTTTGGTGGACTGTTGAATTCTCCTTTGCTGTCACCTGTGGGGCGTAGGCCTTATCTCCTGACCTGGCTACCTACTAACACCCCAGCCTCTAGATTGCCTAAGCTCTACACCTCCCCCACCCGGGGTGGCCACTGGGCACCTAGTTCTCAGTTCCTGCCTCATTTTTGTGCCCTGGACGTTTCCTTTATTGGTTTTTATGACTTTGGTTCTGCACGTCAGGGAAGTTCTGTAGGCTTTTCTCCAGCAAATTGAAGAGTCCACCGTGTTGCCAGAAACCTGCCTGATCACCATCAGTGTCTTCCAACAGGGCTGCTTTAAAGTCTATGAGCATCAGAGTCCCCTTGGGAATGTGAAAAGAATAAAATGTATATTCCTTAGTTTCACCCCGGACTGATCAAATCAGACTTGTGGAATCTGGGACCACACATTTTGAACAAATGCCCAGGATGGGTCTAATGCACATACACCTGTGAGAACCACTGCTCGTTTGGCAGTTGGGGTTCATCAGCTGACCCAGCAAACCCATGTGTCTCACCTGCAGCGTACTTGCACTGCACAGACTTAACAGGATATGGAAATCAATAAGATGTTCTTTTTCTTCAAAGGGCTCATAGTACAGTTTAGGAGTTGGCCAGCTCTTTCTGTAAAAGGACAGAGAGTAAATATTTAAGAATTTGTGGGTCATATGGTCTTCTTTGCAGAAGCCACCATAGACAATATGTAAACAAGCGAGGGGGCTGTGTCCCCACACATTTTATTTACAAAAGCAGGTGGAGGGCAGGCTGACTGTGATTTGCTGAGCTCTGGTATAGTTCAAAAAGAAACATGCAGGGGGCAGGGGACGAGCCTGGTTGGCCCAGTCCATGGAGCCTGTGACTCTTGATCTCCTGGTCATGGATTCAAGCCCCATGGTAGGCCGAGAAATTGCTTTAAAGAGAGAGAGAGAGAAACATGCCCAAAGGATCATAGTGCAAGCCATTGCTGTCTCAGAGGTGTGCAAGAGGTGTGGTGGAGCCAGGGGAAGAGTCCTGGGGTCGGGGGAGGGGTTCCCAGGTGAGTTAACACTGGAGATGAGATACCAGGTGGGGGGGGGGGGCGCATTTCGGTTGTTGGCCTTCTTTGCTATTGTAAAGAAAGCCAAGAGGGCTGTCTTTGACTTTGCAAACTTGTCTGATTCTTCCTTGCGATAAAGACGTTTTTGAACTTCGGTAGCCCATTCCCAGGATGCCACAGGCTTCCACACATGCCCAGGGGCTATGGATGAAGGCACACCTGCCTTCACCCCTTGCCAATGCTGGGCCACTAACTTCATTTCTAAAAGCCCCAACAAATATCAATCCATGATAAGACTTCATCCGGCCTTTAGTCACAAAATTAAAAACTTAGATGGAAAAACCTGGCTTGACTTATTATTTTCAGGAGATGTTCCAGTTCATTTGGTAATTGAGATATAATTTATCTGTAACATCGTGTAACGTTAAGGTGTACAAGATACTGATTTGATACACTTGTATACTGCAATCTGATTGTTACAGCAGCCTTAGCTAAGAGATGTATCCATTTTTCTTTCTTAGTGTTAGGCAAGAGAGACTGTGTTTTGGGGAGCTTGAAGAGCTACCCCGAGAGTGGTTTCTTGGTGTTGGCTGTAGGAAGAGGGTTGACGCCCTATCTCTGCTGTGAGCAGAGCAGTCCGCCCAGCCCACTCCGCTCAGAAATCAGCTTTTTACACCGTGGCTAAATGCACGCCCACATCAGTAGAAAGGAGGCCCAGGGAGTCTGTTTGATCTCAGTGGAAAGCTGGCTCAGGCTGGCATTTTGACATTTGGAAACAGTGAATACAATTACCCATCTGTGGACCAAAAGGGATTTTTTTTTTTCCTTTAAGGGAATTGAAGGTATTTTGCCCGCGGTAGAGTTTCTCTCTAAGAGGCCCCTTCCAACTGGAACAGCGTGAAGGATCTTCCACAAGGTTTAATTCAAGAAAGAGGGGGAAGGAAGGCGGGCTTGTGCCAGAAGTTATGTCTTCCTATGGAGCCGACCTTTTAGTTAGAGAAGGGTGGGAGAGAGAGCAAGCCAGTGAGAGCCACCCCACCCTTTCAGAGTTAGCTCGGGGCATTTGCAAATGTCCTTCATCTGTCCCCCATGCAGCCCTGGGAGGCAGGTGTGGTTACTTCATTGTGGACGAATGAGAGCAAGGAGACCAAACCTCCTGTGACTAAGATTGCACAGCCAGACCGTGGCAGGGCTGGGATGTGAACTGGCATTTCCTGACTTCAAATTTGGTTCCATTCTCATGTGTTATGAGTTGAATTGCACACCCCCCCAATTCCTACATTGAAGTCCTAACCCCCAGTACCTTGGAATGTGCCCTGACTTGGAATTAAGGTCTTTGCTGATATGTTAGGTAAGATGAAGTCATACCAAAGTAGGGTGGGCCCCTGATCCAACATAACTGGGGTCCTTATTTTTAAAAAATCTACATGAAGAGTCAGAGATGCACACAGGAGTAAGATGATGTGAAGACACAGGAGAACATCGTCTACAAGCCAAGGGATGCTTGAGGCTTCTGGAAGCTAGGAGAAAGGCATGGAACAGATTTTTCCCCATAACCTTCAGAAGGAACCAGCCTCACACCACCATGATGTTGGACTTCCAGCCTCCAGAAGTCCTGATGATAAATGTCTGTTGTGTAAACCTCCCAGTCTGTCGTCCTTTGTTACAGCAGTCCTAGGACACTAACACACTAGTTATTATCATAGAGGAAATTGTAGCTCTTGAGGACCTACTCTGTGTGGCAATACAACTTATTGGGACTTGTGTTTTGTTCTCCCCATATTTTTTTCTCCCTGTCCCAAAAAAGCAGGGCAGAGACGGCTAGCTGTTTTCCCCACCTCTAACAACAACAAAAAAAACCTCCTCCCTCTGTTCAATAGCCAGAGACGACATTTCCCAGTCTCCCTAGCAAGTAGGTGTGGCCACGTGACCCTATTCCCACCACGATAATGTGAGTGGAAGCCAATGGACTACCTTCTGCAACCTTGCCTTAGGAGGACATCGTTTGTTTTCCTGTTTCTCTTTTGTCCTGTTCTTGCAGGCTGGAATGTGGTCCCGGATCTGCAAGGATGATCAGCTTTCATTCTGTGGGTTTAGAATGAGATGAAAGGAAGTTTGGTCCTTGAGTGGCTATGTGGAGCGGAGCCCCAGCCCATGCTGGCCTTCTGCTTTCTTAAGGGCCATTATGAGACAAAGGAAGAACTTTCTGTCTTGTTGGAGCTCTGTGTTTTAGCACCTTTGGGCTATTACTGCTCGGCCCTCCAAACCCTAACATGTGTATGTGTTTGTCTTTTGTTGCCTTTGGAGATGTGTTTCAGGCATGAAAGCAGAGGTTGTACTTAGACTACCCGATTAACCCTTTTCCAGAATGGCTTTCTTGGAGTATAACTGACACATGAGAAACAGCATGTATTTAAGTGCATGCCTGTGAAACCATCACCACAATCAAGATAACGAGCCATCCATTGCCTTGCGAAGTTTTGACTCACTGGATCCCAGAAGTCCTAACCCCTTAGTGGGGAGGGGAGAGATGTGAGCAGTTAGAGAGAAGAGAGATCCTGGAGCTGGGTATGCAACAGAGGAGATGGGGATTTGTATCAGGAGGCTGAGATTCAGAGGGTTTGGGGATCTGAATTCTTCTTCTTCTTCTTTTTTAAGATTTTATTTATTTATTTGAGACAGAGAGAGAACACAAGCAGGGAGGAAGATCAGAGGGAGAAACAGATTCTCCTTTGTGCAGGGAGCACAACATGGGGCTCAGTCAGGACCCTGAGACCATGACCTGAGCTGAAGGCAGACACTTAACCAACTGAGCTACCCCAGGGGCCCCCAGGAATCTGAATTCTTAAGAAGGCTCTCAACACCCAGTCAGGGTGGCAAAGATCTGGTCTTGAGCCTTTTCCTGGGAGATTTAGAGAGTCCAAGGCGCCAGGCTTTGATTCTCCATCCCATCCTCTTTCCACACGTCTCTGTGGCCTCCCTAAACTGGGTATTAACATTATGTTCTATAAAGAAAAGAAGGAGAAAAACTTTGTTATTCTTCTGATTAACAGGGGAAGTTGTCCAATTGGCTACACTTGAATTATATCCCCTGAATATTAAACTCAGGCTTCTTTAGTTTTCATTTACTTTATTGGATTGTACAGAGATGTTTTGAAAGAATAAGATGGGACCGGGTGGGGGTAGGTATTCTGGGATAGTGGCCATTTCTGCTGCACGCAGAAGGTCAATACTGCTTCCAGAAGACTCAAGTAGACACAAGAGTATTTCTTCACTCAGTGAAGGTTTTTTTTTTCTTTTTCTCCCAGACAATATGTGGGTTCATAATTTATAACAAGCCAAAGTCTTTTCTGGTTCCCTGTTTTGAAAATGGGTACTTTGCTAAACAGTTCTCATTCATGGCTTCCTTCCTGCACAGCAGTGTGATTGTCTAGAATATAAATTCTTGGAGGACTGTCCAAAGACCACAAGCACTTATGTTCTCCTCTGCTCCTCAAAGGTTGTGATTCTCAGTAAATAACCCACAGCCAAAGTATGGTGTTTTGTTTTGATTTGTCGCAAAGAGTTTTCCAGCCTGTTTTTATTACGCTGAAGTGAGAGGACCTCACCCTCCAAGAGCAGATCTTTTGAGCTGACTGTGACATTAGGAGCACTCACTTTGCCTGATAAGCGTCTTCAGGCCCACCGGGCATCGGTCCTACAGAGGCACCAGGGGACGGAGAGGCTAGCGTCATGTGCCCCCAGCACAGTCTACACTGGGTGCACCAAGGAAAACCTCCAGTAGCAGAGAAGTAGCCATGTGCAGGACCAGGGGACTGCCTGAGCCACCAGCACACCACCTGCACTGGACACCTCATGGGAAGGGTGTCCAGAGAGGGACCCTGCCCTAGGGAAGCTGCACAGACCGAAAGGGAGGGGGCAGGGGACATCCAGGCAGCAGTTCAAGACTCCAGGGGAGTCTTGAACTCAGCATGGCCATCTGCTTTTCCATCCCTTGGAACATAGGCAGATCTGCTAACCTGGCTGGACTCCTAGGAGGACAGGAATGAGTTGCAGGGCCTTCCGAGTTGTCTGTCCTCTGTATCGCTGCCATTTGACTTTGGGTGACATTCTCCTGACCTTACCTGGCAAAGGAATAGCCTCTTAACCTGACGGCCTTGGACATGGATCATAGGTTCTAGATGAGACTTCTATCGCTCTAGTTCAGCTGCTGCCTTGCTCCAAGAAGGGAGAGATACAAAGAGAATGCATGGGACTCGCCCTGAATCGCCTAGTGAATTCATGTAGGGCTGCAAAGAGTTCCTAAATTTGTGATATTATTTCCCTAAGAGTCCTTTGCCAGGACAACCAAAACTATTTTCCTGGTCCTGGCTTTCACCTGAGCCGAGGCTGAGATTTCTTTTGTTTGTTTTTTCCAAGTATGCAACATGTAATCCTTTTCTCCCTTCTTTTATAAAAATTTACATGTATCCCACTGAAAGAGTCAAATAATTTTATAGTGTTTGCCTTGGAAACAGGAGTGTCCTATCCATCCTGCCCTTTCTTTCCGCACATCACAGCTTTCGACTCCTTTGCCTGCATTGGTTTTATAATTACCTGCATTTCATGAAATGATGTGCTGCTGTTGCTACTTCTTGGCTTTCTGTTTCACCTTCCCTCTTTGGAAGGTTAAGTTAGTTTCCCTTCATCCTCGTACCTCCCCTGCTCCTTTCTCTCCACTCAAACTTTGAATCCTTCCATCTTGCCAATGAATTTTTATCTTAATTTTCTTAGGTGGATATTTGCTACTACGTTATTATGACTATATAAATTCTATTCAGACATATTGTGTATTCTACACACTTTTATCCTTGAAGAAGCCTCTCCTGGAGATTTCTGACTTGAGCTTGTCTAGGCTCAGTGTGGAGTTATATTCTGGGCTCTCTTCTAACCATCATCTTGGGGGTCCCATGGCCTCTCTCCTGTCACAGATCCTATCTCCCTATCTTTTTCTCAATTGGTTTATTCCTTTAAAAAAATACATATCCTGGTAGCTTTTTGAAAAAAAGCATATGGGGAATATCTTTTTTTTTTTTTTTTGAGAGAGAGAGAGAGAGAGAAAGCATGTGTGAGTAGGGGTTCAGAGGGAAAGGGAGAGAGATATTCTCAAGCAGACTCCCTGCTGAGCACAGAGCCCCACGCTGGGCTCAATCTCACGACCCTGAGATCATGCATGACCTGAGTCAAAATCAAGAGTTAGATGTTTAACTGACTGAGCCACCCAGGAGCCTGTGGGAAATAAATTTTTAAAGAACTTGCATGTCTGAAGATATTCTTATACCGCTAGAGAATCGGGCTCAGTATAAAATCCTAGGTTAAAAGTTACTTTCCTTCAGAGTTACCATGGCATCATGCCACTGCCTTCCACATGTGGGGCTGTTACGCTGGGACTCCTGGTACAATCATGATGCTTGGTCCTTTCTGTGTGATCTGCTGTTCTTCTCTCTAGAAGATTGTGTCATATTCTCTTTATCTCAGGTGTTCTGAAATTTCACAATCACATGTCACGTAGAGGGTCCCTTTGGGGCTATTGTGTTGGACACTTGAGGGACTTCTGCAACTTGAAAGCTCATGCTTTTAGTTCTGGAAAATATTCTTGCAGGTTATTTCTTGAAGATTTCTTCTACTATTTTTTTTCCTTTTTGATAATTTTTACCATTCATAGATTGAACTTCATGGCTCTAATTTTCTTATCTTCCTTTCTTTTTCCTTCCATTTGTTTCTTGGCCATTTTCCTCTCTTTTCTGGGAGATCTTCTCAAATTTATCTTCAAAATCTTTAAGTTTGTCATTTCTACTATTACACTGTTGAGTTCCAAGGCCACGTCTTCCCCTTTATTTTATTATTATTTTTATTATTTTGGTTGCCCAACTGTACATTTTATGTAGCAACCTGTTCTTGTTTCAAGTACTCTCTCTCCCATGGTCTATTTTCTCAAAGTTACTTTCCTCCCACTTGTGTCTCTGCATTTCATCCACAGGATTCCTTAGACATTTGGCGATTGCCTCCCACTCTCTCCTCCTTCTGCCTGTAGTGCTGTAATCCTCTCTGAGCTGACCCACCAAATTTGGTCTTTCTCATCCTCTTGGCCATTTGGCATAATCCTGCTGATCAGTCTTTCTTAAATGCTGACTTAACATGTTATTCCATTGGTGAAATCCTTCAATGATTTCCTAATTCCTACTTTATCAGACCTAAACTCTGCCATTTTTAGCATTCCCAAACTCACTCTATCAAAGCTATGCACCACATCTCTCACCCTTGTAATGTGGACACATTAGTATGGTTCAGAGGAGAGATTAGGTAAGAACAATACCAAGAATACTAAGAATGACAGTTAAGTAATAATAATACTAAGACTATTAAGAATAATAACAATCAAGGATGATAAAGACTTTCACAGTGACAGACATTACAGATTCTTTCTAATATTTCTGTGATGCCCACATCATTCTGCCCATCTTACAGGTAAAGAAATGGAGACTTGAATGGGGAAATGACAAATCCAAGACAGCAGAGTGGGTAAGCAGCAAAGCAGTGCTAGATCCATGTCTCAGTGTTCTGTCCACAACACTGTCTACAGACTGAGTCAGGTGATTCATCTGGGTGACAAGGTTTCTTCAAACTGTGAGCTCCCACGTTTTTCTGCTAAGTGCCAACTTCTCTCTGTACATACAATGATCTGTTGTTTACACTTTATACCTCGTTCGTGAGCGTGCGAAAAGCCTTGGATATTTTGGTGCCAGGACCAATGGGAGTTGCTTACTGTCTTTAAGGACAATCAGGCTTGGCCTCCTGCCTTCTTTCCATATAATTTTTAATAAACCAGTAATCTTTCTCCAAGCATTGTAGACCTTTGGCTTGGACCAAGAAACCTGGAATTGTTTAAGAGAACATTAATTTCCTATGAGCTAGGATTACAGGCTGTCTAAAACTTCTTAATGAACAGCCACACTGCCTTTTTGAAGCATTTCTGTATTTGCCAATGCAGATCTGAAGGTTACACTAAGTATTACAGGTGTCCCTTCTGGAAATTAGAGTCTTCTGGAAGTTGACCAGTGGTGGACCCTGATCCTTGGGTATTTCTTTGATGAGACTTCAGGATGGCATTGTTAGTCCTCTTCCCCACACATGCTCCCCTGACGTTGACTCTTATTTTTATGGACTTTTGGTAAATGAAACATTTTATGACTCAGTCTCATCCCTTTATCTCCCTCCCCATCACTTTATCTTTGTTAAAGATAAAATCAAGTTCAAACCTTACCTTATTTTATTTTTTCAGCTTCTCTCTTGAACCGGACTAGTGGGAAAATATTTGAGTGAAATCCAGAAAACCGGTGTTCAGGTCTGATTTTAACTGTCTGAGTGATGCTGGACAGAACACAGCACCTTGGAACCTCAGTATCGTGATGGGGGTCAAATGAGTGATTCTCAAACCAGCTCTGATACCCTGAAAATTGAGCATACTTGCTTCAGGCTTCACGGTTACCATGGAATCAGAGCTTTGAAATGACAGTGAACCCCCCCCTTGATGGTCCCCTAAGCCCTTACGTTGAATGGTATTGAGGACCCTATCGGAAAGTGTTCAGTTGTTCAATGGTAACTTCTCAAGGATGAAAATATGAAGAATACTTTGCAAGGAAGACTGTCTTTTCGATTTTTACCTCCTTCTAATTTTGAACACAGTGGTTCTGCTAAGCTGCTTTTTTTTTCCCCTGTGAAAATGGTTTTGTGAGAAAATGTAACCAGTGCAATTATTCTGAACTTTCATAAGATGAAATGTTAATAAAATGGATGTTTGACCAATAAAAATACTTGATGCCAAATTAAATGGGTCTGAAGGGAATTATGCTTTGGAGCAAACTCCATGGGAAACAGGATGAAAAGGAAAATACTATTTTTGAGCAACTATATGAATTTCTCCAGAAACACAAATATATAAGTTACAACATCTTTGGTTTGCCTAGAGGGGATTAAAGCATTGTGGCTAAAGATGTAGAGGCTAACGACAGATTTCTTGAGTTCAAATCCCAACTTCGCTAGTGCTTGTCAGGGGCCTTGGGAAAGTTACCTGATCCTATTGTGCTCCAAAATTCTGGCCTGTACATTGAGGATAATAACAATATTTTTCCCAATAATGTTGAGAGGATTGAGTTTGTACATTTAAGGCCATAAGTAATGCCTGGTGCCCAGGAAGTGTTTGGTCTACATGAGTAATTATCTTTAGAAAGTCATGAACTTGAAATGGTGCTTGAGAAAGTATATGTTCAGATACCTGTCCTGGAGCCTAATGCTGGGTTTCCTGTTTTCTCCAGGAGATATCAGGGGCCTTGAACTGTTGAAGGACTTTCCCAAGGCCACACTGCAGGTTTGCGATGGGAAGAGAGGAATAGTGTTTGACTTGAGTGAACACTAAACTCCACAGCTCCTGCTCCTTTATGTGGCAACAGAGTAACAATGACCCAAAATGCCTGGGAGAAGGAGTCTGGTTAATTAGGTGTCTGGAGAGCCAATGGCCAGTTTTCCCTTAGGGTGGGTAGGAGAGTAAATTAGGGCAATAGCTGTCAGAAAACTTACTGTCTGACCTGTTGTACTTGCTGCCCATGTCTGTTCCCTTCCTATTGTGCCTGGATTCCCCCATCCGAGAGTCTCTGCTGGGACACTGTGCCAGGCAACTAGGCCCTTGCTGGCATTTCTGCCCACTCCTTCAGCCTCATATCTTCTTTTGAAGCTGAAGCTTAGGACATAACAAACTACCTGGGCTTCCCAGTACGAAATGTGTCCCTGCATTCTACTTGGAATGCTTCTTCCTCCCTGGAGACGTGTACTTGTCTTTTTCATGAAAAGGACTGAGGGTCACCTCCTTTTAGAGCCTCTTCTGCCTCCTTCGTGATGTTACTCATTTGTCCTTCTCACCCTGCACCTTCTTACAAAACCTCTATTATAGCACTAAGAGCTATTATAGCACATATGGAATTATGAATTATTAAAAACCAAGTCTGTCCCTCCTACTAGGACATAGGAGATAGGACGAGGAGATAGGACCAGGCAGCATTCTTCTCTGAACACCTGGCCAGTGGCACAGACCTGGCTCAGCATTGGTCTTCACTTGCTTGCTTGCTAAGTAACTGACAGAGAAATGTTTCCTTGACAACCGAGACTCTTACATAACTTAGTTTTATTTTGTTTTCTATTTTTTCTTTGAAAATAATTTTTAAAATAGTTTTTACTGAAATAGACACACAAAAAGTACAAATATTATAAGTGTACAACCTGGTGAGTTAGAAACTGGACACATCAGTGAAACCAGTGCCACACCCTTCTCATGCTTCTTCCAGTCATTATCTGTCTCCCCACTCCCCTCCCCTCACCCTCAAAACTACTATTTGATTGTGGTTAATTTCACCTCTAATTTTTATATAAATGGAATTATACAGTATACACTCCCTCATGTCTGGCTTCTTTTGTTCAATAGCATGATGTGGGAACTCTGAGTTTTTGACAGAAGGTATAGAAAGCACAAGACGTGGCTTGAAAGCATACCCATCCCTAGCCTTTCTCTCACACACCACTGAAATCTGGCATAGTGTCAATGAAAGAATATGAGACAAAGTGATTTGTCAAAGATTTCACAGGTACTCAGTGACAATATTTGGGTTAGAAACCAAGTTTCTCTTTTGTTCAGTCAGATATGCATATTGAAAAAGTTAAGGACAAATCCTAAAATAATGGAAATAGATTATATAACTTTCAACCAAAGTGAAAGGAACCAAAGGGATAATAATTATTTTGTAAAAACCAACAGTAATCCAATAAAAGTCAGGGGAGGAGAAAAAAAATAAATAAAATACAAATAAAAAAGATACAAATAATGATGGTACAAATAAGTCCAAACAGAACAGCAGTTACAAGAAATGAAAAAGGATTAAATTTTATTAAATTTCAGGGATTCTCAGATAAGATTTACAAAAATCAGCTTCATGCTATTTACCAGAAATAAATCTAAAACATAATAACACATAGAAGTAAAAAGTAAAGGAATAAAAAAAGGTATAGTAGGCAAACATTCTCTTCCTCTCATACCCCACATCAAACACAGTAGCCAATCCCATCTAATTGCATCTCAAACCAAACATTTCTCACCTCCTTTGTTACTAACACATTTGCCCAAGCCACTATCATCTCTGCTCTGGTTTATACTAAAACTGCCCAACTACTCTTTTTACCATTACCCCTCTGGTTAAATTCTTCACATGGCAGCCAGAGTGTTTCTTTTCAAATGTTCAAAATATGTCACTGATCAAAACCCTTTGATAGTTTCCTATGCCACTCAAAGTAAAAATCCCACATTTCACCATGGTTTAAGCCTTACACATTCTGGCCCCTTGTTTTCTTTTTTGAAATAATCTCATATGACTTCCCACTTGATCAATGCATTCCAGACTGAAGCTAGACTAGACAACACTGAAGGTGAAACAGGAACACTGAGAAAAATCTTGGGACAAACTGGTTCTCACCCTAAGCAAAAAGTAACACCAGAGACATTTGAATCTGGTGACATATGGAAGATAACCAAAGAAGCAACAAAACCAGACTAGACTAAATCAACCCTGACAGTAACAGGCTGGTAGGAAAGCTGTACCCATTTTCAGTCATAAATACTATTTACTTCAGTCCAAATTCTACACAGATGTCCAGCAATCAACTTTTAAAAGCGAGACACATAAAAAAGCCAGGAGAAAAAAATGTACTGTCAAAAGTTGATGCAATCAACATAGTCAGATGAAAAGAGGACACATGTTTTGTAACCATCAGAAAGAAATTTCAAAATAACAATGATTAATATGTTAAAAGGGTTAGTGGAGGTGGACAGTATGCATGGACAAATGGGTATTTCAGCAGGTAGACTGGTAGCATAAGAATCAAAGGAAATGGTAGAAATAAAAATATTAGTAAGAAAAATGAAGCATGCTTCATTACGGTTTCATCAGGAGACTTGACACAGATGAAGAAAGAATCCATAAACATGAATGTAGGCCAAAATTAATTACCCAGACAGAAACATGAAGAAATAAAAAGAATGGGGAAAACCAGAACAGAGCATATAAAAGTTGAGGAACAATAGCAAGTGATCTATCATATGTGTAATTGGAGCCCTAGAAGGAGGGGAAAAAAAAAACAGGTCAGGGCAAAAGAATACTTGAAGAGATAAAGGCTGATAATTTCCCAAAAGTAATAAATGACAACAGACCAGGAAGCCACAAAGGCCAGAGCCCTCCAGACAGGAGCAAAACTAAAAACAAACTACCGGGGCACATCATATTCAACCTGTTGAAAACTAAGAAAAAAGAGAAATCTTGATGGCAGCCAGAGAAAAAGTCACATTACATGCAGAGGGATAAAGGTGAGAATGTCACCAGATGTCTTGTTGAAAACTATGTGAACCAGAAGACAATTAAATGACATATTCAAAATGTTGAAAGAAAAAAGAATGTGGTAACCTGGAGAACAATTGTTCAATTGTTCAAAATTGTTGTTCAAATGTCCTTCAAAAATGAAGGAGCAATAGACTTAAAAGCAAACAAAAACTGAAAGAATTAATAAAATATGCCTTGCAAGAAAATGGCTGCTAACTTCGAATTCTGTAGCTGGCAAAAATCTCCTTAAAGAAATGAAAGCAAAACTGGAAGTAACACAAATTTGCCCCACCTGTGAACTGATAAACAAGAGTGATGTTGGACAGAACAGTATTGTCCATAGAATAGGATGCCATCCAGTGATAAAAAGAGATGAACTGATCCATACAACAATGTGCTTGAATCCCCCAAACATAAAATTGCGTTCAGAAAACCAGCCACAAAATAATACATACTATGTGATTCCCTTCAGAGGAAATTCTACAAAATGGAAAATTTCAGTGATAGAACAAAATAATAATTTCATCAGACTGAGGACATGGGAGGGGATTGACCATACTGGGCCAAGTGAGGACATTTAGGGGACAATAAACACGTTCTTAAACTTGATTGTAGATAGTTATTGCACAACTGTATACACAGATTAAAGTTTATTGAACCACACATATAAAACAGATTAATTTTATTGAATGTAAGTTTATATTTCAAAGGTAATAAAAAATTAATTGTTCTCGGGGTGCCTGGGTGGCTCAGTGGGTTAAGCCGCTGCCTTCGGCTCAGGTCATGATCCCAGGTCCTGGGTTCAAGCCCCGCATCGGGCTTTCTGCTCAGCAGGGAGCCTGCTTCCTCCTCTCTCTGCCTGCCTCTCTGCCTACTTGTGATTTCTCTCTGTCAAATAAATAAATAAAAATCTTTAAAAAAAATTAATTGTTCTCAACTCAAAATCAGATAATTCAATCAAAACATAATAGTACAATGAGCCTTGGTATCTTGAACATTTTATGAAAATAATCTAATCATTAAACATGGTTGATTAAAACTAAGCTTGATAATTTGGGGGGAAATATGAATACAAAATAAAAACATTTCTAGAACAAAATAAAATATATTGTGGAAGTGATGAGGAGCACACCTATACCAAAAGAAATTTTAAAAGGAGTTCCTCAGGCAGAAAAAACATGGTCCCAGAAGGGAGATGAAATTCAGGAAGGAATAGAGAGCAGTGGATAGGGTAATTATGTGAGTAAGTGGAAATGAACATTGACTGTATGCCTAAATGAACTGTTTCATGGTAAGCAGCATGGATGCAGAATTAAAATGTGACAGTGACACAAAATGTTTCATGGAGTATTAGTTTGCCAAGCTCCTTTTATTGTCCAGAAAGTGGTAAAAATACAAATTTATATTAGACTCTAATAAGTCCAAGATGCATATGGTAATGTTTAGAACAAACACTAAAAATAATGCAAAAGAATGGGTGACAAACATGCATAGAGGGGGAAATGGAATAATTAAATATTTAATTAATGAAAAGGAAGGCAAGAAAGAGAAGAAAAAGTAATGTAAATTGGAATGTGAAGAGAAAACAAATAGTAAGATGCTTGATTTAAACCATATTAGTAATGGCATTAAATGTGAGTGAGATAAATATTCCAATTAATAGAATAGATTGACAGACATGAGAAAATAACACTGAATGAATGCAGCTTATAAGAGGCACACATAAAGTGAAAAGTCAAAAACATTTTAAAGTAAAAGAATGGTAAAGATCTACCACACAGCACTAACCAAAAGAAAGCTAGTATGATTACTAATATCAAATAATATCAAAGTAAGCTTTAAGGCAAGTGGCATTTTTATAGAGGGAGAGAGAGGTAAGTGGGAAGGGGCAGAGGGAGAGGGAGAGAGAGAATCTTAAGCAGTTTCCATGCCCAGCAAGGAGTCTGATGCTGGGCTTGATCTCAAACCTGAGATCATGACCTGAGCTGAAATCAAGTGTCAGACACTTCATGACTGAGCCACCCAGGTGCCCCAAGGCAAGAACATTACTACAGATGAAGATAAATGTTTCATGAAAAGGTAAATTTACTAGTAATATATAGCAATTCTAAATCTACATGAATGTTTAATAGCATAACTTCAAAGTGTATAAAGCAAGAGTTGGAAGAACTGGAAGGAGAAATAAGGAAATTTGCAACCATAGTGGAAAAGTTTATTTCAATTATGGAGAGAAGACACAGATAAAAATTTAGTAAGAAGGTAGAAAAGTTGAGTAATAGAATTACATAATTCAGCCTGACTGACAAACATAAGACACTATACCCCCCCCCACAGTGCAGAATATACATTCTTTCCCAGTGTGCATGGAAATTTTACTAGAATTGACCATATGCTAGGTCATAAGAAAGTTTTGACAAATTTCAAAAGATTGACACCAAAGCGTGTTATCTGACCTCGGTAGAGTTAACCTAGAATAGAATAACAGAAAGGTAACTGGAAAATCCACAGCTTTTAAGAAATTGTGTCATATAATTTTATTTATTATTTTTAAAGATTTTACTTCTTTGAGATAGAGAGTGGAAAGAAAGCATGAGCAGGGGGCAGAAGGAAAGGCAGAATCCCCACTGAGCAGGGAGCCTGACTCAGGGCTCAATCCCAGGACCCTGAGATCATGACCTGAGCTGAAGGCAGATGTCCAACCAGCTGAGCCAACCAGGTGCCCTGTCATATAATTCTAAATGTCAAAAAAAATTTTTATTATTATGTTCAGCACATAATATTAGCCAGCATATAGTACATCATAATGTCAAAATTTTTTAAATGAAATTTAGAAAATCCAAAGTGCACAAACAAGCATCAAAACATGTGAGATGCATCTTTGACAAAGAAGGAAAGAATGTCCAATGGAAAAAAGACAGCCTCTTCAACAAATGGTGTTGGGAAAATTGGACAGCCACATGCAGAAAAATGAAATTGGGCCATTTCCTTACACCACACACGAAAATAGACTCAAAATGGATGAAGGACCTCAATGTGAGAAAGGAATCCATCAAAATCCTTGAGGAGAACACAAGCAGCAACCTCTTCGACCTCAGCCGCAGCAACATCTTCCTAGAAACATAGCCAAAGGCAAGAGAAGCAAGGGCAAAAATGAACTATTGGGATTTCATTAAGATCAAAAGCTTTTGCACAGCAAAGGAAACAGTTAACAAAACCAAAAGACAACTGACAGAATGGGAGAAGATATTTGCAAACGACATATCAGATAAAGGGCTAGTGTCCAAAATCCATAAAGAACTTAGCAAACTCAACACCCAAAGAACAAATAATCCAATCAAGAAATGGGCAGAAGACATGAATAGACATTTCTGCAAAGAAGACATCCAGATGGCCAACAGACACATGAAAAAGTGCTCCACATCACTCGGCATCAGGGAAATACAAATCAAAACCACAATGAGATATCACCTCACACCAGTCAGAATGGCTAAAATTAACAAGTCAGGAAATGACAGATGCTGGCGAGGATGCGGAGAAAGGGGAACCCTCCTACACTTTTGGTGGGAATGCAAGCTGGTGCAACCACTCTGGAAAACAGCATGGAGGTTCCTCAAAATGTTGAAAATAGAGCTACCCTATGACCCAGCAATTGCACTGCTGGGTATTTACCCTAAAGATATAAACGTAGTGATCCGATGGCACGTGCACCTGAATGTTTAGAGCAGCAATGTCTACAATAGCCAAATTATGGAAAGAACCTAGATGTCCATCAACAGATGAATGGAAAAGGTAGATGTGGTATATATACACAATGGAATACTATGCAGCCAACAAAAGAAATGAAATCTTGCCATTTGTGATGATATGGATGGAACTGGAGGGTATCATGCTTAGCGAAGTAAGTCAATCAGAGAAAGACAACTATCATATGATCTCCCTGATATGAGGAAGTGCAATATGGGGGGCTAAGGGGGTAGGAGAAGAATAAATGAAACAAGATGGGATTGGGAGGGAGACAAACCATAAGTGACTCGTAGTCTCACAAAACAAACTGAGAGTTGCTGGGGGGAGGGGGGCTGGGAGACGGGGATGGGGTTATGGACATTGGGGAGGGTATATGCTGGGGTGAGTGCTGTGAAGTGGGTAAACCTGGCGATTCACAGACCTGTACCCCTGGGGATAAAAATATATGTTTATAAAAAATAAAAATAAAAAATAAATTTTAAAAAATCAGAAAAAAAAGGTTAGATTTAGGGGTGCCTGGGTGTTTCAGTCAGTTAAGTGTCTGCCTTCAGCTCAGGTCATGATCCCAGGGTCCTAGGATTGAGCCCCACGTCGGGTTCCCTGCTCAACGGGAGGCCTGCTTCTCCCTCTCCTACTCCCCTTGCTGTGTTCCCTCTCTCGTTGTGTCTCTATCAAATAAATACATAAAATCTTAAAAAAAAAATATGTGAGATGCAGCTAAGGACATACTTTGAGGGAGATTTTTAGCCTTAAAGGCATCTACTAGCAGAGAAACAAAGTTCAAGTCCTAAGCCCGTGTAACAGATGCCGTGCTATCCAGTCTCCCTCAGGACAAAAGCACTCAGTGACTCAGGTGTGGGGAATGGTGGCTGTGACAACCCTCTGTGGAGTCTCCTTTGGGGAAATGCCCTTGGCAACACAGAGGGTCCCCCTTGTCTCAGCCATCCTCCCAGCTTAGGTGCTTGAGCCTTCGGGACTGGTGGAGGCCTTTTTGGGAACACATTGCAGTTCAGCTTCCCCTCTGCCCAGTGCTCCCTTTCTGCTCCCTCACAGGTGCTGATTCTGTGGGTGCTTCCAGAAAACTCCTGTACCCAAGTCCCCATCCTCGAGTTTACTTGGAGAAAACCCACTCAACAATAACCACCTATCTAAGTTAGAAAAAGGAGCCCCCCCCCCCAAAAAAGAAAGCAATGAAAACTTGGTTTTCTGATATATAATCCAGATTTCCTTCAACTTCATAATACTGCTCATTTTCTTCTTTTTGTAATTATTCGTGAAAATAACAGACATACCGGGGTTCCATTGTGCGCTGGGTGTTGCTGCATAAATTTTCCGCTGTATTTCATTCAATCCTCATGGCAGCCTGATGAGATAGTACCTGTCCCCTCTGTTGTACAAAGGAGACTCCGAAATGAGCTGTCTGAAGTTCATGGGCCATAGCAGGCAGAGGGGCTGAGATATGAACCCGTGGGCCTGACATGTGAACCCCAACTGCTTGGTGGTAAAGGTGTATAATTCAACTCAGTATGCACTCACCGTGCTCTGGGTATATAGGATAAACAAGGTCAATGTTGTCCTTGCCTGGGGGACAGATGATTAGCAAGGAGTTCTAATGGTAGGGTGGGCCAACCTCCCAAATCTGAGAGAAGGAGAAGTACGTTGTTTCATGATTCCGTGTGGTGGAGAGACAGTGTGTTAGGGTTTCCATTTGTTGGGGTTTGCATTCGTGTTCCATGGCTGCTGTAATGAATTACCACAACCTGGTGACTTAAAACAATACAAATTTATTCTCTCCCAATTCTGGAGGCAGGAAGTCCAAAATCCAGGAGGAGGAGGACTGCACTCCTTCCGAGAGTTCAAGGGGAGATTCAGGTCCCTGCTGCCTCCAGCTCCTGGGGGCTGTGGGCAGGCTTGGTGTTGCTGGGTTTGCAGACACATGGCTCTAATATTCGCTCGGGTCCACCTCCCTGTCTCGTGAGTGTGTGTGTGTGTGTGTGTGTGTGTGTGAAATCCTCCTCTGCCTGGCTGTTCCTAAGGACACTTGTCATTGGACTTAGGGTCCATCTAGATAATCTATTGTGAGCATCTCCTCTCAACCTTTAACTTAATCATATCTTTTGCCATGTAAGATAATATTTACTTTTTTTTTCTTTTTACCATATAAGGTAATATTCACAGGTTCCAGGGATTAGGGTGTGGAAATATTTTTTGGTCGGGGTGGGGCGGCAGCGCACACCGTCCAGCCCGCTAGCAGGTTCGCAGCCTGCTGGATTATAGCTGAGGCAGGCCTGACATTGCTTCCAAATCTGCCTGGCTGTCGAACAAAGACCATGACTTTGCAGATTGTCCAAAGGGAATTTGGAAAATAGAACAGGTCTCATGGCATAGGCTCATGTTTTGCAGTCGGTGGCTTTTGCAGACCACTAAAATTGCCGATCCAGAGCAATCTGTGGAGGTTCTCAGATTCAAAGAAGATGGCTGGGTATGTATCATTTTCCCACGAAACAAGACAATTATTACAAGATGACGGGGTTCAAATTTTCTAAATGGAATCACATGCTTGAACGGAAACACCATACACGGTGTAAAATCCTTTTTTGTTCCATTGATAAAATGCACGGGAGTGGGCGGACTTCGAGCCAGACCTGAAATGGAATGCTGGCGTCACTCCCTTTTCTTGTGGGACTTCAGACAAGTCTCCGGCCATTCGGAGCCTTGACTTCCTCATCTGCAAATTGGGTCACTTGGCTTGCATGGCTACTGTGAGGCCTCCAGCCTGATTCCTGGCCCCCACGAGGGCTTCCCAAATGCTTGGCTCCTTTCCTGCCTTTACAGGCACGGACTGACACAGAAGGAGATGTCCTGATGTTCCCACTGTGGACGGAGGAAACGACCAGATTGTCAGGCACTGCCAATATCCCGGCAAAGGGTAGACGTGCAGCTTGTGCTTTTTACCTGTTTTTTTTTTTTTTTTTTTTTTTTCTGGTTGCAAGTAACAGAGACCTTGCAGTCTCCCTCCAGGATCAAAGGGGATGATGGTGATGGTGGTGGTGGGGTGGTTTTTTCATGGAAACAACACGTAGAGAAGAAGCTATCCTCAAGACAGGATCAGCAGGAGAACATTACTTTAGTTTTACTAACCTTAAATTGAAATTTAGTATTTCCTTCACTTACAATTCTAGACAACAAACCCCAGTAAGATGAGCAGTACCTTTGAACTTGTCACTCAAAGATGTTAGAGCAATTTCACATCATGTGGTTTTTACCACTAAGTATTCACTATTTAGAAATTAGGACTTCCCCCTCCCCCTCCCGGCTCTATTGAGGTGTAATTGGCATATAACATCGTGTAAGTTCTAAGTGGGCAGCCTGATGATTTGGAACACACATAGCTCGTAGAATGATTTCCACAATAACGTGGGTTAACACCTCCATCACCCCACACGGCTCCCCTTTGTGTGTGTGTATTTGGTGAGAATATTTACGATCTGTTCTCAGCAACTTTCAAGCAGATCATACCCTGTTAGGAACTGTCAAGGCCACGCTGTACGCCACACCCTGGAACTTCTTCCTCTTAGTACTGCAAGTTTGTACCCTCTGAGCAGCATCTCCCCATTTCTTCTACACCCCTGGACCTTGGCAGCCCCCATTCTATTTGCAGTTTCTGAGTTTGACCTTTTTAGATTCTGCAGATGAGTGACATCACAGAGTCCTCGTCTTGTTGCCCTCAGTGTCAGGCTTTCAGGTTTCATCCGGGTGGTAGAAAATGGCAGGATTTCCTTCTTTTTTTTTTTTTAATCGCAAAGTAATATTCCATTATATATATGTAACAGACTCAATAGATACAGTTTTTTTCTTTATCCATTGTCTGCCACTGGACACATAGGTTGGTTCTATCTATGTCTTGGCTACTGTAAGTAATGCTACATGAAACAGATTGGTGCAGACATCTCTTCCAGGTGGTGATTTCTTTCCTTGGATGCATACCTAGAGGTGGGATTGCTGAGAAATTAGGGTCTTATTAGGTCAGAAACTAGGTGTCTTTTAATGTGTTAATAAAGCACCACCTATATACCATTTCACAAATGTGGTTTTTTTTTTTTTTAATTTTTTTATTTTTTTTCAGCATAACAGTATTCATTATTTTTGCACCACACCCAGTGCTCCATGCAATCCGTGCCCTCTACAATACCCACCACCTGGTGCCCCCAACCTCCCACCCCCCACCCCTTCAAAATTCTCAGATCGTTTTTCAGAGTCCATAGTCTCTCATGGTTCACCTCCCCTTCTAATTTCCCTCAACTCCCTTCTCCTCTCCATCTCCCCTTGTCCTCCATGCTATTTGTTATGCTCCACAAATAAGTGAAACCATATGATAATTGACTCTCTCTGCTTGACTTATTTCACTCAGCATAATCTCTTCCAGTCACGTCCATGTTGCTACAAAACTTGGGGATTCATTCTTTCTTTCTTTTTTTTTTTTTTTACAGCTTTATAAACATATATTTTTATCCCCAGGGGTACAGGTCTGTGAATCGCCAGGTTTACACACTTCACAACACTCACCATAGCATATACCCTCCCCGATATCCATAACGCCACCCCCTTTCCCAACCCCCTCCCCCCATCAACCCTCAGTTTGTTTTGTGAGATTAAGAGTCACTTATGGTTTGTCTCCCTCCCAATCCCATCTTGTTTCATTTCTCTTCTCCTACCCCCTCGACCCCCCATGTTGCATCTCCTCTCCCTCATATCAGGGAGATCATATGATAGTTGTCTTTCTCCGATTGACTTATTTCGCTAAGCATGATACCCTCTAGTTCCATCCACGTCGTCGCAAATGGCAAGATTTCATTTCTTTTGATGGCTGCATAGTATTCCATTGTGTATATATACCACATCTTCTTTATCCATTCGTCTGTTGATGGACATCTAGGTTCTTTCCATAGTTTGGCTATTGTAGACATTGCTGCTATAAACATTCGGGTGCATGTGCCCCTTCGGATCACTATGTTTGTATCTTTAGGGTAAATACCCAGCAGTGCAATTGCAGGGTCATAGGGTAGTTCTATTATCAACATTTTGAGGAACCTCCATGCTGTTTTCCAGAGTGGTTGCACCAGCTTGCATTCCCACCAACAGTGTAGGAGGGTTCCCCTTTCTCTGCATCCTCGCCAGCATCTGTCATTTCCTGACTTGTTAATTTTAGCCATTCTGACTGGTGTGAGGTGATATCTCATGGTGGTTTTGATTTGTATTTCCCTGATGCCCAGTGATATGGAGCACTTTTTCATGTGTCTGTTGGCCATCTGGATGTCTTTGCAGAAATGTCTGTTCATGTCCTCTGCCCATTTCTTGATTGGATTATTTGTTCTTTGGGTGTTGAGTTTGCTAAGTTCTTTATAGATTTTGGACACTAGCCCTTTATCTGATATGTCATTTGCAAATATCTTCTCCCATTCTGTCAGTTGTCTTTTGGTTTTGTTAACTGTTTCCTTTGCTGTGCAAAAGCTTTTGATCTTGATAAAATCCCAAAAGTTCATTTTTGCCCTTGCTTCCCTTGCCTTTGGTGATGTTCCTAGGAAGATGTTGCTGCGGCTGACGTCGAAGAGGTTGCTGCCTGTGTTCTCCTCGAGGATTTTGATGGATTCCTTTCTCACATTGAGATCCTTCATCCATTTTGAGTCTATTTTCGTGTGTGGTGTAAGGAAATGATCCAATTTCATTTTTCTGCATGTGGCTGTCCAATTTTCCCAACACCATTTATTGAAGAGGCTGTCTTTGTTCCATTGGACATTCTTTCCTGCTTTGTCGAAGATGAGTTGACCATAGAGTTGAGGGTCCATTTCTGGGCTCTCTATTCTGTTCCATTGATCTATGTGTCTGTTTTTGTGCCAGTACCATGCTGTCTTGATGATGACAGCTTTGTAATAGAGCTTGAAGTCCGGAATTGTGATGCCACCAACTTTGGCTTTCTTTTTCAATATTCCTTTGGCTATTCGAGGTCTTTTCTGGTTCCATATAAATTTTAGGATTATTTGTTCCATTTCTTTGAAAAAAATGGATGGTACTTTGATAGGAATTGCATTAAATGTGTAGATTGCTTTAGGTAGCATAGACATTTTCACAATATTTATTCTTCCAATCCAGGAGCATGGAACATTTTTCCATTTCTTTGTGTCTTCCTCAATTTCTTTCATGAGTACTTTATAGTTTTCTGAGTATAGATTCTTAGTCTCTTTGGTTAGGTTTATTCCTAGGTATCTTATAGTTTTGGGTGCAATTGTAAATGGGATGGACTCCTTAATTTCTCTTTCTTCTGTCTTGTTGTTGGTGTAGAGAAATGAAACTGATTTCTGTGCATTGATTTTATATCCTGACACTTTACTGAATTCCTGTACAAGTTCTAGCAGTTTTGGAGTGGAGTCTTTTGGGTTTTCCACATAGAGTATCATATCATCTGCGAAGAGTGATAGTTTGACTTCTCCTTTGCCGATTTGGATGCCTTTAATTTCCTTTTGTTGTCTGATTGCTGAGGCTAGGACTTCTAGTACTATGTTGAATAGCAGTGGTGATAACGGACATCCCTGCCGTGTTCCTGACCTTAGCGGAAAAGCTTTCAGTTTTTCTCCATTGAGAATGATATTTGCGGTGGGTTTTTCATAGATGGCTTTGATAATATTGAGGTATGTGCCGTCTATCCCTACACTTTGAAGAGTTTTGATCAGGAAGGGATGCTGTACTTTGTCAAATGCTTTTTCAGCATCTATGGAGAGTATCATATGGTTCTTGTTCTTTCTTTTATTAATGTGTTGTATCACATTGATTGATTTGCGGATGTTGAACCAGCCTTGCAGCCCTGGAATAAATCCCACTTGGTCGTGGTGAATAATCCTTTTAACGTACTGTTGAATCCTATTGGCTAGTATTTTGGCGAGAATTTTTGCATCGGTGTTCATCAAGGATATTGGTCTGTAGTTCTCTTTTTTGTTGGGATCCTTGTCTGGTTTTGGGATCAAGGTGATGCTGGCCTCATAAAATGAGTTTGGAAGTTTTCCTTCTATTGCTATTTTTTGGAACAGTTTCAGGAGAATAGGAATTAGTTCTTCTTTAAATGTTTGGTAGAATTCCCCCGGGAAGCCGTCTGGCCCTGGGCTTTTGTTTGTTTGGAGATTTTTGATGACTGTTTCAATCTCCTTACTGGTTATGGGTCTGTTCAGGCTTTCTATTTCTTCCTGGTTCAGTTGTGGTAGTTTATATGTCTCTAGGAATGCATCCATTTCTTCCAGATTGTCAAATTTGTTGCCGTAGAGTTGCTCATAGTATGTTCTTATAATTGTCTGTATTTCTTAGGTGTTCGTTGTGATCTCTCCTCTTTCATTCATGATTTTATTTATTTGGGTCCTCTCTCTCTTCTTTTTGATAAGTCTGGCCAGGGGTTTATCAATCTTATTAATTCTTTCAAAGAACCAGCTCCTAGTTTCGTTGATTTGTTCTATTGTTTTTTTGGTTTCTATTTCATTGATTTCTGCTCTGATCTTTATGATTTCTCTTCTCCTGCTGGGTTTAGGGTTTCTTTCTTGTTCTTTCTCCAGCTCCTTTAGGTGTAGGGTTAGGTTGTGTACCTGAGACCTTTCTTGTTTCTTGAGAAAGGCTTGTACCGCTATATATTTTCCTCTCAGGACTGCCTTTGTTGTGTCCCACAGATTCTGAACTGTTGTGTTTTCATTATCATTTGTTTCCATAAATTTTTTCAATTCTTCTTTGATTTCCTGGTTGACCCATTCATTCTTTAGAAGGATGCTGTTTAGTCTCCATGTATTTGGGTTCTTTCCAAATTTCCTCTTGTGATTGAGTTCTAGCTTTAGAGCATTGTGGTCTGAAAATATGCAGGGAATGATCCCAATCTTTTGATACCAGTTGAGACTTGATTTAGGACCAAGAATGTGATCTATTCTGGAGAATGTTCCATGTGCACTAGAGAAGAATGTGTATTCTGTTGCTTTGGGATGAAATGTTCTGAATATATCTGTAATGTCTATCTGGTCCAGTGTGTCATTTAAGGCCTTGATTTCCTTGTTGATCTTTTGCTTGGATGATCTGTCCATTTCAGTGAGGGGAGTGTTAAAATCCCCTACTATTATTGTATTCTTGTCGATGTGTTTCTTTGATTTTGTTATTAATTGGTTTATATAGTTGGCTGCTCCCACGTTAGGGGCATAGATATTTAAAATTGTTAGATCTTCTTGTTGGACAGTTCCTTTGAGTATGATATAGTGTCCTTCCTCATCTCTTATTATAATCTTTGGCTTAAAATCTAATTGATCTGATATAAGGATTGCCACTCCTGCTTTCTTCTGATGTCCATTAGCATGGTAAATTCTTTTCCACCCCCTCACTTTAAACCTGGAGGTGTCTTCGGGTGTAAGATGAGTTTCTTGTAGGCAACATATAGATGGTTTTTGTTTTTTTATCCATTCTGATACCCTGTGTCTTTTGATTGGGGCATTTAGCCCATTAACATTCAGGGTAAGTATTGAGAGATATGAATTTAGTGCCATTGTATTGCCTGTAAGGTGACTGTTATTGTATATTGTCTCTGTTTCTTTCTGATCTACTACTTTTAGGGTCTCTCTTTGCTTAGAGGACCCCTTTCAATATTTCCTGTAGAGCTGGTTTGGTATTTGCAAATTCTTTCAGTTTTTGTTTGTCCTGGAAGCTTTTAATCTCTCCTTCTATTTTCAATGATAGCCTAGCTGGATATAGTATTCTTGGCTGCATGTTTTTCTCATTTAGTACTCTGAATATATCATGCCAGCTCTTTCTGGCCTGCCAGGTCTCTGTGGATAAGTCTGCTGCCAATCTAATATATATTTTTTTTTTTTAGATTTTATTTATTTATTTGACAGACAGAAATCACAAGTAGGCAGAGAGGCAGGCAGAGAGAGAGAGGGAGAAGCAGGCTTCCCGCTGAGGAGAGAGCCCGATGCGGGGCTCGATCCCAGGACCCTGGGATCACGACCCGAGCCGAAGGCAGAGGCTTTAACCCACTGAGCCACCCAGGCGCCCCACCAATCTAATATTTTTACCATTGTACATTACAGACTTCTTTTCCCGGGCTGCTTTCAGGATCTTTTCTTTGTCACTAAGACTTGTCAATTTTACTATTAGGTGACGGGGTGTAGACCTATTCTTATTGATTTTGAGGGGGGTTCTCTGAACCTCCTGGATTTTGATGCTTGTTCCCTTTGCCATATTGGGGAAATTCTCTCCAATAATTCTCTCCAATATACCTTCTGCTCCCCTCTCTGTTTCCTCTTCTTCTGGAATCCCAATTATTCTAATGTTGTTTCGTCTTATGGTGTCACTTATCTCTCGAATTCTCCCCTCGTGGTCCAGTAGCTGTTTGTCCCTCTTTTGCTCAGCTTCTTTATTCTCTGTCATTTGGTCTTCTATATCGCTAATTCTTTCTTCTGCCTCATTTATCCTAGCAGTGAGAGCCTCCATTTTTGATTGCACCTCATTAATAGCTTTTTTGATTTCAACTTGGTTAGATTTTAGTTCTTTTATTTCTCCAGAAAGGGCTTTTATATCTCCCGAGAGGGTTGCTTTAATATCTTCCATGCCTTTTTCAAGCCCGGCTAGAACCTTGAGAATCATCATTCTGAACTCTATATCTGACATATTACCAATGTCTGTATTGATTAGGTGCCTAGCCTTTGGTATTGCCTCTTGTTCTTTTTTTGTTGTGAATTTTTCCGCCTTGTCATTTTGTCCAGATAAGAGTTTATGAAGGAGCAAGTAAAATACTAAAAGGGTGGCAACAACCCCAGGAAAATATGCTTTAGCCAAATCAGAAGAGATCCTGAATTGTGAGGGGGGAGAAAGGGGATAAAAAGGGGTTCAGAAAGAAAGAAAAAAAAAACTTTTAAAAAAAAGAAAGCCGATAAAGAAAAAATATAAAAAGAGGAAAAAATATATATATATTAGATAAACTATTTAAAAAACGTTAAAAAAAGAAAACGGTAAAAGTTAAAAAAAATTTAGCAGAAGAAGAGAAAAAGAAAAAAAAATGAAAAAGAAAAAAAAAATTAAATTAACTGCAAGGCTAAAAAATCATGGGGAGAAAGCCATGAGTTCCGTGCTTTGCTTTCTTCTCCTCTGGAATTCCGCCGTTCTCCTTGGTAGGTGAACTTGGTCCTGGCTGGGTTTCCCGTAGATCTTCTGGGGGAGGGGCCCATTGTAGTGATTCTCAAGCGTCTTTGCCCCAGGCGGAGTTGCACCGCCCTTACCCAGGGCCGCGCTGAGTCATCCGCTCGGGTTCGCTTTCGGGAGCTTTTGTTCCCTGAGCGCTTTCCGTAGAGTCCGGAGGACGGGAATAAAGATGGCGGCCTCCTGGTCTCCGGCCCGGCCCGGAGGAGCCGAGAGCCCGGGGCCCCACTCCTCAGTGCGCCCTCAGAGAACAGCGCCAAATGACTCCCGTTACCCTGGCCTCCGGCCGCGCTCCGAGCTGACCGAGCCTGCGACCGGTTCAAGGCAACCCGGAGCTGAGAGTCACTCCTCGGCTCTGTCTCTGCAGCCGGCTTCCCCGTTCTAATACCGGTAAGCTCTGCGACACTGAGACACCCCCGATCCTTCTGCGATCCTGCGGGACCTGAGACCGCGCTTACCCAGCCTGGGCTTCACCCCAGTTAAGCCTCTGGAGCGATGTCCCTCAGCGGAACAGACTTTTAAAAGTCCTGATTTTGCTCTGTTGCTCTGCCGCTCGCCGGGAGCCGGCCCCTCCCCCCGCTGTCTATCTTCCCGTCGCTTTGGATTCACTTCTCCGCCAGTCCTACCTTGCAGAAAGTGGTTGATTTTCTGTTTCTGGAATTGCTGTTCTTCTTCTCTTCAATCTCCCGTTGGATTTGTAGGTGTTTGCAATCTTTAGATAAGCTAGTTAGCTGATCTCCCGCTACCCGAAGTAGTCTCAGCCTGCTACTTCTCCGCCATCTTGACTCCTCCCCCCCACAAATGTGGTTTTTAATTTAGATAATACTATTTTAATATAATCACTTTCCTTGATAATCCTCTGTATTTTATTATATATAATATATATATATAATATGTATTAAACATATAAAAATATAATATATATTATATATATAATTTTTCCCCTTTTCCCAAGAAGAATGCCTAGACCTGGCTGGACTGTCAAAGGCCCCCGTGACCCACAAAGAATTAAAGACTCTGGGTTACACTCTCTGTCCATGGCTCCTATGGGTAGGTCTACTTGGCATGCTCTCTTTCTCTCTCTCGCCCTTGGCTGATTTTGCTTGTTGGCTCACACGGTAAAAAGATTCCGTGGAGGGCTGTGCTGAGCCCTCTTCTGCCCTGCCATGCGGCGTGGACTCTCTGAGATGAGCTGGGCTGGCCATGCCCCCTTACAGACTGCAGCAAGCACGGGGAGGCCAGCGCGCAGATGGCTGGGCCTCTCCAGGAAGGCATCTTACGGCTGTCCGCCATCCCCAGCCTGACAGAGGGGGCTGGCCTCTGGGGGCATGTGTGTTCCTCCTCTGGGTGGACCCCTGAGTTTATCTCCCAGAGCCGTGAACCCACTGAGTTTTCAGCGTGGGCCTGGCCTTTTGTCCGGCGCTGGGTACAGGGACGTGAGCCAGCCCTGGACCTGTCACCAGGAGCCCAGGGTTGGGGACTCAGAAACGAACACGCGCAGCTGTATCTCGAACACAATCCGGCAGAGAGGATGTGGGGGCGGCGTTTTTTGTTTGTGGAGGCCTCCTCACCGTGCACAGGCTGGTTCCTCCACCCGGTGCACCTTTTCCCCAGCTTCTCCTTCTGGTGTACTTCAACTCCACGTTTCCTTTTGGAACTCTCTTTGCCTCCCTCCCCTGCCGGCCTCCTCCCAGCGCACACTGGTGGTTAGGGCCAGCCCTCCATTCTGCCACAGCCCGGGCTCTCCGCTGTCACACAGGAGCTTCACGGAACCATCTCCTCCTTTCACTCTCACACTCGGGGAGCACAGGTTCTTCCCATTTCTCTCTGCTCAGAACCGGGCCTGACACTGGGGAGGCAGTTAGGAAGTATAGACATCGGTTCTGTGGCTGATTAAGGAGTTTGGCTCTGGAATTGGCTTCTAGTGTATGCCGCCACCAGAAAGTGGCCTATCTTTCTGACAGAGCTGTGCGGACTGCCTCTCTTCCTCTGTGCCTTGGTGTCCTCTCAGCGTCAACCATGGGGCAGGAGAGTTGCTCACTCATTAGGGACAACTCAGGCTGTGGTTGTACTCTTGTCCTCACTCAGCCCAGCTTCCACAAACCCTGGGTGCCATCCCCAGGGCCCTCTGAGCCTACATGCTGCCACCGTCAACAGTTCCAGAAGCTGCCAGCTGCCCACCTCGACCCCTGAGGTCTTCTCTGCTTCTCCACCCAAGGGCTTCTGAGGTGCTGGAGACTTGATGCCCCTCGAGGAAAGGTGGGAGTTTGGGGGTATATAGCCCAACAGCTTCATCGCCTGTTGGATCAGTTCTCAGGTGGGTTCTTTCTGATTCCCATCTGCACCCAAGGACTACCTCAGTGGTTGCTTCCAGAGGACCCCAAACCAAGTCACCCTTCTAATCACATATATACTTGTTCTGTATCCTCATACTGAGTCCCTCTTCCTGAGCATGAGATGGAGGAAAATGTGGCCTCTTTGTATGGGCACACAGGCCCCTGTTCACTGGCTGTTGCCTGAACAGTGTTCACTGGCTGTTGTCTAAAAGACTTTGTGGTCTCCCATGATGCACTGCTGCAGGAGGCTGGCATTGGGTTTGGTCAAGTCTCTTTTTGGAGCGCCTAGGGTCTAGCAGGTCTAGTAGGTCTCCCTCTGGAGTACCCAAGGGTCCAGCAGCACAATTCTGCTCTTCCTCAAATATGTGAGATACATACCAACAGCAGGGCCTTTCAACACCTATTCTCTCCACTTAGAACACCCTTCTCTCCATATACCTGGATTGACTTCTTGTTATGGGTTGAATTGTGTCCCCCCCAAAAGATAAGTTGAAGTCCTAACCCCCAGTGTCTGTGAATGTGACCTTATTTGGATATACGATCATTGCAGATGTAATTACTTAAGATGAGGTCATACTGGGTTAGATTGGGCCCTAAGTCCAATGATGGAGGTGATCTAAGAAGAGAAGACACACAGAGACTTCAAAGAAGGGCCATGTGAAGAAGGAGACAGAGACTGGAATGACATGTCTAGAAGCCAAGAAATGCCAAGGATTGCCAACAGCCTGGGAAAGCTATGGACGGACATGGAAGAGAAGAACAGGGAAATTCTCTCTCAGAGCCTCCAGAAGGATCCAACCCTGCCAACACCTTGATTTTGGACTTCTAGTCTCAAGAATACTGAGACAATCATTTCTATTGTTTGAAGCCAAGTTTTGGTAATTTGTTGTTAGCCCTTGAAAACGAATACACCCCAGACCCTGAACACCTTCTGAAGGAGGCCTGTGCTGACCACCCAGTTAATGCTTCAGGCTGCCTCACTCTCTATCCAGCCTCTCCCCATCCCCTGTACCTTCCAGAAATTTCTCTCAGCTTCTGGAGCCAGAACTCATTCCATAATTGGTGGAACCCAATGCAAAATAAAACTATGGGGCTGTTCATTCAAAAATTATTTAGGACTTCAACTCCAACAAATGGTATTGGGAAAATTGGACAGCCCACTTTCTTATACCATACACAGAAATAGACTCAGAATGGATGAAAGACCTAACTGTGAGACAGGAATCTATCAGAATCCTAGAGAAGAACACAGGCAGCAACCTGTGTGACCTTGGCTGCAGCAACTTCTTGCTAGACACATCTCCAAAGGCAAGAGAAACAAAAGCAAAAATGAACCATTGGGACTTCATTAGGATAAAAAAAACTTCTGCACGGGAAAGGAAACAGTCAACAAAATTAAAAGGCAACTTATGGAATGGGAAAGATATTTGCAAATGTCCTATCAGATAAAGGACTAGTATCCAAAATTTATAAAGAACTTCTTGAATTCCACACCCCAGACCCAAAATATCCAGTCAAGAAGTGGGCAACAGGCATGGACAGATATTTCTCCAAAGAAGATATCCAAATGGCCAAAAGACACATGAAAAAAAGCTCAACATCACTCAGCATCATCAACATCACTCAGCATCAGGGAAATACAAATCCAAACCACAATGAGATACCACCTCACACCAGTCAGAATGGCTAAAATTAACAACACAGGAAACAACAGATATTGGTGAGAATGTGGAGAAAGGGGAACCCTCCTACACTGTTGGTGGGAATGCAAGCTGGTGCAGCCACTCTGGGAAACAGTATGGAGGTTCCTCAAAAAGTTAAAAATGGAACCACTCTATGACCTAGTAATTATACTTCTAGTTATTTACAAAGGATACAAACAGTGATTCAAAGGAGCACCTGTACCCCAATGTTTATAGCAGCAATGTCCACAATAGCCAAGCTATGAAAGAGCCCAGATGTCCATCAACAGATGAATGGATATATATATATATATATATATATATATACATACATATAATGGAATACTACTAAGTCATCAAAAATAATGAAATCTTGCCATTTGCAGTGATGTGGATGGAGCTAGAGAGTATTATGCTAAATGGAGTAAGTCAATCAGAGAAAGACAAATACCATATAATTTCACTCATATGTTGAATCTAAGAAACAAAATGGAGGAATATAAGGGAAGGGAGGGAAAAATAGAATAAGAGGAAAATAGAGGGAGACCTACCATAAGAGATGCTGAACTCTAGGGAACCAACTGAGGGTTGCTGGAGGGGAGGTCGGTGGTGGGGGTGGGGTAACTGGGGGATGGGCATTAGGGAGGGCACGTGATGGTTATATGCAACTGTTGAATCACTGACCTCTACCCCTGAAACTAATAATCCACCATATGTGAACTGAATTTATTGTGTGTTGTCTGTTTCATTCCATAAGAACAGCAACTCCTCAAAGGCAGTGATCTCTCTCTGATTCGTGAACACATCCCAATTCTCTCGAACAGTTCCAGGCACACAGTAGGCTCTCAGGAAAATGGCATCAACGATTGGCAAAGAGGCAGCTGAAGAATGGCCACTCCTCTCCTCCCTGGCCAAGCTGGGTATTGGAGCCCCAGCAGCCTGTCCCAGAGCTCAGCCCCTTCCCTCCTCACCAGCACAGCAAAGCTTCAAGTGGGCCCACGGTGGAGTCTTGTCACTCATTTTTTTTTTTTTTTTAAGCGTAGAGCTGCTTACTGTCTCTGGCCTCAATTTCCTCATCTGGAAAATGGGACAATCATAACATCCAACTCTTGAGACTGTTTCCAGTCTCAGAACAGTGTCTGGCATGTCTCAGGTGCTCAGGTGAGCCTAGTGGCTCTTTTTTTGGCTGTTTTTGGCTGTTTTTTTGGCTCAGGCATCCCTGAGAACAGAATCATCTAGGAAGGGGTAGGAGTGTGCTAGGGGTGCAGACATGAGTCTACTCACAGTGCTCAGGGCTGCCTGGAAGAGAAAAACAGAGATAGAGCATAGGTAACACAAGAGGGGGGTAACGTTGACTTGCGCTCCCGCAGATCTAGGAGCCCGGAATATGTAAGCAGCCTTCGGAATGAACAAAGAGACCATTCCAGCCCTCCTGCCCTGCAGCCGCTCTGTTATGACTTACAGGATGCATTTCGAAGACTCGCAAAGCACTGAATAATTGATTTTGAAATATTTGAATTCTGGAACATGAAATGGAACCCGTTAAGCTTTTCATGTACCTCCTCTCCTCCATAACAACACAGAGCTTATTCTAAACTCCAGAAATAACAAAAAGAACCAGGAGACCACCCCCTTAGAATAACTCCCTGCGGTCAATGAAAAGAAAGCAGATCGAATTCACTTTGGAATAGAAAGGATTCTAAGAAATGGATTTTCACAATGTCAGAATGGGGTTGGCCTATGGATTTCCACAAGGATTAGACCAGCCAGCTTTGCTTTAGAATAAATGCAGATGGTCAAATGCATTCCACTGGAGTTGCTAAAAAAAAAAACTTTTCAGGAGGAAGTTTAAATGGTTTGAAACAATGCAAAGTTCTTGAATGAAATTACTCGTCAGCAAACTGTTTTCCTAAATTAATAGGTTTTATTTTTTTTCTAGAACACTTTTAATTTTACAGAATAACAGAATGGGGACTGTTCCCAAATATCACCCTTGCTTGCTGGCAGGTGCCTCTAATGTTAACATCTGCATGGATGTGCTACGTTTGTCACAACGGATGAGGTTAATATTGTTTAGCTAGTGATCCTTAAACCTCATCATTGATAGCATTTATCATTTGCATTGTGCGGGGGACCCCTTAGCAACGCGGGTTTGAGCTCAATAGGTCTGCTTATGTGCGGATTTTTTACGGTACACTCCTGTAAAGGTATTTTTTCTTTCTTGCGATTTTCTTAGTAACATGTTCTTTCCTCTAGCTTACTGTAAGGATACAGTATGTAATACTGTAACATACAAAACATGTGTCCCCGCGTGGTTTATGTTATTGGTAAGGCTTCAGGTCAACAGTAGACTACAAGGAGTTAAGTTTTGGGGGAGTTGAAAGCTAAACACGGATATCCAACCACTCACTGCTCAAGGGTCAAGTGTACATCCCATAGGTTTTGAAAAATGTATACAGTTGTGTATCTGCTGTTACAGTATCAGAATTTTTGCTGCCTTACTGTCCTTCCTGCTCTGCTCCACTTAGTCAATCTTTCTCCCTCCAAACCACTGTTAAACACTGATTTTTTTTTTTTACTGTTTTCATGGTTTTAAGTTTTGCCCCAAGCTGTTTATTATGTCTTTGAATATCAGCCAATAAAAGTAGGGCACGTATTGGATTTATAAAGCAATTCATCAATGTATATTAACAGTGCAGATCTTTTTTTACTAAATGAGCACCAGAACCTAAAATTTGGAGACTACTGCCCAAGAGATAGCTAAACAACATTCAGTGAGGGTCTAGAAACTCATGCTCCAAAGTAAAACACTTACTTTAAACAATGATAAGATTTCACCAAATTAGGGAGATATATCTTTGAGTTTGCAGAATGCCTACACAGTTTGAGTTTCGAAGTGTCATTTTGTCACTGTATTTCTCTGTGGGGTGAGAAAGGGAGGCATTTTCGTCTCCATTTTTGCAGCAATATTCGGTGATTTTCTGGGCCCTCCTGCCTCGCATCCTGTCTCTCCCCGTTTCTCTTCTCAGTACGTGTTCAACAACTGACCTCAGCTTGTCATCAAATCTCCCAGCTCCACGGTTGGTGGTAACATTTTCTCAGCCATTTCAAGGTAACTCTGCCACTTCCGGTTTAAAGCAGCCTCTTTGGGGCCAGTTCTTCATCAATTCTGGAGTCTTGTCCCACATCCTGGGAGTGATGTAAATTCTGGGACTCAGGCCTCGGGTGTCTGGAATTGCGATGTCAATACACAGTCTGTGTCTAGACCGATTCTTGCGCGCTTAAGTACTGAACCATTGGCCCACTGACTTTTCCGTCTCAGCCCTGGAAGGTTAGCCTCCAAAATTCCAAAACTGACCTCATGCCCTCTTTCCCCCAAGCTCCTTCTCCAGTGCTCCCAACAGAGACATGACCACCTCACCTGCCCAGTTGCTGAAGCCAGAGGCCAGGAGTCAGACTGAGGAGTCAGCCCTTGGGTCCCTGCCTTGTTCTCTCCTTTTCATTAGTGCAAAATCTGTGCAAAATTACTGCTCCTCAGTAAAGATTCTCATGGAGGATCAGCTCACAGAACAGGAGAGACAGCCATCTGTGCAGATGAATCTTTTTAGAAACACATTGATGCCAACATTCGTGTTTCACGTAGACCTCCTTGTGAGATATTTGAGTCTCGTGGTTGGCTGGTGTTCACTTGGACCATACCTGGGGAGAAGGCCTCTGGGATGCAAGGAGATGAATCTTTACGTGGCTATGGCAATCCTTGGTACCAACTTTAGCACAGATTTCTCCTTTCTTTGAAACAAGTCCCATTTTCCAGAGCTCAGACAAGCCCCTGCCCTTGGTGAGTGGGCATACACGTTCTGGTTTCCTCGCTTCCCTGCTGGGGTACTGGTATTCATAAATCAGGCCTCATGCTCTCCTGGACACAGCTGTCCTGGGCCTAGCATCATGGGCCATGTGGCTTTTCCTTTCTTCTGGAAGCTTGGAAGGTATGTGAGGGGCAGGGCATTTTGGAGGATACAGATTGGTCTGAAAAACTGATCTTAAGAAACTTCACCAGTTCTAGTCCTTCCTGAGTCTATTAGAAGGATTTCCCCATGCTTCTGGAGAGTGGACATTCTGAGTTTCATGAGATAAGCACCCTTCTCTGGCTGATCAGATGGCTCTCCTCTCCCTCAAGGACACAGGCAGTCCTCCGGGGTTGCTAAGGACCCTCATCAGAGAAATCTCCGCCTGCCCCTGCCCCCACCCCCACCAGCCTGGAGTTGGCCTGCGGAGTGGTTAGTGTTTGCACAAAAACCTTGCAATGACCGAGGACTTGGGGGTTGGGGGAGTGATGAGGAGGCAGCTGGACCTTGTGTTCAAAGTGATTCTTGGTGGACTGTTCTACCCTCTAGCTCTGTAATGCTTTAGAAGAAGCTGTTTCCTATTTTGATGGTAGGCTTGGGTCTGGCGTCATCATCTCTACCTTACCAATGTGGAAAATGCAGATAAGGAAATGCCAAGATATTAAATGAGCTGTCCAAGATTTCATAGCCAATGGTGTTAGAGCCAGGAGCAGCATCTGGGCCTCGTAAATGCTCTGATTATGAAGGTGTTATGGGTATTGGCCACTATAGGCCTTGGGACATTGGTCTTTCCAGAGCAGCCTTCTGCCTCCAGGGGAACCCCCAGGGAAACCCCCCAGGGGTGTTGCAGGACAGAGCCTGATGGCCTGCAGGACTTGGAAAGGACTTTGGAGCACTCCAGTTAGGTTTCTGGTTTTTACTGCAACCCAGAAAGATGAAGTGGCTTCCCAACATCAGATGTCAGGCTCATGGCAGACCAATCCCAGAGATTTGGGACATGGTCAGAACTTCCTGCTTTTCCATAGCAATCAGATGGAATAAGCCTTGATTTCTCTATAAACTTTGTTCGACTACAGAAAAGGCAGGACAGAGAAAATTATTACTTTTCCCATCTGGAAGAAGCATGGCAATTAGGATTTCTGGGCCTCCATCCATTCTTCATAAAGGGATGATGGGGAAACACTATGATAAATAATAGATATTATCAAATTTTCATCAGCATCACGGTTAACATTTGCTGGAAGTTAATAGCTTGGCATTGCTTAGTGCACTCCCTAGAAGCTGTTTTGTTCTTGGCTTCATTGACCCAAAATGGTTTTATAAAAGTTTGGAGTGTAGTCTGGACCCAAGATGACTAAAGTAGGCTGGAGATTAAGGCACAAATCCAATTGTACTTTTCTATTAAAAATAATATTTTTATTAAAACATTATGGACTCTGTGGGGCATATTAGTTTTGCCGCTGACCAGCAGGGTGACCTTGGAGGAGGGACTCATTTCACTAAAGCCTCCTGTTCATTGCAAAAGGCACAAGACCCACCTCCCAGAATTAGCAGAGAATCCAGGCAGGTGAGGAAGTGTGTGGAAAGTGTGCTCAGCAGGCCCACAGCCAGCTCTGATCTTGTCTGTGATCGCCTCGGGCTGCCAGCAGCTAGCCTGGGATTCTCAGCCTCTGACAGATGGGACAAAGAGTCTTTAAGGGGCCTCTATGAGTTTGTAACTCCAAGGAGAATGGGTCCTCATTTTTGCTCAGACAACAGGGAGGAAGGTGCGGCTGTCCTCACATAGCCTGACCCAGGTCCCTGTTCTCTGAGATTCCACTTTGAAGGAAACTGTTGGAAACACTGTGGTCACCCCAATCAAGATCCTCAGGCTAGAAAATGCATTGGTCCCATAAGGAACTTGATGGCAGTCAGGGGAGTCAGCACTGGTGGCCTGGTCAACATGGGGATGGAGGCTATATTCGTCATGTTTCTCCAGAAAAACAGAACAAATCGGATATATGTATATATGGAAAAAGATTTATTTTAAGGAATTGAATCCCATGATATGGGGCTGAAAAGCCCAAAGCCCACAGAATGGAATGTCAGGCTGAGTTAGGGAAGAGGTAGTGTTGCAGTTTGAGTCCAAAGGCTGTCTGCTGACAGAATTCCCTCTTGCCTGGAGGAGGTCAGTCTTTTGTTCTATCCAGACCTTCAAATGATCAGATGAGGCCCACCCAAGTTTTGAAGGATAATCTTCCTTACTCAAAGTCCATCCTTTTAAACGTTAATTTCATCCAAAAACTCTCACAGAAACATCCAGAATAACCTTTAACCAAATATCAGCCCTATGGCCCTGCTAAGTTGACACATAAAATTAGCCATCACAGATGGTTAGGTTAGCAGGGAGAAAACTGGTGGGACAGAAAAGTTAGGTAGGACCTATTTTGAAAATCCTTCTAGAGCCAGTCACACAGTGATTATGTTTGGAGGAGCAGTGGCTGAGCTTGAGATTGTGGGAATGTGAGCCACGAGACTTGTGTTGTTGGTGCCCACAGTGGGGCCCATGGAAGCCCCAACAAGGAGAGCTTGCCAGCAGCAGGGGCAATGGTCCTTAACCAAACTGCACCAAGCTCATCTTCAACAGTGACATCTTGTGGCCATGAGGAGCAATGACATGGGTGGAGAGAGAGACTCCACTTCCCCAAAGAGACCTCAGAAGCAAGAATAACCCCTTCCAGACTGAGGATGCCTCCCAGGATCCAAACAGTTGTGGGGTGGTGAGGGGGGTAGGTTCACGTGTGCATGAAGGGGATCTCAAGATGGAGATGGGAACTTCCTGCTACTGAGCACAGAATTCTTCAGTGATTTGCTGGAAAAGTAGAATGCCGGCTCCCCTCCCCCAGCCACCCAGCTGGGGAAGCAGCGCATGCAGGCTGCCTTATCAGAGGAATGAAAGGCTGCCTCTTTCCGTGCTGAGGACACACACAGGACTGGGGAGCCTCACAGGTGTCCCCATACTTTAACTGACCTATAGTCTGTTCCTGTTTCACTTCTGGCTTTTTCCACAAGACGACTTCAGTCTGAGTCTTGTTTCCCGTCTCTGAACGAGTGCCCACATGTTTGGAGCCATGGGAGCACTCCTGTTCTGGAGCGAAAACTAGGTGTCCCCGGAGTGGGTGGAGGGGATGTGCTTTGGAGGGTCAGGAAAGCAACATTTGTCAGAGCTTGCCGTGTTCAGGACTGGGTGAGGTTCTTTACCTCTGGCATGTTTTTATCTCCCCAAACTGCCCCGGCAGGTGGGTCTCAGTGCCCCTATATTATGTCTGGGGAAACTGAGTCACAGAGAAGTTTAGTAACTTATCTGTGGTCAGCAGCCCGCAGGCGGCAGAAGCTGGGAAAGGAGATGGTTTCCCTTACCCGCGCTCCCAGACGGATGGATTCTGTGGAGACTTTCTTAGCAAACCCAGGAATGCTCCCCCTCATGCACCCCCAGAACTCCCTGGCACGCAGACAGTCTTTTTTCCACCACAACAAATTGCTTTCAGGATTTTTTCTCTGAGGCCAGTGGAGGAACATGGGTATGATGGTTTTTCATGGCTCAGTTACCCAGCAATCTGCAATTACAAGATGGTGGGAAAGTTTCCTCTTACTCGGCGGTAACTTGGAGCATATCCTGGGCATCTCTCTGAATACCAGGCTTAGCAGCAGAAAGTGGGCTTTACCCATCTCTGCCTCGGGGCCACAGACCCACCCAGTGGAATATACCAGAGGGACTCCTCACAGAATCACACAAAAACAGCAAAACCACTTAGTCTGTTTTGGAAAGGAAATACCTTCCAATTTTGGGTAGGTTCCTTGGATTCAAAGCACCGAACTGCTTCCTACCCATCACAAAATATTATTTTAAAGATATTTCTTCCTCCAAATAAAAGTCTTATTCTTCACAAGATAATGCTTCCTTAGGTTTTGGATTTAGACGTTCTTGAGGGAGAAGTCTGACAGTAGCACTGTGCAATATTGGGCAAGTCACTTAACCTCTCTGAGCCTCGGTTTCCTCAGCTCTGGAAGGGGCCCTAACACCTTCTGCACCCTGTTGCCATGGGGGTTGATCACACTCATGGGGCTGACACTGTGAAGAGCTGAGCTCATGAGTATGGCTATTTTTTCCCCTCACAATCACAATATATGTGTATATTGTATATAAAGGAATGCTTGCCCTTCCAGGAACCCACTGAGGGGATCACAAAGTTCATGGCAGAGTGGGCATGCAGAATTCCCCAGTAAAGGATGATCAGAGTCAACACTAAAGGCTCCACCTTTGCACAGAGCACCTGTTCCCCATTGGGAGGTGGGGGTACCAAGGCTGCTGGCCACCCCCGCCCTGGGCAGCTTTCCAATCCTGTGTGCTGCGAAGGCAGGTCTCAAGAAGCGGTCCCCACATGGTCTCAGGAGCCCCTCTTTCTGGGTTGGAGCCCTCACCCTGCCATTTCCTAGCCATGTGATTTTGGGGTGGTGGATGTGTGCCTCTGGGTGCCCGGGCCGTGAGGACAAAGAGGCTGGCCACAGTGAGGATGGCACGGTCATCAGGGACTCCTGTGAGGACAGAACGCCTTCAGTCAGCAAAGCACAAGGGGCAGATCCTGGCAGGTCGTGAATGCTGAGCCAGCCGGAATGTGCCCAGGCCTTTCTGGCAGTGCTCCCTCCGCAGCGGGAATGTTAGCTCTGCTGTCACTCGATCCCTCCACATCCCCTCCTTGGAGCCCACCGCCTGGTCAGGTCCTCCTCTCTGTGACAGCTGGATGGCTGCAGGCAGAGCCCAGCCCCTCCCCTGTTCCCTGTCCCCCATGCACACAGGCTGTCTCCTGGGGGATTATAGCACCCCTTGTCCCGGCAGATGCAACACTCACATATTTGGCCTGATCAGCCTTTTCCCTTGTGTGGCTCGGGACTTGGGTCTTCCTGGATGGGGAGCCCTTGCCCCACTGCCCTGCCCTGCCTCCCCCCGATCTGATTCCTTCTCCAAGTCTCTCCATGTGAAACTCCACCCCTCCTTCTGGAAACGGGATTCGTGCCATGGCAGGAGTCTTACCCTCGAGCTCACCCTTGTGCCAGCCCAAGCCCAGCAGCTGGGGGATGGGGGCCGGCCTTTGCCTCGGTGGGCACTGATGCTTTCTCCTGATCGGTCGCCCTCGGGTGGGCCGGCTGGCCAGTCCCGGGGAACGCCCACCCATGGAGTTGGAGCCTCCACTTCCATGGCCCCTCAGAGTGTGAGGGGCAGGTCCAAGCCCTGGCCCATCTCTCTCCATTGGGAGCTGCTTGTCTCTGGTGACCCCACCGTCTACTTGCGTCTCAAGAAGGGTTGATCTCTTCTGGTGAGCCTGGGGTCCTGCCCTTGGAAACAATAGACCCCAAGATTCTACTGGATTATTCCATCTGAGCATGCTCTCAGGGTATTGTGGACACCCTGAATCTCCCTCTGGTAGCGCTGGTTTGTGGGGAGGAGCAGACAAACTGCCAACTGGGACTCCCCCCCCCCCCCCAACCCCCACCGCACTACTTGCTCCTTCCTCCGTCCTTCGAGTCGGGAAATGGCACTATGCCTGGACCAGTTCTCTTGAGTCCCTGTCCAGCTGTCACATCTGACCCTCCGTCCTCCCTGGCACTCTACAACCAGCCGATCAGCAGCCTCTTTTGCGTCCGTCCTCACTCAATCATTCGACAGACACTGACTGACTTTCTGCTGTGTGCACAGCACAGTGCTGGGCCCTGGGGGTTCCCCCATGGTCTTTGTGCTCACCAGCTTATAGTCTGCAGGGGCTCGAGACACACAGAAGCCTGCTGAGTTGATAAACCACATTGGGTACCCCAAGGAACAGGAGCAGAGAGCGGAAGAAGCTAAAAGTCACAGAGGCTGTGATCCGCCTCCCGCCCCCTCCCCCACCGAGATCACGCAATGTCATCGATGGAGCCCTGACTCCAGCCAAGCTGGAAATCACATCTATCCCCAGACTGTGGGGGGTCCACAAGGCACAGAGCTATGACGGGGCCCCTTCCCTGGCTTCCCAGGGGTGGGCTCAGCTGCCCTCCTGGCCTGTTCCAGCCCCAGCATTCCCTGGGCCAGGATTAAATGTTAATTTATAATGGGGTCCGCTGAAGGCATCTCTGGTTGCAGGCCGCGAGGCAGATTACTCTGGAATCTCGGTGGAATGAATCAGAGGCCTGCTTTTGGCAGTCGGCATCTGAGACTTACCCAGGGAAAGATGGCAATTTATGCTGCGTCGAAGAGAATGATAGTGTTCTCGTTTTCCTGCCAGGAGAGCCCCGTGGGGCAGGGGCCTGGGGATGGAAAACCAAAGCTGTGTTGGCTGGAAAACTTTTGTTTTTATTTATGAAACTGATTTGTATATGTTAGGGCCAATTGGTAGAAATTGGTCCATTTGCCAATTGGCAGACAGAGAAAAATCTTGATTTAGGACAAAAAGCAATGAAGCTCAAGCAATAAAAAGAGAATCACTTTCATTAAAGCAAAGGAAAGCAGACAATGACTCAAGCTTTTTTCTTCTTCTCCAGTTTTTAACTTCTCCCATTGCAAAAGGGCTTGAAAGAGTTTCAGGGACCCAGTAAGGGAGGATAAAGAGACCAACAAGAGAAGCAAGATAACAGCATAAAGCCAGAGAAAAGATGATACACAGAAATATGTGTTCCGCTGGGGGCATTAAAAATTTTATTTTTTAATTGAGGTATAACAAGATTACCTACAAAAATCTTGGGTGTGAAGCTTAGCTTGATGAATTCTTGCCTGTGAACTTTTGCCTGTGTACCAGCACCTGGATAAAGAACAAAGAACTTGCAGCATCCTGGTAGGCTTCCCCCTTCGTGGTTGCCTTGTTTCTCCTGCTCATATATGCGTGACATTCAGCCACATGGTACATGGAATGATCGGGTGTCTTCGCTGCGGCATGATATCCTCTCACAGGGATACACCGGCAAATACTCATCCATTCCACTCGTGATAGATACCTGGGTCATTTCCACTATTTGGCTGTGATGCAGATAGTTGCCATGAACGCTCTTGGTCGTGTCCCTTGGGTGACGGGATGTAAGTGCTCACTTCTGCTGCGTATGTGCTCAGGAATGTGGTTGCTGAGACACACTTGGCTTTGGGAGAAAATGCCAGGCATTTTTCCTAAGGAGTTGTCTCACCTCAGCCTTCATCAGCGGTGTGTGAGAACTGCTCCATATCCTTGCCGATGCTTGGTGCTGTCAGTCTTTTTTTAAACAAAAAAACAAAAAAACAACCATTTTATTTCCTTATTTTACAGAGAGAGAGAGAAAGAGAGAGAGCACAAGTAGGCAGAGTGGCAGGCAGAGGGAGAGGGAGAAGCAGACTCCCCGCTGAGCAGGGAGCCAGACTCGGGGCTCGATCCCAGGACTCCGGGATCATGACCTGAGCCGAAGGCAGACGCTTCACCGACTGAGCCCCAGGCACCCCGCTGTCAGACTTTTTAATTTCAGCCATTCCTGTGGTGTTTCAAGAAGACTGTTTTCGCCTTTACAGCAAGCTGTTGGGCAGAGCAGGGGAGTCCCATGGCATCCCCCAATCACTAGCCCTGGGCAGGGAGGTGGGCACATGACCCAGATCTAAGCCCATGATGTACTAACTGGGGTGAACCGCTTACGTGGACCACTATGACTGGATGCTCAGCCTTTTGCTGGAAATTTGAGTGGATCTGGCATGCGCTCTCCAGCTGTGAGGAAGAGCTGGTCTGAGAATATAGTCAACAGGAGGGTCTGAACCAAGAGGACCGCAGAGGCAAGAGCCAACTGATCCTCGATTCCAGCTGTCCCCCAAACCACACCTGCTACTCTGGGCGGTATTTCCTCTTTCCCACACAACGCAGGTTGAACTAGCGTTTCGGTTACTTGTCCAGTTCAAATGCCCATTAAGTCTGAACCTCCACATCAACACTGTTGCAAACACAAGTCAAGGCTTCTACCTCGTATGAATCTCTGTCCTCGCCCCATGAATGCTTCTTCTCTCCACAGGGCCTTCCCACTCTTTAGGTCTCCCCATTAAGCATCCCCTCCCCTGAGGGAGGACACCCAAGCCCACTCTGCTGGGTACTTGGGCACTGCTTTCATTCTGTTTGCTTACTGTTTATTGATGGAAACCCCAGTGGCCTGTGATTTCCAGAAGGTCAAAGACTGTCTCTGTTTCGTGCCCACCACAGGGCCTGGCCCATCAAGGCATCTGTCAGTATGTATTGAATGAATGGATGAAAGGCTAATTTTAGCCTTGGTCTGGGCTCGCATCTGCCCGGCACTGGATGACCCCATTGTCATGTCAGCTCCCCCAGCCCCAACCTGCACACCTTCATTTGGATTCTTCTGGAGTAGAGCCTGAGACACTGATTTGGGGGGAAGACTGTCAATGAGAAAAACATTATAAAGTGGGTTTCGGCTCATGCCCATTGGAAACTCTGGGACAGAGTAGGGACAGCCAACTCAAAGTTACCCCATGCAAAGGAGAGGGAGTTGGAGTATTTACACCCTAGCTTCCCTGAGGCACTGCCTCCTACTCCTGCTACCCTGGGGAGGCATGAACCCCAGTACCTGTGGCTCTGGCCCTGGCAGCCAGAGAAAGCCCTCAGGCAAGGAAGGACGAGCGCTGGTGTTGGGAAACAGGACGCTGTGCTCCAGGATGGTGAGGGTGCTGCGATGTAGATGCAGAAGCCAGCGTCTGCCTTTCAGTCCAGAAGTGGCTCCCTTGGATTACCCACTGTCCTAAGGAAGCCACTTGGAAGGACAGAGCACCTGTTTAGCTCCCAGTCTGAATCTACTACCTATTTTGCCTCCAGGTGAATTCACCTCGTTCCCTCTACCAGGATGAGCTTCCATGTGCTCATCCAGAAGTGGGAAAGCAAGCCAGGCCGGCAGGAACCCTGGCCGGAGCACATACCATGCGGCCACTCAGCTCCTGGCAAGGGGACTGGCTCACAGCAAAAGCTGCCAGTGTGTGTTTCCTGCCTCTGGGCCCCGAGGGCTGTACCTTCCAGCAGGCGTGCACCATACTTTTCTCCTCCACTATTCGAGAGCAAAATAGCTCAGCCTGACAAGTCAGAAATAAGGGTTGTTTAAAATGTTGGATGGCTCCTGGACATGTCACCTCCAGGCTCTTCTAATGGCGCTCCCTGGAGAACACACCTTTCTCACTTTTGCGCACGGTTGGGGGCAGGGCACAGCAGGGGAATGGCTGGTGGCCAAGTAAGGATTAGACCATTTCTGAAAAGTCTTAAGCAAACAAATAAATAACTATTTCCCCCAAGCCACTCGATGGAGAATGTCTTCTCAGTTTAATTTCAAACAGCCCCTCTTTGTGGGCCTGGCAGCCTGAGGCCGCATGGAGCACAGGGACCCTGAACAAGCTTCTCTTTGGACCCTGGCAGAAGACGGTTTGAAATGCCTGGGGGACAGCTCCCATCTCCAGGAAGGATAAAATTGCCATGACTCCTCCAGGGCTCAAGCCCTTTACAGTTTCAAAGCCTTTCCCCATCCAGCTTCACCTTTGATCCTTGGGACCAGCCCTACTGTGAGCAGAGCAGAGTGGCCTCATTATACCCACTTTAACAAGGATCAGGGAGAACCAGAGAAGGAGAGCTATCCATGAGCGGTCACACAGCAAGGTACAGCACAGCCAGCATGGAGACCCAGGCTCCGGCTCCTGGAGGGGCTCTTCCTCCACTGTGGCCCTCTGCACCCCAATATCAAATCCTGAAACTCCAGAAGGGAGACGACGCCAGTCCCTTCCTGTCTTTTAAAGAGACCTCTCTTCTTGTCCCCACCCCCTTCTTTTTAGTAAGTAGAACCATTAGTTTTTATTGACGGGACTAATGCTTTTCATTTAGGGCCAATTACAATGGGAAGGGAGACGCTTAAGGGTAACTGGGTGATGAAAGGCCCCCATTAGGGAACAAGCTCAGGAGCTGCTGTTTCCCATTTGTAATGCTGGTTCCACATGCGAGTTATATTTAAGCCATAAACGGTGGCGCCCAGGGAGCACTCGCGGACTGCCTTGAGAAACCCAATACTTTTATCAAATCGCCAGATGGCCCCGTATTAGAGAAACCATTTATTTAATTTATTTTTTCCCCTCAGAGCTGCTTAGATTCTCAGAAGCTGGCTTCACCTAACCCCATAGACCTTCCAGTAGCATCCACGCTCCTGCTTGAAATAATCGTCCTTTGGGTTTTGCTGGTGCCTCCATGGTTGCTTGTAAAGGCTTTGCCCATTCCCCTTGCTCTTTTTTCCAAGTCCGTTCAAGAGTGGGGGAGATGAATATGGGCTCTGTGTTTACCTGGTCCTGGGTGCTGGCTTCCACCTTTCATTTTCCTTCAATCACGTTGTCCTTACAGGACTCCTTCAGACCCACCCATTTCACAGATGAGAAGTTGGAGGCTCGCAGGGATATCCCCCTCCCCACCCAGGGCTTGCCAGGAAGTGGACAGAGAGAAGGGATGTCAGCCCAGGGTTGTCCGCCTCTTTTCAGGCCTCAAATAATTTGGAATCGACACTGAAAATTCCTAATAGTCTAATATGTTATATATTTACATTGTATTCCCTCCCCCAACCCTTAAACCAGAGACTTGGCAAGACCCGTGATTATGTAGAGAAGCCCCAGATGATTATGGTGTGGTGTCTGGGCTTCGAGGAAGGTTTTGGCATTTGCGGTGGGCTTTTTTTTTTTTTTTTTTTTTTTTTTTAGCTTAAGGTTTGTGAAAGTAAACTGGCGCTTGCCCTAGGGCGCTGAGTAAGTAGGGGCTGAAGAGCAGGCGTGGGCTCCGGAACAATGTGGATAGAGGCCTGGGAGGGGAGGCAAATGTAAACAGAGAACCCGGAGCATAAACAGCAAATCAGCCCAGGACAGAGACTTGAGGGACTGGCAGGAAGGGAATTCTAGCTGCGGTGGATGGAAAATAAAGAAGGAGGTAGGAATCTGCTTTGAATTCTGCAGGCAGATTGGCTTCAGGGGTGGGAGTTGGTGGGGGGGGGAATCCAGAGTGAGGGGGGAATTCTCCTCCTGGAGATGTCACTCCCAAGAGGAGGGGAGAGTCCACACACAGTACTGGGAAGAGCCCAGGCTGGGCTGAGGAAGGATGGTGATGAACATGAATCCTAGGGAGCGAGTGCAGATGCAAGATGGAATAAATTAATTCACAGTCCCAGGGGCGGGGGGGATGAGTAAGAGCAGCCCACAGTGGGTTCCCCTTTCATTGGCACACAACCCTCTTCAGTGCTAGAATCAGTCTCATTCTCATTTTACAGACGAGAAAGTTGAGGTTAAGGGAGGCTAAGTCATTGACCAATATCCTCTAGTGGTAAGTGGGAGGCTGAACCTCATCAGATTCCAGAACCCAGCTCTCATCATTGCACAGAGCTGTGTCTTAGGAAGAAGCAGGGAAGCGGGGAGAAGGCGCAGAAGAAAGAAGGGTCAGCTCAGCTTGAACAGGTCAGGGAAGGCTCCCAGGAGGTAATGGTACAGTTCCCAGGCGTTGGCAGATGAATTCACACATCAGAGGGGAGGAGAGGGTGTTTCAGGCAAAGGGAATGGCCCAGGCAAAGGTGTGGAGGCTTGCTTGGGGACCTGAGCAGGGTTTGGTAGGGCTGAGACAGTGGAAGTTTTGGGGAACAGAGCAGAGAGGAGAACCCCAAACATTCCTGCCCATCACCAAGGCTGGGCAATGTGAGGTCCTGATTTTATTTTGAACTCGTGCTTTGTCAGTGAAGTCTGACGGGACAGTGGAGCATGCGCAGGAACAGAGATGTATACAGTAGGTACATACTCTGCTGTTTTTTGCTGCCCCCTTTGCATATAGCATCTGTGAGACTCCAATAGTGCAGAATTCCAATGGACCCACCTGTGTGCAAGGTCTAGGAGAACTCAAGGCAAGAACAAGGTAAGCTTATTACATCTACGGGCAGACTTACTCGGAGTACAAATAGCTCCAAGGAACCACACTTTTTTTTTCAACCAGAACTTGCTTCAAATGCAAAAAGAAGACACTGACATTCTAAGAAATGGAAACAACCTTTGCAATCCTTTCTCACTCATGTTCTTCCCTGTACTGGCCAGATGCCTCTGTGGGAATCAATGGCATTGAAGGAAAAGGAGAGCCAGGCCAACCCATGGTTCTTTCTCCATTCCGTCCTTCTTTACTGGTGAGCGAGTTGAAGGTGAAAAGTAGCAGAAGAAAGTGCACGTGTCAGGAAGTGAAGTAAGTACAGCCGAGTTGATTTTGTGCAATGTTCCCACTGTTCTGGTAAGACATATGCATGAGCTAGGAGATACAAGTGTGTAACTCCTGAAATTTCATCTAGGACTTTAGTGCTCTTATATTTGCATTTAAAACCAACACTGCACACCTTGAAGATGAACAGTAAAATTTATGCTAATAACATAAAATTTTAAAAGCCTTTTTAACTTAGAATCTCATAAACAGAGGATTAAAAAAACACCACAGTAAGCTGAGAGAGAGCCTGGAAGAATGAGAAAAGCTTTACATTTCCGTACCATGAACGGCAGATTTTCCTTCTTTTATGACCAAGGGGCCCTGAATAGCTTAGCAACTGAGGGGTTGCTTGCTTTGGGGTCATTCCTTTGTCTATCAGAACAACCACATTCACAAGACCTGGCACCTCCCTGACCTGGGTCTCCCCATCGGTAAGTGAAAGGAGGAGAAAGCAGATCAGAGTTGTGGCCAGAGACCAGACCTCCCCAGATATCCTTGGAACCCTGGCTCTGCCACCCCAGAGCCTGGCCTTGAATACCTCGCTGAAGCCTGGATTCCTTCATATGACAAGTGAGGATTCCAATGCTGCCTATCAGGGACAGGGAGAGCGCAGGGTTGGGGAGCAACCTTGAGCAAGGTGCCTGACCTCTGGCTCAGTTTCCTCCACTAGAAAATGAGGGAAACAATATTTCATGGAGTTCTTTTTTTTTTTTTTTAAGATTTTATTTATTTATTTGAGAGAGACAACACAAGAGCGAGCGAGCAGGATCTGGGGGTGGGGTGGGGGGAGGCAGAGAGAAGGAGAAGCAGACTTCCCGCTGAGCAGGGGGCCTGATGTGAGGCTCCATCCCAGGATGACCTGAGCCGAAGGCAGACGCTTAACCGAGCCACCTAGGTGCCCTCCTTCATGGAGTTCTTATGAGACTGGCTCCGCAAGGCAGATGGCACAGTAGTGAATAACTGATAAACGCTTAGCTATTATTTCTAAGTTATTACGAAGGCACACAGGAGGTGCACCTCCATAGCCATGGAGGGAACCCTGTTTTGTCCACTCAGTCACCGCCCATGCCACCTCCTAGAGCATCTCCCCTCTGCTTCCGGGAATCTCCTTCCCTCAAAGAGGGCTTTCTAGAGGCAGCCATTTTCCCACATGACTCCTCCCCTTGGCTGGTTGTTTGTTGATTGGTCGGCAAGTGTCCCGTGACCAAGCTCAGCCAATCAGCTGCTGAAACCAGGATTTCTTGAAGTACACCCCTCCATTGTTGGCTGTGGTCTCTATTTAAAGAGGCAAAGCCCAGGAGGGGTCAGAGGCACTTCCTGTCTCTAGTGAGTGCTTTCACAGGCATAAAGGAGAGACGAAGAGACGAAGAGACGTGGACTTGCAAGACTGCCCCTGTTGCCCCGGGGAACAAATTCCGGCTGCCCTGCCCATAGAGGTTGCCTGTGTTTCTGTGGCTTTCACAAGACAATGCATTTCAATTTTTAAAAAATTTCCAGACTTTTTCATTAAAATGGTTCATTGGCATCTATTGCTTCTAATGCAAAGACAGCTGCTTAATCTATTCAACGAAATGATCCTTTTTACCTTCCGGCGAAGACTTTGGACAACTTCCACCCGACACATGGGTATGCTTCAACTCCGCCTCCAAGTGGGGCTCCGTGCTATGCCTCAGATGCTCTCTGGGGATGCCTGGGCCCCTCGGCAGGGCAGGCTGCCACCGCCCGGGCCCGCTTCGGGCACTGACATGATGGGGCCACTTCTAGCATGCTCCGGGGAGAGTAGCAGGGCATCATTTATTTAGCAATTACTTCAGGCAAGGCTTGAGGGACCAACCGGTGTGGTAACTAATGTTAGTTCCCTCCCCGCCCCTCTTCCTCCTTCCTTATCTTCCCTTCTGTCATACCGCAAAAGGTCTCTAGTTCACCCCAGAGACCGAGATACTGCATGAATGGTCCTAAATTAGAAGGAACCTTGGGTGTCCCCTCTGGGGAAGTCTATAGGCTGGTAAAGGAAAAAGCAAACCAACCCACAATTCACTTAATTAGTTAAGCGCATGACGGGTCTGTATGTAAACATTCATTCCTTCATCTCTCTGACAAATATTTATGCTTCAGTAGGATCCAGACATTTCTGGGGATTGGGATACAGTGATGAAAAAGTTAAACAATGTCCCTATCCTCAGGGAATGGAGGTTAACACAGAAAGATTAACCATCACAACACATGTTCACACATTCATCAGGCATTTTTTGGTTCAAAAGACTTCATAATTTCCTATATCTGTCCTTCACAAGAGCCTTCTGGGGCAAGTACTCCCCTCTCCCATTTTACAGGTGATGAAATGGAGTCCAGGCAGTCCAGGCTGTTAAGTAAATTTGCTCAAACGGATTCAAATTTGCCTTGGATTCAAACCTGATCCTGCTCCCAAATCTATATTTTCTATTAATATATATGTATGTACTAGTATTTATATTTCATATTATATATATTATATCACATTAAATATACACTACATTACATATACATTATATTAAATTTTATATTATAGATATTTCAGAAACATATATTTATAAATATGTACATATTATATATTATATAAGTATTAAATATTTATATATTTTTATACTATTTTCATATAATGTTATATATAATAATATTATAATATATTATATATACATAGTATATATGTTATATATAAATATTATATATGTTATTTATATATTTTTATATTATATATTACATTACATATACATTATATTAGATATATATGTACTTGTGTATATATATTTGTTTGTTTGTTTGTTTGTTTGTTTAATTACCTGCTTATTCATTCATCTGGAAGTGCTGACCAATGAGACCAAGGAGATGTCTGCTGGGCGAAACTTAGTAAAAACATCTTTGCTCCTTGAAAGCAGATAATAGTGGCACGAGTCAGATGTCTCCCATAATTACCCCTACACATTCCGATATACACACTCTACTTCTGATCTTCAACCACAGTTGTAATGTCTGGACCTCACAACTATAGGTAGCAGCCACCTTGCAGCTTCGAGACAAGCAGGAGGATGAAAAGTCCATAAGCTGAGAATTGTGGCGAAGAAAGGTTGAGAGAGCCTGGATTCTTGATAACACCTTGAGTTGCTGTATCAATACAGAACTGTTTCCTCCAGACTTAATACGATTAAAGGTCCCTGCTGCTTAATCCAATATAGATATTCTGTTACTTGGAGTCCAGTACATTTCTAACTGATCCAAACTGCCAGAATTTTTGTGTTGGAAGGGACCTCATCATGTCCTGTTTCTGGATTAAAATCTCTGGCACCCCCTTAACTCATATGGGACCTTGGGCAATTTTCTTATATATGCCTCAGTTTCCTTATCTGTATGATGTTGGTAATAGCAGTACTTACCACATAAGGATGGTAGGATTGGGTAATTTAGTACATGAGAATCTTTTGGAAAATCGAAGTAAACTAGGAATACATTGGACTGTCCTTAGGCTGATAGAGTGCATCTAAGAAAAGTTTATAGCTAGTCTTATACTTAATGAAGAAACAACAAATGCTTTTCCTTTAAGATGAGGAAAAAGACAAGGAGGACTACTCTCACAACTTCTATTCAACATCATGATATTACTGCAATAAAGCCAGAAAAAGAAATAAAAGGCATTCAGATTAGAAAGGAAAAAGTAAAATCATCTTTAAAAAAAAAAAAGATTTAATTTTTAAATAATCTCTGCATCCAGTGTAGTTTTGAACTCAGAACTCCAAGATCAAGAGTTGCCTGCTCCACCGACTGAGCCAGCGAGGCACCAAAATAAAACTGTCTTTTTTTTTTTTCAGATAATAAGATCAGAAAAATCCCATGGAATCTAGGGAAAAGCTATTATAGCTAATAAGTGAGTTTCAACAATTTTAACCTTACAAGATCAATTCATATCAGTATACTGCATCTCTATATAGTAGCAACGAACAATCAGAAACTGAAATTTAAAGATTTTTATTTTATTTATTTGACAGAGAGAGATCACAAGTAGACGGAGAGGAAGGCAGAGAGAGAGAGAGGGAAGCAGGCTTCCCGCTGAGCAGAGAGCCCGATGTGGGACTCGATCCCAGGACCCTGAGATCATGACCTGAGCCGAAGGCAGCGGCTTAACCCACTGAGCCACCCAGGCGCCCCCAGAAACTGAAATTTAAAAAGAATATGGGAGTCAACAAACTTTCTCTGTGAAGTGTTAGATGGTAGCATTTTTAGGTTTGTAGCTACCTACAGTCTCTGTTACAACTCCTCAACTCTCCTGTTGTAGGCCAGAAGTTGGAGGGGGCTACTGGACAATATGTAAATGAATGGGTGTGGCTATGTTTCAATGTAAATTTCATGACAAAAATAGGCGTGGGATGAGGTTTAGCCCATTGGTCAACCCTGCCACGTACAATAGGATAACAGGCATAAATTACCAGTAGTACAATGACAAAAGATATGTTTAAGACCTGTACCTTAAAAACCCACAAAACACTGTTAAGAGAAATTTAAAAAGACATAAATACAAAGAGCTATAATGTGTTTGGATTGGCAGGCTTAATATTGCTGAGATGTTAGTAATTGCCAGAATAATCTATAGAGCCAGTGCAATCCCAGCCAAAACCCCAGGAGAATTTTTTTTTTTTTTTTTTTGTGGAAGTTGACAAGCTGATTTGAAAATTCATATGGAATTGCTAAGGACCTAGACTAGCCCAAACAACCTTCAAAAGAAAGCTGGAGGACCTACAGTACTTGATTTTCAGAATTATTATAAAACTACAGCAACACGAGTGTGTGCTATTGGCATAAAAATAGACAAGTAGATTTTAAAAAGCCAACAACAGAATCAGAAGTCTAGAAATAGACCCACCATACTACCCATATACACAGTCAGATGAATTTTAGCAAAGGAGTAAAAAGGCAATTCAGTTTCACCAAATAATCCTGGAACAGTCGAATATTTAGATGCAAAAAACCGAGTCTCAATTTATACCCTGCACCATTTAGATAATTTAACTCATAGACCTCAATGTAAAACCTGAAACTCCTAAACTTCTAGAACAAAACACCATGGAAAATCTTCGTGGCCTTGACATATGCAAAGATTTCCTAAGTATCACACCAAAAGCATAGTATATACAAAAGAACAAATTGATGAACTGTACTACATTAAAACAATGTTCTTAATAGATTAAAAGGACAAGCCACAGACTGAAAGAAAATATTTGCAAATCACGTATTGGTAAGGATCTTCTATTTAGAATATATGATGAGCTCTCAAAAATCAGTAAGAAAATAACTTAAAAATGGGGCAAAATATTTGAACAGACACTTCATCAAAGAAAATGTCATATGGAAAGTGAGTGTATTAAAAAAATGATCCCCATTGTTAATCATTAAAGAAACAAATTGCAACCACAATGATACACAACCACATGCCCACTAAAAACATGAGCCACCCCAAGGTTTGGCAAAGATGGAAAGTAGCTGGCCTTTCACACACAGGTGGCAGGACTATGAAAGGGGACAACCCCTTGGAAAGCAATTTGGCAATTTCTTAAAAAGTTAAGCAAACACCTAGCACATTGCTTGCTCATTCTACTCCTAAATATTTACCCAAGAGATGAGAGCATATTTCTACGTAAACACTTGTACACAATTGTCCATAGCCGCTTTATTTGTAACAGCCAGAAACTGGAAGCAACCTAAATGTCCATCAACAGGTGAAAGCATAAACACATTGTGGTATATCCATACAGTGGAATACAGTCAGAGATAAGAAGTAACGCACTATTGATGAATTTACCAGCGTGGATGAATCTCAAAAGCTTTTCACTGAGTGAAATGTCAGACTAACAAGAGACAATGTATGATTTCATTGACATGGAATCCCAGAAAATGCTTTCTTTCTTTTTTTTTTTTTTTTAAGATTTCATTTATTGGGGCGCCTGGGTGGCTCAGTGGGTTAAGCTGCTGCCTTCGGCTCAGGTCATGATCTCAGGGTCCTGGGATCGAGTCCCGCATTGGGCTCTCTGCTCGGCAGGGAGCCTGCTTCCCTCTCTCTCTCTCTCTCTCTCTCTCTCTCTGCCTGCCTCTCTGTCTACTTGTGATCTCTCTCTGTCAAATAAATAAATAAAATCTTAAAAAAAAAAGATTTCATTTATTTGACAGAGAGAGATCACAAGTAGGCAGAGAGGTAGGCAGAGAGAGAGGGGGGAAGCAGGCTCCCTGCAGAGCAGAAAGCCTGATGCGGGACTCGATTCCAGGACCCTGAGATCATGACCTGAGCCGAAGGCAGCAGCTTAACCCACTGAGCTACCCAGGTACCCCCAGAAAATGTTTTCTAATCTATAGTGACAAAAAGCAGATCAGCATTTGTCTCGAGTTGGGAGTGGAGAGGACAGGAGGGAAACAAGGAAATCTTGAGGACCTTGGATATGTTTACTTCCTGATGGTGGGGATAATTTCACAGGTGTAAGAATATGTCAAAGTCAAATTGTGCACTTGAAATCTGCTCAGGTTATTACATGTCAATTAATTATACACAATAAAGGTGAAAAGACAAACCTGGAACAATGCTAGGCACAGTGAAGGCCAATTCTCACTAATATTTTTCCTGAAGTGGTAACTGAAACCTTAGAGACAGGAAGTGACTTCATTTCACACTTATCCTTCTGTTCCTGCATCCAGGCTCCCTATTCTCTTCTTTTCCCCTGACAATATTTATTGCCTACATTCTATGTCCCAGGCACTGATCTTGGGTCCTGGGATGCAAGGATGGATGGCACTGCATCCCTTGCCCCTCTGGAGCTCACAGTAGCGATAAAATAATGATCCTAAATGACAGGACATGGTGGGATACACATGTATGGGATACATCCACATTGGGGATCTGTTTTCATTCAGACTCATTTCTCACCCATCTCTGTTCTCTGTATCTCCAGGGGCTGATCCCCACAGGAGGCAACTCTGGAGCTCCCATCAACTGGATTCTGACTGGGTTCAATGGACCCATGGCTCTGGAGGGAGTTTCGAGGGCAGATGTGGGGAAGAAGGTTGATATAGAGTATCTTTTCTTCCTTCTGTTCCTCCTTGCATCTCCAGAAGCAGCCTTGCCTCTGGAATACCCAGCTTCCATCCTGTGATGGGCTCCAAGCCACTGTGGTCCTGTCCCTAGTAAGGTGGTCCTGACCCCCTCTCCCTCTCCACTAGCACCCCCAATTTATCCCCCATCCTAGGGGTGCAGGCAGGTCCTGCTGCTGGTAATCTCTGTGCTACCTACCATTCACTCCCTTGTCCAGTCTGAAAGTGACTTTCTACATTCCTGTTAAAACTTGACAATTTCTAAGGTTTCGTCCAGATTAAAAAAAAAAATAAATAAATCCAGAGCTTAATAGCGGAATTTCAAGCAAGGCAACAGGCAGTGAGTGAGATATGTGGAGGATGGGGTGGCCTTCAGGAAGTCTCTCCAGGCTCTTCACACAGACAGCCGTGTTCCTCTGTGGCAGGAGCCATGGAACTGTGTGCGTGGAGACTGAACCCAGTCCTTAGTCTGAGGTTCAGGGGAATATTTGACAGGAAGCTCAAACGTGTTTCCATTTAGAGCCCAACACAGATCAAAGTGATGTGGCCGCACCCTTCCTTGTCATCTCAGTTGAAGTGATCCAAGGTGCTTTGGAAGGACACACTTAGTCTGACCAGACAGTTGTCAGCATCAGCTGGGAATCTCAGTGGGAACAGCTGCCACCTCTCTGTGCACATGTGTGTCTGTGAGCACGTATGTGTGCCTTCCACTCTGGGATCTTCTTGTACCTGTTTGACTCCCCTGCATCTGGGATGCCAAAATCTGAGCCAATGTGGAATGTCCTGCTTCTTCACTCCCCAGGAAATCTCTTACCAAATCAGTGGAGCTTTTTATCACTGATGGTGTCTTTGAGTTGAGGAAATACAGACTTCCCCTCCCCCAGAACACTGCCCAATTAGTGTTTTCCCAGAAGATGACTCTTGTTTTCTTTTTTCGGGTCTTCACGAACCTGCTCCATCCATGGCCTCAGAACCTGTTGGGAAGTTGACAGTTTGGAGCAAGAGTTTTTCACTGAGGACCTAGAGTGAGTGCAGACCTTTGCAGAACAGTTTATGAAAAGCGGGGAGCTTTTCTTCTTGGCTGCAAATGGGCTACATCAGGGCCAAATCTCAAGTTCATGTTATAGACTAGACTCCTGCCTAAGCCTTTAGGAAATGAAGATGGGACAAAATAAGGGGAGAGGAGGAAAGCGTCCCCAGGCTCTTCAGGCCTTCCCCTAGGCCACAGGTCTGCTCCAGGCACATCAGGATCTTGAAGGAGCACAGCAGGGAAACAGCAAAGCAAATGTTTTTCCCAGGCACTGTCCCCAGGGCCCCCGGGGAATTTTCAGTGGCTCTGGGTTGGTGCACTTGTACTTGGCATAATTTGCCACACAAACCACAAAGCAGGTTCTCACACCTGCAACCACGGAGCTGGAGCGGGGCCCCAGGCCTGGAATGTCAGCAGGAGCAGAAGCTCTCGTTCGGCTTGGTTTGGACAAAGAAGGAGCCCACAGGACAATGGGCAATGGAGCTGGTCCCCACCTTCTGGGGACCACACCCAAGCTGGCTGAGAAATCACAGCCCTGCCGTCACTTTGCCTTTTTGTACCTCAAACTTACTCATCTCTGAGGTGGGAGGGAAGTTGTAATAACAAATTACAATGGGCTGAAGGAAGTTGGTTCAGAAGAATTCCCCCCTTAGCCCCGTGAGACAGAGTGAGTAGTGTTTAGGAGGGATTTGGCACCAGAGTGCTTGAGCCTGAGGGCTGCCTCTGCCATTCTTGGGCTGTGTGACCTTGGACAAGTCATTTGACCTCTCTGTGCCTTAGTGTCTTCATCTGTAGTATGCGAATGATAATAGTCCCAATCTTATAATCATTGGGATGGTAATAGTCTTGCCTTATGGGTTGGTAGTGGGAATCAGTAATAGAGATAGTAAGAGAACAGACTCTGTTCTAGGTCCCCCATCTTCTGTCCCTTTAAAATGTGGGCTCCGTGAGGATCAGACCAGACTCTGAATCCCAGGCACTAGGGTAGCATCTGGGACAGAGCAGACCTTCTGTGATTGTTCGCTGATGAGTGAATGAGTATGAATGAATGAAAGCCTTGAGTTCCTTAATGGCACTGAAGTTCTAGACCAATTTTCCCCTCCTGCTCTGTTCTGAATTTGATTTTTGGACGTCAGTCCCCCAACTATACCCCCAGGAGACAGCAAAGGGACTTTCTACCTGAATGCAACCACGTCCCTAAAGTTTAGGCCACTCTGGGGGCAGCCGCTCTGGGGGCTGGCTGTGAGGACTAAGTTTGCTGCAGCTTTGGAGCGTAGCATCTTGGGATCTCCCCAGTGTCCCTCACAGCCTCAGTCCCCAACTCCAGGCAGTGAACACACATCAGGGCTGCGGAGGCTGGAGGCCAGGGGCAAGAGCCAGCCATCCCTGCCCAGTGCTTCCCATACAGAGTGCTGGTGAACAACACAGACCAGAACAGCGTGGTGTCATGGGCAGCTCATTAGCCCATAGTAACATCTACTTATAATCCCCCCACCCCCAGTGAGGACAAGGAATGATTTCAAATACAGAGTTCTGCGTGAGACTTGCCCTGTTTGCCTCCAAAGCCAATTTATTTCTGATTTCTGAAGTCCACTTGGATTCACAGTATTGAAAGCAATGCTCATTTGCAGAGTAGTTGCAAATGGCAACACTTCTCAAAACCCCTGGTCTGCTAGTCTCTGTTCTCCCGTCATTCATTAGTCAGAGGAGGAAAGAGAGAAACCCCTCCTCTCCCCCCACTACAGCCCCTGCTCCCCCTTTACTGTCTTAAGTCTGAACAAAATCTTGGACGGATTGGCCGTCCAAGTCATAACACATTCAGGGTGGCCTCCAGTGTGCTAAAATCTGATTCTCTGTCTATTTGAATTGGTGTTGGTTTTTTAAAATTACATTTCTATCATTGTTAACAACTGTATTAAAGCATTGGAATATGAAACATGCATCTGAAACATTCCTTAAAAAACACTTTAAAATGGGTGAGATTTTACTAGGGTCCTTCACTGGGATGAGCTCCTGGTAAGGGGACTTGGTGACTTGTTGCCATAATTATCAAGTATAACCAGCCACTCCCAACCACTGTGCCTTCAAACTTAAATCAACATTTCTTTCTCTCAGGAGTGGCTTGGTGATCAGGCCGGGCTCAGCCAGGTGCTTCTTCTGGTCTCTGTCGGTGGCTTTCATTTTTGGCGGCTGGTGGCCTGTGGCGGATGGAGGGGGGACCTCTGCTGGCCAACTGGAGGAACTGGGCTGCTCTATGCATCTCATGCTGCCACAGGCTCTCCTGGCATGCTCTTGCTCTCACTGCAAAGCCAGAGGAACGATAGTAGGAGGTAAACACACCTGCACTTTATCAAGCTCACACAGACATCCCATTCACTCACATCCCTTTGGCAAATGCATGTCATGTGGGTGAACTCAGAGGTGGGGAGAAGACCTGCAAAGTCACACGGCAAAGACGATGGGGAGGAGAGGAAGATCAGGACCATCAGTGCAATCCCACACCACCTTTCTCTTCCTGTGCTCCTGCCTTGAACCCTTTAAAGGAGGGAAGTTCAGCCATACCTTGCAGGATCTTGGGGACCATGGGGAAGGAGCTTTGCTCTTCTCTCCACCCTTTAGAGGTTAAGTACCCCCTTACCTGCCCCTTCCCAACATAAGCCTAATGAGAGCTCGGCACCCATGCCATCGGAGACTATGGCAGTGGTTGTCACACCTCAGATGAAGTAGGGCACCACCTCCTCAGTCTTAGGGCTCTTGCTCTCTGACTGTGCCCATCCTGGTGTACAGTGAATTCATCACAAAATTCCTGTCTCCAGGGGCGCCTGGGTGGCTCAGTGGGTTAAGCCTCTGCCTTCGGTTCAGGTCAAGATCTCAGGGTCCTGGGATCGAGCCCCGCATGAGGCTCTCTGTTCAGCAGGGAGACTGCTTCCTTCTCTCTCTCTCTCTGCCTGCCTCTCTGCCCACTTGTGATCTCTCTCTCTCTCTCTCTGACAAATAAATAAATAAATAAAACTCTTAAAAAAAATAGTATCTGGAGCCCCTCAAAAAAAAAAAAATTCCTGTCTCCAGAAGGAAGCCCCCACATGGCCTTTCCATCCTTATAGAATGGTCGCCTCCCCCAACCTCCCACGCTCCAGCTTCCCAGCCTGCAGTTTAGTGGGTGAGACCACATGGCCCTTAGCTTCAGGTCTAAGCTCTTGGTCTCTAACCCAGGTTCCCGGGGTGGGGGGGTCTTGCCCTCTGAGTCCTATAGGCTACATCTCTAGTGGACATTGACCCAGTTTTGTGTGTATCCCCTACTCAAAATTGTAATAATCCCAGGAGTGTCAGTGAGAAGGAAGCACCTCGACATGACTGAGGCAAGAAGCTCAAATGCCCCCAAACTGGTCAAGGAGGAGAATTCCCATTCCTCTGAGCCCTGCTTTGTCACTCCCTGGGATAATGGTTACGTGGTCAGAAGCCTTGGTTGAGCTGTGGACAAGCCACCGAAGGCATGCCACGCTCCCATCAGCCCCTGACTAGGGGAGGGGTGGGGTGCCAGAGCCCGTGGGAAACACTCCGATGGAGACATTTTTAGTTCCAGACATGATCTTCTTCTCTTAATAAGGCCACAACACAATGGAAGGGCAGGAGGAAAAGTAGGAAAATTTCTCCAGAGCACTTAGTGTATTTTTAAGTCTAAGTAAGATGAAAAGTGATGAGGTCCCTCTGGGTGACCCTGTGGGCTCTGGTGATCTCCATGGCCAGGCCTTATGGCTCCCTGCCTTCGCCATCCCTCCATGTGTCTGGCTCAGTGTTGAAAGCTTAACAAACTAATAGGTCTCATTAGGAAATGTGTTAGAGCCATCCTTGGGAAAGGATGATAGAGGAAGGGGTGCAGGAAGCAGAATGTTAGAGCAGGAGGGTTTAATTGACTTATTTATATTACATTTATTTTTAGACTTCTGCCTAACATTAAGGAGGATCTGATACATTGTAGGAAGATATATTTAGAGCAATAAGAAAGGGGAGGAGAAACGAGGGCATTTGGGTGCAATAGGAAAAACAGATGGAGCCAAACTAAGTTGGGTCTTCCAAGGGTATGCCATAGAAGGTGTGTACTTGCCACAGCTGAGAGTCCAGGATGACTGTGCTTCCTTGTGGCCAAAGCGACGAGGTAAATAGGATCAGAGGCAAGCTTTATAGGATCTGTAAGACACCAACATTTGCTCAAGGAAAGTTCAGCTGTTCTTGGTACAGAAATGTGAGAAGACATTTCCCTTAGGTTTCAAAAAGGGAAGCGTCCCTGGCTTAGCTCAATGGGTCTGAGAAATCAGGCTCATCTTGTCTTTGTACACGGAGGACTGAGGTAGGAGAAGGATGGCCTGGAGCACAGAGGAGCAAAGAGAGGCACTGGGAAGGGGGTAGTCTGTGTGTCATCAACTACCCAGATACAGAGCCCGCCCAGTCCTGGAGGTCACCTTGGCATCCGGACTATTTTTTCAAAGTTGGGCAACTTGCTGAATCAAACCTGCCTGGGCATCACCAGGGAGAAGGGAGCAGGTCGGGGGCATGTTGGGTCTCTGGGGGGAGGACATGGGAGCCTCCTGACCCCGGGCAGAAAGAAATGGCGGGCCTGTGGTCTTTGGGGTCCTCTTCCTTGCAGGGAGTTTGCTCTCAGTTTGAGATGAGTTGTTTACAGAATACCTGGTGTCCAGAAAAGTCGTCCTGTGGGAATCCTTCCCAACACCCCATTCCCTTTCCTTGAGTACAGGGAATCCTCTTCCGAGCCCCTCCCCTGGCCTGTAGGTGTGTGGTCATGTGGTGGGCGCTGGCCAATAGGACAGGAGTGGAAGAAGGCCACGCCTCCTAGCCACGCCACGCCACGCCCTCCCCCCACCCCGGGCAAGGCAGGTCCAGGGGCACCCTCCCCGCTGCATGTGCTCCTCCCGCAGAGAACCCACTAGAAGCCGACTGAGTCCCCAAGTCACTGCGTGAAGGGGTTGCTTGGAGAGCCACCAGGCCTGTGACAGACTGAGATCCTGTGGGGATTGAGGCAGAGGGGGAACAAATCCCAGGTTGTGGGACGAAATGAGAACGTGGCAGTGGGCTCTGGGGCCGGGCTGCCTTGGTTTGAATCTCAGCCCTGCTAACTACCGGTCCATTCCTTGGGCAAGGAATATGCCCTCAGTTTCTCCACTTATAAATGGGGATCATAATAGCAGCTGCTGCGGAGAAGTGCAGTGAGGGGTTAGCGTCATCCTAGATGGAAAACACCCAACACCTGTTCCTTCTATCACTCATATTGTGTCTAATTCCGTGCTTGTCACACCGGAAGTCTGCACAACTGTTACTTCCCTGCCCCTACCCTAACCCTAGTTAATTTCATCCTTCCCTGAGGGATTGACTCAAAGATCAACAGTAAATATGGTCAGCCCAGGTGAGTTTTCTGTGTTAGGTGCCCAGCTGTGGACACAGAGAAGCAAGACCTCGCTGTTCATGGGCCTCAGACTCTGTAAAATAGACCTACCAGTCCAGGCAGTATGGGTTTGCTGTATGACCTTGGGCAAGTCACATAACCTCTCTGTGCCTCAGTTGTCTGTGGAATTATGGCTTTACTAGAATGTGTGTTGTCGGCTTGGCTCTGTTGCTCTCATCTGTGGATGGAAACTGCATTTCCCCAAGCCCCCTCCAGTATGTAGTCCTGGGTTTGAGTTGTCCAGGAGAGAAGCTCATGGGGGATGTGGAAGGTAGAAGCAAAATAGAGGTGACTGATAACCAAAGATCATGGTTCTCAGACAGGGGGACAGGCTCAGAGGTATATGGTGGGTTCCTATCTGTCCCTGCTTTCCGTTCCATGTCCAGCTCATCTTCCCATCTGCTGGCCCTGCTGGCCAACCGTGGCCTGAACCCACCACCGGGTGTGCTGCAGCCTGGCTAAGGCAATTCCACAGGGACGGCAGGTGCTCCGGAGGAGGCAGTCTCCCTAGCCCTCTTCCCTGTAACTCGTCCTGCTGAGCAACCAAATGCACAAGGCTTCTTGGGTCTTTCTGCCGACCGCCACTCTGCAACCATACCAGTACTCGCTGTCTCTCTGATCCCTTTCCAGACACCCTCCCTATCCAGTCCTTGTTTGTGTATGGTCCAGTCCCTGTGTACAATCTCTTCTCCCCCCAGGAGCCTTGATTTCTGGTAGCTGGGCCCCAGCTTTGTGAGGTCAGTGTTGAGAGAGCTCTCATGTCTGCTCTACCCACAAGCATGATAGCATGATTTTTTTCCATGTCATTACAAATTCATTACAGAGATAAATATTTAATGACTACTTAGCAGTCCATTGACTAGATGACCCTAAGTTTGTTTAAACAGTCCCCACAGTTGGACGTTTATGTTTCCTGTAAGCATCTAATATAAATAACATCATGATAGACATTTTTATTTCTAATCTTCGTCCAAATATCCAGTTATTTCTATACAATAGATTCCTAGGAGGAGAATTCCACAATCAATGTTATCGAAGACTCTGTACGGAGAGTTGAATTGCTTTCTAGAAGGGAACCCTTATTTTAGGGATGCAGAAACGAGGCCCAGAGAGTGGCCACCACCTGCCTGTGGTCACAGAGCAGTGGGAACAGAGTGGGTGAGAACTTGCTGAGGCTGCCACTTCGGCTAGGACTCGTCTGCTCTTGGCCCCTGGCATGGAGTGAGAGCCTAGGGTTTTGCTGCACCCGCGTTCTGACAGCACCAGGCTGGTGTAGGTGCGGCCGGGGAGGAGGGGAGAGATGAGATGGCAGGACCTCACACTCTGGGGACTGCAGGCTCCTGGGTATTGTCTCAGCCAGTCTGTTGTCTGCATCTGCTTTGACTTCAGAAGCAAGGTAGGTGTGTGTGTGTGTGTGTGTGTGTGTGTGTGTTTAGATCAGTTCATTTATTCAGAAGGGGAGCAAGTAAGCGTATTTGGGCAAGGGATCATCCCAGTGTGATGTTTCAGATAGGGATTGGAAATCCGCTTCACGCGCTGCTCTGGCCGTGGAGGTGGGGCCTGGACCCCTCCCACTCTACCATCAGACCATGAGCTCCTGCTGCCTGGTCTGGACTGGCCCTGAAGTGCCTTTGCCTCTGTCCCCTGAAGCCCTGCTCCTGGCCAGGTTCTCCCTGGCTCAAGGCACAAGGGACCTGAGCAGAAGGACCAGCGCTGAACCAGACCAAGCCTGTCCTGGTTCGGGCTGACTTTCTCCTTTCCATCAAAACAGGTTTGGCTGGAAGACAAACAACCCAGCCTTAATTTACGATCCTGTTAGCGCCACAGCAGTGAAGGGACATCCCCTCGGGGCAGTATCTGCAAAAGGTCCCTAAAGCTGTTCCCTCCTATTGGAGAAGGGTCTCCCACCCCTGCCCCCGGGCTACCCCCAAGGGGTGGTTCAGCTTGTGGGTTAGGGAAAGGCAAGAAGCAAGCAAAGTCACTTGTGCAGAAAAAACCAGGCCGTGGTTGAGTCCCAAAGGCAGCATTTTATTTGCACTGTTTCCTCCAAGTCTGAGGCTCAGGCAGGCAGGAGTAATATATTAGCTCCGTTGGTTTAACTGGACAGCAGCATGAGCTTGTAATAAGGATGTGGTAATACACCACGAGAGTCTGTAGGCTCATAAAACTTGACCTTATAAATCTCCATGTGTATCAATTCCACACAGCAGCCACTCCCCGCGGTGGAAGTCCCAGACTTATAAAGTGGCCGTTGATAACAGAACAATTTATCCCCGCTCACCTCCCTTCTTTTAAACTCCTCAAGACAGACTAATCAGGGCACATTAATCATTTCTTTTTTAAACAGGAATGCCACATCAAAACCCGTAAGACCTGAACCATTCTCGAGGATCAGGGAGTGGGGCCCTGGGAGGTTAAACAAGCTCATTAACAATTAGGATAAAATGTTCCCTAAGCAACTTCCTCTCTCCTCCCCCACCTTTGCGCAGCCTTTTTGGGGGTGGGGCATGGGGCGTTGGGGACAGGGTGTCACTGTACAACCCTCTTACTCTAAATCAAGGGCTGGTGAGCAAACGTTTTCTGTAAGGGGCCAGACAGTAAATATTTTAGGTTCTGCGGCCCATGCGGTTTCTGTTACAGCAGGCATGGACAATATGTAAACTAATGGGTATGGCTGTGTTCCAATAAAACTTTATTTAGAAAAGCACATGGGCTGGATCTGGCCTGCAGGCCAGAGTTTGCCAACCTCTAAAAGGCGCTCTAAATGGTGCGGCCTCCTCCTTGAGGGTCTTGGGTACTGACAGCTTGCTCTGTAGGACTGTAACTCCTTTGACCCCAAGAGCGAGAGGTGTCATTTCCCTCTCTCATTCCACGGATGAGAAAACTGAGAGGAGAAGTTGAACGGCTTTCCTGAAGTCACGTAACTAGTATGGGCAGGGGTAGGATTCGAACTGGCAGCTCCGGGCTCCAGCGCAGGAGAGGACAGAAAGGTCTCCAGTCCCAGTGGCTAGGCACCGTGATGGCAGCCTGCCTAGCATATGCTCGGACTGCTGTCTTAGGGTTGCCTGGGTCCCTGCTCCCATCTGTGTGCCTCAGGGGCAAGTCACTAAACCTCTCAGACCCTCATCTGGAAAAGGACAGGGAAGAGCCTTACGGGAGGCTTGTCCCAGGGATTAAAGAAAACATGTGGGAAACTTCCTGGGAGACCCGAAAATGCTGAGTAAATGTTAGTTTATCTAATTTTCTAAGAGAGCTCAGGCAAGTGACTTGACAGACGTCTTTTCTGGATTAGAAGTGTGCTGTGTTGGCATCGCCTTTGTGCCGTCCCCGATTTTGGCAGAAGTCCTCTGCAGGTGGAGCTGAATGTGAGTCTGATTATAGTTCCCAAGCCTTGGCTGAAAGTGGTTATGAGTTCTGCCGGTTCGGCTGGCCCCAAAGGGAGGGACTTTGAACCCATTTGAACAGACAGGAGGGTGCAGGGGGCAGCTCTCTGCCGGCCATTAAGAGGAGGCTCCGAGCAGCATGGGGTTCTATTTAGGGAAGCTGTTTCCCCGTCTGGGCAGATGGCCTGCAGGAACAGGGGCTCGGCTGATCTGGTTTCAACTAATTCTATTAAACGAAAAGTTCTGTAGAGCAGATTCCTTTGCAAGCCTCTGTCCACATGGTGATTTAATCGAGTAAATTAAAACATCCTTGCTTTCTGTCCACATTGCTGCTTTCTGTGGTGGCCTTGTAGGGAAATGGGGGGGGAGGGGAAGTCTGGATTTGTAGGGGCTTTGGCCAGAGGTGGGGGTGCTGGAGGCCCCTGAAGCCTGAGGAGGGCCAGGAGAGAGTGACAAGGGGATGGCAGGAAGAGGACAGGTAAACTGAGGATTAGGATGGTTGAGCTTGTGCAGGGAGCTTGGCAGTGCTGCCAGCCACCTTCTCATGATGCAGATAGGGAAACTGAGGCCCAGAGAGACGTGACTGATCGAGGTTACCCAGGCTCATTGGAACCAGGAGACCTGGGGGCTCAGAGGGATTTGAGCAAACCAGACGCAAGGAGCATTCCTCTTCCTGGAGCTGTTGCTCTCTTGGGAATCCCAGGAGGCCATTGTGGCATTGTCATACCCTGGGAAAATGGGATTTGTTTTTTTCCTTTTTATTCAGCAAAGAGCTTGGCTTCTTCATCTGTAGCCCTGCCTGGGGTTATTTATGGGGGTCTGTCCCCCCACAAGTCTGCTGGGGGCATAGCATGATGTCATGCTGTGACTTTTAGACCTTTCCGCCAAGGACTCTAAACTTCCTGTACCCAAATCTCACAGTTTATAAAACAGAAAGGTGCAGAGCTGAGCTGGTGGACCCCTAAGCTCTGTCCTCTTGGGTCTCCCCCTGCACCCCGTAAGTCGCCCCTAAGGGGTGTCCCTGGGCTCCTCCCTCAACTCTGCAAAACACAACAGGGAACGGACTGTGTTTGCAAGAGCATGGACTTGGGATCTGCTCATTCCTTGTTATCATGTCAGACAAACCAAATAAAGATATAGCACCTTAAATTCTTTTGTTCCCCAATATTCCTGATAAAATGGCGACACCTTTCATGTAACTCACTGGGCTTTGCAAGGCTTGGGTGGGATTCTACTAGCCTGATGGCAGGTGACCCACTCCCTCCTGCAGCAGAGGCAATGTCCACTTGGGAGAGTTTGTCAACCCAGGGTGTCCTTCCTGACCCTTCACTCCCCTGATTGCCACAAAAATGTGGAAGAGAGGCCTCCCTCTGCTCTGAAGCCAAGAGCCACTCAGAGCCGGGGCTTCCCCAAGGTCTGCCAAATTAAGTGGGTGCTGTCGACTTGCTTCTGTTCCCGGGCCCCAAAAGGGTGCTTTGATCTGCCTTACTATCATCCAAGTTTCAGCTGGAGGGGAGCAGCCTTGCTCATCATCCCTTAGATTTCAAACTGGCAGTCAGGAAGCCTCAATAATAAGGGTGTTTTTTATCTCATGCTTAATATGAACCAAGGACATTCTGTCAAGGGTCATGTGTGCAGGAAAGATCTCAGAGTGGGCCCACGAGGTGTCCACTGAAGATGGAAGCCTCTCTGGGCATATCTGGCTCATAGTCGAGGAACAGACTAAGGCTGGTGTCTGGGCAGCTAAGGAGCCTGCTGTGGGAGAATACATTTGAGAAGCTATTGTTTGCTTATTTGTGGATGGCAGCGGGCCGAAAATTATCTAGCGATAAAGCTCCAGTCCCTAGAAGAGAGTGACCCAGAGTATTAAGGTAGGGGAAATCACATGTCCAGATCATTGGGATTTAGGAAAAATCAGGTTTGCACAGGGGGCAACCCTACAAGATTACAGATGAGGACCCCAGACTCATTCATCTGGGGAAGCACATCATGGGTAGCTTTATCCTCGGGGATACTAGCATGATGTTCTTCATGCATGCACTGAGAAGCAGCATAGGGTGGGAGCTACGTGCGCTTACATGGGCTTTTGAGCCAGAAAAACAGGAGATGGGATCTTGGCCTGCCCCATTACGTGCACCTTCAGCAAGTCCCCTGACCTGAGTGTCAGCAGCCTCACATACGGCACAAGGATGCTGATCTCAAACTTGGCGTAGAGAGGAATGACCAAGGCAAAACATGAGCTGGCACCTTGGAAGAAGCAGAGGATGGAAAGCAAGACTTCTCACACTTGTGAGCTCGGCTCTGGACTCTGCCCGCTAGAGATGACACGTGGCATTTCTCGGGTTTCTCAAATAACCTTTATGCTCTAGTCAGCAAAGCTGGACAAATCATTACTCAAAAGGGGTATTTGTCCTTTGTGTCTGGAAGGGCTCAGTTCAAATCTCTCTGCTGGGCCAAAGTGGGCTATATTTATGCCTTTGGCTCAACACACTGAGAAAACAGAAAAGAGATTATGTTCCTATTGATTTCATTAAATCTGTCATATCCCTGATTATCCCCTAGCTGTCCAGAGTTAACCAGTGAGATCCCTACCATGTGCAGGCTACTGGGACAGTGGGACCAGGGAAGCTGGCAACTCTGGGAGCAGCTCTCAAGCCAATGGAGCAGCAGAGATGGATCTCAACTCTCCACGAGAAGACCTCGGACCCGCCATCAATTTCGGGCTCACTTCCTCCAGCTGGACGGGTTAGTCCCCTCCTAGGGAACTGAGTCCTGACCGTGCATCATTCTCTCAGTCCCTCACTTGCTGGGTATCTCTGGAGTGCAAACTTTGTGCTCAGTGAGAGGAAACAGGGTCGAGATTTTTGCTCTGCCAATGGCTTCAGGGTGCAAATGTTGCTTTGGGAACCTGACTATCTTGCTCGCTGCCCACGCCCCCCACAGTCTTCTTGGTCACCCACTCACCAAAACCACCTTAAAAGAGGTTTGCTGGCAGATCTGTGGCAACCCGGACAGCCTTCCCTGCCATAAGTTCTCCCCTGAGCTTCCTTCCCTGGTGCAAGCGGAGAGAGGTTGGTTTTAGAAGGACCAGACCCGCTGGCCCAGCTCTGCCACTTTAAATCGTTCTGCGTCATGCTGGAAAACCTTTTCCTTCTGTCAAGTTGCAAGCTCTAAATTTACTCAACATACTTTCAGAGACTCATGTTTTATCCGTTTTTAATTAACTCATTTTGAAGCTTTCATACTTGCCCCCAAAATATTTTATTGGCATTTCATTACCATTGTTTTCCTTGGGAAGGCCGCTGATACAGCGGAGAAGGGTCACCAAGCAACATGGCTTGGCATTTGGACGTGCTTTTGTTCCCCTCTGCCTGCCAGCACTCTCTGGGGGCTCTTACATTTACTGTTAAAATATTACAGAGGCCCACACCCGAGCAGCCATAATCCCTGGTGCTAGACTGTCTCTAATTGATTTAATTATTCATAATTGCTCAGCTGGGTTGATGCATACTTCTGCATGATTATGGTGAGCAGGCTGATCTCTGGCTAGTGTTGTGTCCTTGCCTGATGAGCGGGCTGGTCTGAGAGTCAACTGCAGGCCTCGCAAGTCTTGTGGACATTTAGACAGCACCCTGAGAACGTGGGGCTGGAACCCCTGAGATCCGGTGGGCTTTAGAACTGTGCCACCCTAGAATGTTTGCTTTAAATGTTTGGGAATCTAGCATGCTTGGTGCCAATGGAATTTAAAAAACAAAGGACAGACAGGGACATCCGCCAGCAGTGGGGAGGGCAGGAGAAGTTAGGTTAAAAGGAAATTAAAACAGAAAGCAAGACACACTGTCCGAGTGAACAGATGCATATCGACATGATCCCCAACCCGTCCCTCCCGGCCTGTGCGTGCTCCCAGATGTCTGCGGATTCACTGGGGCATCCCTGCCGTATATCTGAGATACTTGGTTTGGAGAAAAACAAACCTGCCAATATCTGGAGGAATGTGAGAGAGAGGCAAAGTGGATGCAGAAGCAAATTCCATCCCAAGGAGATGTCATCAGCCTAAGGTTTCTCTAATTGTCCCCATACCCGTCTTCTTAATTAATTCAAGACGAGTAAATGATACGAGGCCTGTATGCTTCGTGGGGCGGCTTCCTGGTGGCTAATATTTGAAGCAATAAAAGGAACCGGAGCATTCTTGCTTCCTAATGGTCCCCAGTCATCCCCGGCCTTGACCCAGCTCAAAACAGCCCTAGCCTCCTCCGGCTTGTTTTGGAAAATAGCCCCGACTAACTTGGGGATGTTTATGGCCTTCTGTCCATTTATAAAGTGATCTGCATCTTTTCCTTGTCTGAGCCTTGGGTCAGGTCAGAGGAAGAAAAAAACAAAACAAAACAAAAAACTTATGAGATTTGGCAGAGCAGGGAGGATTATCCCTTTTACAGAGAAAGAAAGTAAGGGTCTGGGGGCTAACGTGACTGAGAAGAGAAGGGGGGACTCACACCCAGGCCTAGAATCACTGGCTCTCCACCTGTCGCTCCCTTCAAGTAGAAGCTTGAAAATAACTCACAAGACGATTTCCTTTGGGGTTCTGATGTCTCGAGAATGACCGTGGCCTAAGAAGCCAGATGCAGCCCTGAGTCTCAGAACAGATCCTCCAAAGGGGTGGGGGTGCCAAGGGGGGAGGGGGTGGACCATTACCAGATACCAAGTGCCCTTATGCCCACCATCTCTGGTCGCTGAAACAGCCCGACAAGGCGGTATTTTCCTAAGTCAGAGCCCAGTAAATATTTGCATGAGTAAATGAGCATCTGGCTCACAGTTGGGGAAACTGAGGCTAGGAGAAGCTAGGTGTAGGCAAGAGGGACCTCACAGCTGGGTCCTCTGATGCTACCATCATCCCTGCACTCTGTTGGGCTCAGGTGGACACCAGTTGCATCTGAAATCAATCCTAAAGCAATCCCCAGGCCAAGGATCGGGTCCCAGCTCTGCTTTGCCCTCCAGTGCCTCGGAGAAACTTTTCTAAGAGAAACACAAAAACGGGTTTATGGTGTCGCTGACCACCGGGGCCCACGAGCCTTGGGAGCTGTGGACAGGCAGCCATGACCTCTGCGAGCTGAAATGTATCATCCGAGGGCATCCTTACAAGTATTTATGGATACTGATGCTGAACCAGAGGGTCCCAAGATGATGCTAGAACCAGGGGGGAGAAAAGGGAAGAAAGAAAGAAAGAAAGAGGGAAGAGAAAAAAGGCTTAAAAAAAAAAAACAACAAAAAACTCCTGACAATAAGCAATTCTTCATGGAACAAAACTATTACAATAGCCAGCCTTTGATCCTGCCTGGCTCCTGTTGCCAATTGTATTTTGTCACCATTGGGCTGTCACCGGCCAGGGAGCACTTTTGAATTAAGCAGTCTACACCAATTTAGTGTGCACAGGCTTTGAAGTGCCAACATCAGTCAGGCCAGGACTAACTTTTTTCATTAAAAATTTTCAACTTCTCTAAGGGGGCTTTTGCCTTTTTTTTTTTTAAGCCTGCCGAGGCACGGAGATAAGTCCAGCCTCCAGCCCGTGGCCCCCAAGACATCAAAAGGCACTCAGTCCAGTAATGCTGGAGGCAGTCATCATTAAGCCCTAATGGAGTGGTTCATTAAGGTCCCTTCAAAGGCCCCCGTTTACAGACTCGGAGATTGACTAATTTACACATTGTGGGAAAATTGCTACCAGCTCTGCCCAGGCCCAGCAGGGGGAGGGACGCCCTCTTTCTCCGATAGGCGGGAACTGCAAAAGGACCCTCTGGTGGCGGGCTGCCCTTCTGGAGGGAAGAACGGAGGGGCGGCCCTAAATTCTGCATGTGACGCAAGTGTCCAGCCGCTGACCCCAGAGTCGTGTTTGTCTGTCTAGGGTTAGCATGGGACAGACGCAAGGGTGTGAACTTTGGAGCCAGAAGCACCTAAATATACCTGGGTTAGAGTCCCAGATCGCCCCGGGGGCCAACCAGGTGACTTGGAACAAATAACCTTTCAGGGCCTGGGTTTCTGTCCTCGGAAAACGGGTCTGCTGTCCTCAAGGATGAGAGGTAAAGATCCAGCCGTGGGGCTTGACGTGTGCTGGATCTTCTCACCTTAGCCTCGCTGTAAAAGAGCTTGAAAGCTCTGCTGAAACAGTGGTGGCATTTGCCTCTGTGAGCCATCCAGTCCACTCCAGGGCGCCACGTCCCGTTATCAATTTGTGTACCTCTCCCTTTGTCATAAAAGCAATTTGGGAAGGGCACTATGAAGTGGGCTCTGTTTGGAACAGCTCTGAGTGGATACACCCACCGTCTGGAAGTCGTTCTTGGCCAGTTAAGGAAAGGGGATGGGGGGTCACCGGAAGCATCGCAAGCAAAGCGTGGACCCAGGCGGGGAGGTCGTCCCCCTCCCTCCCAGCCTGATTTGCCTGCCCTCTCCAGTCAGCAGAGACCCTGGGGGGCTGAGAGGGAAAGGACTGGAAGTGCCCAGAGCCTTTCTCCAGCCTGATGCCTTGAGGTCCTCCCACCACTTGTCCCCCAGACTTTGGTCCTGGGACCAGTGGTGTCAGCGTGGCTGGGAATTAGTGAGAAATGCTGGCCACCCTGACCTCTTGAATGGGAGTCTGCACGTGTTAGCCCGATCCCTGGTGATTTGGGCACACGGTTTGGGTTGAGGAGCACTGTTCTAACCTTCCTTCAGGCCAGAAAGACCCCAGTGGTTGCTGTTTCACCCCAGGGGTCCTGCATAGTGGCCGTAGCTGGGAAAGTCATGGTTTTGGGGACTCACAGCCTGGCGCCTGCTCATCTACCACCCAAAGGGGACCCAACATCTTCATGTCAGCGTCATGGTCTTTTACCTTCTAGGGACATCTGGGAACCTAGGTGAGTGGAAGGATCCTCTGCTGAGCACCTACCAAGTGCCTGACCTCCTGCAGGTGCATCCCATGTGCCAAGCAACTGAGGTTATTAGGTTTTTGGTTTTTCAGTTGAGTGTGCTGTGCAGGACAGAGGTCAAGTGACTTGCCCAATGTCACATGGGCTTCCTCCCAGGAACCCCTGTACCACTCCCACTCCAAGGCGCACACAGGCGCCTGCTGGCAAGTCCCATGGTATGGTCGCATTGCCCTCCACTTTCTATTCGCCAATTTTTCTAATTCTAGAAAAAAAAAATTCAGCAGTCACTTCCTCTGTTCAACCTTTCACTTACAAAAAATGCAACTCCCACCCGCTCCGTTCCCAGCCTCGCAGGGAAGCCGCCCAGGCCACGGGCAAGCATCGCAGCAAACCACTTAGCAAACCGCAAATTTCAGAGGCCTCGTCACATCTGCGTTTTATCAGCTTTTTCCGGATAGTATTACCCCGAGCAATTGTCTGCAGATCTGGCCGACAGCTGAGACGTTCAAGCGCTGAATTACGGAGAAAGGGCCGGAGATAAAGCGGAGCACATGTATCCCATCAAAGTAATGAAAGCCTCCTGCCGCCAGGCTGCCCTGCTGCCTCCTTCCGAGCTGCCCAGCCTCCCAGCAGGAAGGCTGATTAACCCTTGCGGGGAAGGGGAAGAAGAGCAGGGGGTCATCCAATACCCAGGCTAATCAGGGCCTCAACAGTGGGGGTGGGGGTGGGCAGGAAGGAACAGGCCCCGCAGAGGCCACTCTGGCCTCTGGATCAGCCCCGCTGCATTTCCTGTGGCAGGACAGGGCTGGGGGGCGCAGCTTCCACACACCTGGGGAGGGAGGCTGAAGACAACTAGAAGATCGTAAGTAAACAAAATCAAGAACTCCGTGCCCACCAGTTCAGGGGACACTGGATGGAGGTGGGTAGTCTCGGAGGAGTGAGGGCTGGTACCTTCCTATCTAGGAGACTTGCCAAGGTGCAGATGTCATGATTGTGACAACTGGTGACCACTGTTTGCTGAGCACCTACCATGGGCTGGGCAGGGGGGGTCCTGCTGCTCCAGGACTCACCTGATCCCCCAGTCTGCCAGCTGCAATCGCTGTGGCTTGCTCCTTAGCACTGACGAAAATACAGATGCTCAGGGGCTTCCCGTGCCCCTAGTTCAGGTAGCTAGAAGGTGGTGAAAACCAGATTAAAACAGGAAAGGCAAGCCCTGCTTTGTGACCTCAGGTGTCCCCTTTGTTCCCCTTGCTTCCAGCCCCAAATTGAGGTGCAGTCCGCCTGGAGTCCCTGTCCTGCCTGCCACATGTCCCCAGTGAGTGAGGGATAGACACCAGCTTGTCCCCATCCTTGGTTTCCTAGACCAGTGCCACGGAGGCATCAGTGTCCTGCCACCCCTCCTCCCCACCCCAGGACTGATGTGACAAGTGCTCAACATACATGATTCTGTACCCCAGAGTGGGATCTCTGGGACCTGGGGGTGGGGGCAGCCAGACCAGCCTGGCCCAGTGGCAGTGCCTGAGAGCCCCACCTCTCCAAGTTCTTACTCTTTCTTTGGCTTTTGATGGTAACCTTCACATCCGAGGTTTTAATCCATCTGGAGCCCACCTTTTGAAAGGCCTAAGGGAGAAAGTGTCCGTTTTTATTGAAGTAAGACAACTCTGGTATAAGATGTTGTTGGCCAAGTTGGATCTTTGGTTTCTTAGACACTGTCTTGCACCTCATGTTCCCCATTGGAGACTTGGGAAGAAGGGCATCATGCAAAGTCCAGTTCCTAGCTCCCGCCCCTTCCCACTCCCGCCACCTGAGGCTTCTCTGAACATTTGGGTATCTCTCTGTTTTGTATCAAACCGCAATGAACACAAAGAAAAGGAGGCCAGGATGATGGAAGAGCGTCTCTGGGACGTGCGTTTTGCAAAGGCGTTGCTCTCTCGCACACATCCCTCCAGCAGCTCCATGAGCTCCATGCTCCCAGGAGGACGATGGAGTGTGCTCTCTGCATCAAGGTGGGTGCTGGGGATTTGCCCGACGGTCAGTCTCAGGCTCGGTTTTGCAGTCAGGAGTCCTCACATCCCTCTGACCCCCAGGCAGCACGTGGATTCCTGGGGGTCTTTGCCTGCGGCCATCACTCTGCTGGAGGCGTCTTCTCTGCATTCTGCCCTTCCCAGCCCATTGGCTATTTCTGTCCTCCAGACTGGGCTTGCTCCTTCACCCATCGTTGTATCTATGAAATAAGTATGGATAGGTTGAATCCACCAGGGTTCTTGGGAGGCAAGTGACAAACCGTGTGAAACAAATGATGTTTACTTCTGATATTTAGGGTAGTTTACAGAAGTCAAGAGACCCTGAACCGCTAGGCCTCAGAAAGACAAGAACGGAGTAGTCTGGGCCTCTGGGGAGCAGGAAGTAAGAAAAGGTCAAACAACTCTGTGTTAGCCCTTAACGTTTCCTAGTGTCACTCTGCCATGCTTGAAATTCTCTGCAGAATGTCTCCTTAAGCCCAGCATCAGGCACCATGATTGCCTAAAAACCCAGACTGCATACACTGGGAAAGGGGTGGATCTCAGAGGACACTTCAGTGCAAGGCTCCAGGCAGCCTGGACACCATCATCTCCTTTGGGCACTTTCTTCCAGACTTGGCCTTGCATGGATCTTGTGTGAATCCCACAGTTTCTACTCAGAAAATTCACAGCCAAGTGGAGGAATCTGGTTAAATAGAAAGTGCATGAAACAAGGTAAAGAGTGCCATGACAGAGGGGGTCATGGGCAATGGGGGAGGGACCCATGATCCAGGCGGGGCATCAGAGAAGACCTCCTGGAGGAAGAGGCACTGACCCATCTTCAGAGATCTGTAGAAACAGGCTAGGTGAAGGAGGTGAGGTAGGGTGCCCCGGGCAGCAAGAGTAAAAGCATGGCGGCAAAAAACAGACATGCACTTGAAATGAAAACATGTTTCCTCCCAGGAAACAGAGGGGTCTGGAATGTTCTGCACGGCCACCGGGGTTTCTGGAGCCTACTCAGGCCAGTGACACTGGCTGGAGAACCCTGGACTGCCAAGCAGGAGGGGACTTTCTGTGTTTCTGATCTGGCTTCAGAGGCTGGGCCTCTGCCTTAAGACATTAACACGATAGCCCCGGGGAGCGAGGGCCAGATCCCTTACCACTGTATATAAGTATTCACATACAAGAAGAAAAACTCCAGATGGAGCCAAGTTCATCTGAATGACTCGTCTTTTCTTCCTCTTAGACTCAAGAAGGGGTCTGCATAATTCCATCTTAGTTACAAACTGTCTGCCTTCTCTCTGCCATTCCCACGGAGGTTATTTGAGAAACATGAATCCAGACCAACCAGGTCCTGTGACAGAGCTGGAAACTGAGGCCCAGAGAGACTCTACACTTGTCTAGACCTGGAGTCTCCAGAGCTCACAGTGCTTATGTACAAAACCAAAACCACATTTTAGCTTCATTTAAAAACCACGTTGTTACCCTTCCACACCTACCCTTCCACACCACGCCATAATCAACAGATGGAAAGTAAGTGTTGGTGAGGGCTTGGAGAAACCAGAACCCATGTGTAGCGTTGGTGCAAATGTAAAATGGTGCGGCCACCATGGAAAATAATTCTGTGACTTCTAAAAAAGTGAAACATAGGGGTACCGGGGTGGCTCAGTGAGGTAAGCATCTGCCTTCAGCTCAGGTCATGATCCCAGGAACCTGGGATCAAGCCCTACATCTGGCTCTCTGCTCAGCAGGGAGCCTACTTCCCCCTCTCTCTCTCTGACTGCCTCTCTGCCTACTAATGACCTCTGTTTGCCAAATAAATAAATAAAATATATTTTTTTAAAGTGAAACATAAAATTACCATCAGATCCAGGAATTTCACAACTAGGTATCTACGCGAGAGAAAGGAATACAGGTGTCTACAGAACACCATGTACGTGATGCTCCTGGTGGCATTATTCACAATAGCCAAGAAGGAGCACAAGAGTCCCTCAGCTGATGAATGAGTGGATTAACAAAGGATGGCATATTCATGCAAAGGAGGATTACTCAACCAGAAAAAAACGGGAGTCAAGCACAGGCCATCCACCTGTGAGACATGATGCCAAGAGCTGGAAGCCAGGCATAAAAGGACACATGGTATATGATTCATTCCTGGGAAATATGTGGACTAGGCAGGCCCACAAGGACAGAAGGAACATCGGTGGTCATCAGGAGCTGGTTGGGTGGACAATGGGGAGTGACTGGTTAATGGGGACGGGATTTCCCTTTGGGGCAATGGAAATGTCTTGGAATTAGATAGTGGTGCTGGTTGCACAATGTTGTGAATGCATTCAATACCACCGATTTGCACACTTGAAAATGGTTAATTTTATGCTATGTGGATTTTACCTCAATCAAAATAAAAACACATTGTTTATGTCTAATGATGTTTGGACGTTGGTGTTGGTTAAAGACGAGATGGTGTGACCACACACACTTCTTGTAAGGCAGGCCCTGCTGTAAGCCCTGTCATGGCAACCTTTTCACAAAGCTATCCTCTTGTTGCCATTTCACAGCTGGGAAAACTGAACCTCCAGGCATTAGACTAGAGAGCCCAAAGTCATACCAGGAGGGGCGCCACTGGGGTTTGAACCAGGCAGCCCAGCTCCAGAGCCCATGCTTTGGGTGTGAATCTAGCACTCTGACTTTGGGTAAGGTCCATAAGCTCTCTGAGCCTTCACATCACACCTGCTGAATGGGGTTAACAGTGCAGGTGGCTGGGATGAGCTCCTAGATGGAGACCACCTGGGCCACACCCCCTTTCTCACGGGTGCCTTTTTGGGCTCGGTGTGCCTTAAGATAGCATTCTGAGGGTCTCTTGTCCCATCTTTGAGGGTTTTCTAGGCAGTAAACACTAATGAAAGGACAGGGCCTTTCCTTTTTTGCAGAAGGCCCTGCTCACAGTGGCAGGCCCTGTAATTACCCCTGTGACCCTGCTGTGCGGTGGGCGGTCTGTGGGTTCCTTTATGAATTCTATAAGACACCATACAGGAGATGGACAGATAGAGAGGCCAGACCCTAAAGTACATTTACAAGCGGAAATCCAGGGATAAAACGTTGGGGGAGAGGAGGGAGTCGGCTACATACACCGCTAAATCAGATTCCAAGAGGGGCGTCATTTGTATTGTATGCTGGGAGTGTTTGCATTAGCCACATTGGTCTCTGTGTCTCTCTAAAACCACTAATGAAATTGTATTTTGGTCAATAAACGTTTCTGGGCATGGTGGCATGGTAATCACTGGGGCCTAGTGTCCCATGTGTAGACGGAAAAGCCAATGTGGTCCCTGGAACGTGCAGTTTTCTTTAGAACTAAAAGTTTGTTTTTCCATCTGTGGGCACTGAGCCTTTCCTGAGCCGAAATGTATGGAGCTCACCCATAAAACTTGCATTTTGTCGGAGAAGGAGGATGAAAACTCCCACTGATTGAGCATATGCCTCCTGCCCTACTCTGCCTGAGGCATCTGGGAAGCTGGGACTTTCACAGGTGGGAAACTGAGGCTCTAGGGGTGGGTCCCACATGTAGGGTCACAAAGCTAGTTGGGGTGAAGTCAGGAAACTGACCCAGTTCAGTGAGTCTGCAAAAGGAGTTGTTTCCCTTTAATGGAACTTCCCTGCTAAGCCCCGTCCACCCTTGGGGAGCTGCAGGGTCCAGGGCCTGGGGGGTGGACAATCCCTGTTTCTTGAACCACTCCAAGAAGTGATGTATTTCATCGATGACAGTCCTACTTTCTTCAGTTGTGTGTGAACGTGCCTACCAACAGAAGCAAATTTGTTTTAAAAGCACCCCAGGCTGGAGGGAAAAAAGGTTGTATGGGACATTATTGGGACAACAGGTGAAATTTGCATAAGGACTATGGATAAGATAATAACATTGTACCAATGTTTAATTTCTTGACTTTAAATTTTCCTGACTGCTGGGGTTATGTGAAAGAATGTCCTTATTTTTAGGACATGTACACAGAAGTACTCACGGATTGTTTCCATTATCCGTTATCATTCTATAATATAGAGGCTTGTAACAGCAATGGCTGATTATGTTTCATAATCCCATGGGTTGCCTGGGCCGAGCTCGGTGGCTCATCTGCTCCTGAGTTGTTGACTGGGATTGCTTAACAAGCTGAATTCAGCTGGGAGCTGGGCTGGGCTGGCACTTTCCAGTTGGCCTCCCTCCTAGATCTGGGGTGGCTGGTTGGCTGGGGGTTCCCTGGGCTCCATCCCAGCTGTGTGGTCATACTCCTTCCAGGAGAGTAGTCTGAGGCTCTTTACATCATGGCTGGATCTCAGGTCTCTAAAGGCTGGAGACTGGGATGCCTCACACAGGGGTAATGATCCATGGTCTTCAGGGGTTTAAACTCCAGCAAGACATCAGAAGTGGGCACAGCTCTACTCAGGGAAAGACTCCAGGGATGTCTGCCGCTGGCTGAAAAGCAGGGTCCCGTGGTCATGGGTTTCCATTGTCTGGGAGGCAGCCACCTTAGGATCGGTGAGAGGGAGCTGTGTTTCCACCACTCTGGGGAAAGGGGCTGTCTTCTGACAGATGGCCTCTTTCAGGAAAATTCTATTTTAGAAAACAGCATTAAAGAGACATTTTCCAAACCAGAGAGTTGACTTGACTTCCTTTTTCTGCAAGAAAGGAGCTCAAATTTTCAGGAAGTGGGTGCATTTGGGATATAATTTGTCTTTGAGGAAGTCCAAGATCATGGCCACAACAGATTCAGTGGCTGGTGAGTGCCCCCTTCCTCACTGACAGCCATCTCCTCACTGACTTCACAGGACAGAAGGCAGGAGGGAGTTTCCTGGGGTGTCTTTTATATTGGCACTAATCCCATTCATGAGCACTCCACCCAGAGGCCCCACCTCCTTAAAATTACCACCTTGGGAGTTAGGATTTCGACCTGTGAATTTTGGAGGGACACAAACATTTAGATTGTAGCATTCTCCAAATTCAATAGTCATCTGACGAGTATTAATTGAGCCCCTACTATGTGCCAGGCATAGCACTTGACTGTGGGGACTTACAGACAAGACAGACCTGCCCCAGTGAGATGTAGACACAGACTGCCCTTCAGTGAGCAGTGACAAAGTGCCGTCGGGCAGTGATGATGCTGTGAAGGACAAAGCAGGGTCTTATAGCAGAGATGACTCTGGAAGGGACCTCTGGGAGAAGCTCATGGATCAGAGAAGGCCTCCATGGGGAGGTGACATGAGCTGAAACTAGAATGGTGACCTGGGGTCAGACCACTAAAAGAAGGACCAGAGGAAGCACATTCCAGACAGAGGCAACAGCAAGTGCAAAGGCCCTGAGAGAGGAACAAGCTTTTCTGGCTTGCAGAGAACAAGGGGGATGTGGTAGAGATCAAGGCCACAGAAGTGGACAGGGGGAACCTCTGAGGGCCTGGGAAGCCATTCCAGTCCAACTGTCGCAGGAAGTCAGAGGAGGCAGTGTGGCCTGGTATTTGGGAATGTGGGCTCAGAGCTAGATGGCCTGGGTTCAAATCCCAGCCTCTCACCAGCCAGGTGCCCTTTGTTTAACCTTTCTGTGCCTCAGTATCCCCATTGTGAAATGGAGTTGTGCCCTGGGGATAAAAAGACAGGTCCAGCATGACCTAAAAGGGACCATAGGACTGATCAAAGAAAGCAGAAGGATAAGAAAGTGAAGAGAAGTGGCATAGACCCTGGGGCAAGACTACCTAAGCTCAAACCCCAGTCCCTACTTCCTAGTATATCTCTATGCACCTTAAAAGTAATAATAGCCTATAATCTGGTTTTGTTGAGAGGCTGGATGGATTAACACACAGTAGTTAGAGCAGGGTAATGTAAGTGCAGGTGTTGTTGTAACAGCAAAGGGTTGCCTTAGGGCCTTGCATGCCCAGCATGGCCACACAGTAGGCTGTGAGACCTTGCCCAGTCACTTAACCTCACTGAGCATAACATCTCCAATGGTCACACAGATCTCGTAATTCCATTCTCCTATGTCCCCAGAGGTTGTGGGGAGGAGCCAGGAGCCTGGGTCAAGGCCTGGGACATAGTGAGGGGTCAGTTCCCTGCCCACTACCTTCCTACATGGGGTTTGGGGGTAGAGGCTTCCTCCCTTCCTTTCCATCTCCAGGATCTGCTGTCCAGAAACCATAAAAGAAGCAGTGTCATGGGAAGGGTCTTGGTTTGAGAGTACCACAGACCCAACTTCTAATTCTAGTTCTTCTGTTCTCCAATTATGAAAGCTTGGGTGGGAGCTTCAGTCTCAGCCCCTCTTGGGAACACCAGTCCCACAGAGCTAGAGTGGGCTTAACCCAGATGGCAGGTGCTGCTAGCCCTATGATCCCCTTCCTCAGCTCCATGGCTAGTCTCAGCTGAACCTCCCTATTGAACCTCCCAACATGGATAGCCAGCACATGAGATTCTCTTGGCTTCTGTGACAAGTATGTCCCACTTAAGCAGGCTACAGTTAGTCCTTGGCTGAGACCAACTCAGAAAGCTAGTGTTGGACTGGATAAGGGTGGTAGGAGCTAAGTGGAAGGTAGGGTGGTACCCAAACATGTAGCTTAGTGTCTGCAAGGCCAGTGAAACTGCCTCCCTCTCCAAGGCTCTCTGAGGGGTCAGAACACAGAGTCTCTTGGATTCTGGAAGTCAAGCTGGCAGGCACTTCCAGAGAGGTCACATACATACATATCAGCCCTAAGCTCCTGAAGCCAGACAGAGCCTCAGAGCAGAGACCTGGAGTCACATCCTGGCTTGGCCACTTGTAAGCTGTGTGACCTTCAGCAAGTTACTTAGCTCCCTTTTCCTGCAACCCAAACCCTGATTTCAGTCTACTGCTAACCTAGGTATAGTCATAATAACAAACCAAGGAAAGGAAGAGAAGAGAAAAGAAAAAAAATTACTTTGGGGACAGATGGAAAGAATAGAGCTCAGACACTTACCAGCATGTGCCCTCGGGCAAGTTACTCAGCCTCTGTTGACTAGTTTTCTTATTTGTAAAATAGGTATAATATGTCTGTCAGGTACTACCTCTCATCAAATGGGCTGATCCATGTAAAGCACTTAGCACAGTTCCTCACATATGGTTGATGTTCAAAAAAGTAATAGTTATTTTATTGTCATGATCATCACCATCATCATCACCACCATCAAACACTAAATTGTGTTTCACCACAATTACCACCATCATCACCATCATAATCACCACCATCACCATCATCACCATCACCACCATCATCACCATTACCACCATTACCACCCAAGTCACCATTGTCACCACTATCACCATCACCACCATCACCACCCAAATCAGCATCATCACCACCATCACCATCATCATTACTACCATCATCACCAACACCATCATCACTGCCATCACCATCATCATCATGACCATCATCACTATCATTATCACAATCACCACCATCATCACAATCACCATCATCACCATTATCACCATCATCACCACCACCATCATCATCACCACCATCATCACTGTAGTTACAATTATCATTACCACTATCATTTCCACCATCATCACAACTAACATCACCATCTTCATCACTGTTGTTGACATTGTCACCAACTTTACCATTACCACATCACGGTCATTACCATCATCATCTATGACATTGTGACTATCATCATGATCAGTGTCAGTATCATCACCATCACCAGTATCATCACTATTACTATCACCATCACCACCATCATCACCAGCATGATTATCACCAATGTCAACACCATCATTACCACCACCACCATTACCATCATCAGATGGACTGCTGGTATCCCCATGTGACAGATCTGCTTTTGTGAGTCTGTTAGATGACTTTACGTCTTTAAGCTGATTTTCTTGGCTACCACCCTGATGATCTTTCCACTACATATTGTTTCAGAAAGTCAGCTCAAAAATTGTTTTCTTCCCAGTATGGTTACCAAATATCCAGCATCAAAATTTTCCACTGGCATCTTGGAACGTTCTCATCAATGTCCTTCAAGGCATTATCCTTGAGGCCAGGAGCTTTTCCCAAGGACTGTCTGGGAACAGCGTTATTAATACTACTATTATCTGCTCATGCCCAGCTCTTTCCAGTTAATGAAGAACTTTTAAATCATACAAACCGACAATACAAGGCCCTTGGGAGAATGGTATGGGGAGGGTGTATTAGTCTGCTTGGGCTACAACAACAAAATACCACAGACAAGGGGGCTTGAACAATAGACACTTATTTTCTCGTGGTTCTGGAGGCTAGAGGTCCATGATCAAGGTGCCAGCATAGTTCTTTCTTTTTTCAAAGTTTAAATTATTTATTTGAGAGAGAGAGAAATCATGATTAGAGGAGGGGGACAGGGAGAGAGAGAGGCAGAGGATCTCAAGCAGACTCTGGGCTGATCATGGAGGCCAACACAGGGCTCAAACCCACAGCCCCAAGATCAGGACCTGAACCCAATCCAAGAGCTGGATGCTTAACTGAGTCACCCATGTGCCCCGGGGTGCCAGCAAATTTCATTTCTGTTGAGAACTCTCTTCCTGGTTTATAGATAGCCACCTTCTCTCTGTGTCCTCACGTGACCCTAGAGGGCCAGGTAGAGAAGGAGAGATCTCTAGTGTCTCTTCCTTTTCTTGTAAGGACACTAGTTCTGTGAGATTAGAGCTCCACTTCACTTTATAAACCCATTTAACCATAATTACCTCCACAGAGTCCCTATCTCCAAATATAATAACACTGGGGTTGGGGCTTCAACAGAAATTTGTGGGGGAGACACAGTTCATCATATAACGGAGGGGAAGGTACATTTGTGAAGAGGCTGCTACATGTCCAGTATTATATCAGGCACTTTCGTAGACATTATTTCATTTGAGTTTCAAGACACCCCTGTGAGGCAGGTAACGTAATTCTGATTTTATGGATGAGAAAACTGGGAATCAGAGAATTTAAGCAAATAGCTCATTGTCCCATGGCTAGTATGATCTGGGATTCTAACTCTGGTCTATCTGACTCCAAATACCATACTTTTGGGGCACCTGGGTGGCTCATTCGGTTGGGCATCTGTCTTCGGCTCAGGTCATGATCTCGGGATCCTGGGCTTGAGCCCTGTATTGGGGGGTCCCTGCTCAACTGGGGGACCTGCTTCTCCCTCTCCCTCTGCCTGCTGCTCCCCCTGCTTGTGCTGGTTTTCTCTGCCAAATAAATAAATAAAATTTAAAACAAACAAAAAAACACCAAATACCATACTCTTTTTATTTATTTATTTATTTATTTATTTATTTATTTATTTATTTATTTTTTGTATCAGTGGTTCTCAAAGAATGGCCCATGGATGGACCCCTGGAGATCTGGGGGGTAAAAACTCTGTTCATGGTAATACTAATACAATATAGTATCCTAATATTAATATCATTACTAATACTAAATTGTGTTTCACTGTGTTGACATTTCCCTGATGGTACAAAACCACTGGTGAGCAGAACTGCCGATTCCTCCACTGGAACAAAAGTGTTGGCCCCAAACTGTACTAGTAGTCACTGTATTGTTCACTGCTATGTGCCTAACATGTAAAAAAAATCATTAATTTTATTAAATCTCAACCCTCAAGTACACATCGTTTTAATATTCTGTGTGACGAAATGAGAAGTATAGCCAGGGAGCTCCTCGGCAGACTGAAGTGTGGTTGTTGCCTTGAGGAAAGTGACCCGTACAATCGCTTGATTGTGAGCTGAACTAACTACTTTTTTCACTAAGCGCCATTTTTAGTTCAAAGAGTGATTGACAGGCTGACCATGGTTATGCAGACTTGGATCAGGGGCAGATATTTTCTGAAAATGAAGGAAGTGAGCCTTTCACCTCAGATAAACAACTCACAGGACTGGTTCCCCATAAGAAGATTTGAGCTTTGGACAAAATGTAAATTTTGGAAAACTTGCAACCACCATTGTGAGCTCTTCCCCATACTCCAAGACTTGGGGTTGGTGGTGAGATGAGCAATGGTGAGGTTTTGATGTGTGATTCTTCACGTCCACACTGGGGAGAGCCCATCAGTTGGTGAGTCAGTGCTTTCCAAATGATGAATGCATGATGTTTCAAAAATCACACGTGGGTCAGAGACCCATCCAAAGTGACTACGCTCATGGCAGCAAGCAGGGAGCAATGCCTAGAATGGATGAATCGGTAGGTCGCACACCTGAAACTAATTTAACACTGTGTGTTAATTATACTGCAAGAAAAAAACAAAAAGGAAAGAGGTGCAGGACAAACTCATGGATTTTATGGAAACCATGGAAAAAATGGTCATAGATATATTTTCAGATCCCACAACGACAAATGCTCCCACTTTTTGGGTTTTGTGTAGTATCAAGAAATGACCTGTAAAGCCTATTAAATCCCCTCCATCTTCTAGCTACATATCTGCGAGCTGTGCTTTTCTTTATAGACTTGAAGCAAACAATCTATTGCGATAGATTGAATCTATTAAACCAGACAGTAAGGCGATTTGCAGAAATGGGACAATGCCACTCTTTTCACTGATTATTTTGAGATGGAAAACATATTATGTATGTTAACATGTCAGAGATCTGTTTTTATTTTTAATAAATCAATAAATAAAACATTTTAATGCCTAAATGTCAGTAGATATACACAAGAGCTTTGGGGGGGGGTCCTCAGTACTTTGTAAGAGAACAAGGTTGGGAGGGTGCCTGGATGGCTCAGTCAGTTAAGCGTCTGACTCCTGATTTCAGCTCAGTTCTTGATCTCGGGGTTCTGAGTTCAAGTCCCGGGTTGGGCCCCATGCCCAGTCTGGAGGCTACTTTAAAAAGAAACAGAGCAAGGGGGTCCTGAGACCAAAAATGTCAAGAATGGCTCCTCATGCTATCGCAATCAAGGAAACCAAAACTCAGAGAGATGAGCTAGAAAAATCACCTGGAACGGCAGACCCCGTGAGGCACTGCCCAGGTCCCCCAGCTTCGGGAAGATAGACCTCAGCCACAAGCCTCTTCCGGGACTTCCCAACACTGAAGAAAACAGGATCTGGACTTGGGCTTGATGGAGAAGTTCAAGGTCATGCCCCTTTCCAGGGTCAGCCTCCATCCAGTGCTGACCCCTGGGGTCAGGGAGGGGAGGGACTGGCCAGAGCTAGCTCAGGCTTATGTGGAGCTTGGACGGGGTGCCGGGATGGTGGGGTAGGGGTGCACAGGGACAGGAGGCTGGGGAGGGACCAGGACCAAGCCACAGTTGGCCCTGAAACACAGCAGAAGAACTTAGACGGCTCCTGAATGGGGCTCTGCAGCTCTTCATCAAGATCACAGCTGGCCCCCCACCCTGGGTTTCTGAGAGCTCAGGGTCAACAAAGAGCATCTACATTCACTAAGAAGAGCAGCTTTGAGCTTACAATTCTGGTCCTCCTCCCTCCACGAGCATTGTAAACGAGAGCACGTTTGAGAGGGGTGGTCAGCACGATCAGAGCCTCTGTCTCTGAGGTGGGAGATTCCTGCACAGCCATTCTGGATGGGTGAATCCTCTCTAGGACTTTGCAGTCACAGGTTCATGCGGTCCTGCTTGCACACCCCCAGGGACAGTGAGCTCACTATCTACCCCAGATGGCTTCCTGTGCTTCTTGTGTATTCTTGCGGAGCCTGAGCTCTTCCCTTTGCTGAGTGGCTTTTCCTTTTCTTCTCTCACCTCTCTTGCTTTGATTGCAACCGTTTCCCCTCCAGACTTCCTTCTTGTTGACTCTCTCTCCTTATCTTTTACCATTTTACTCTTCCTGCTCTTCCCCTGCTGCTGTGTCCCCAGTCCCTCTCCCTTCTCGCCTTCCCCATAGCAAGTCCTACAGATGCTTCCACCAACCGTGTCCTAAGCCCCTCCTGCACTCAGCCATGGGAGCCCATGGGATCACTGGGTCAATCCTCACCGTGATGAAGGTCATGATCCAGCAGGGCCATCGCCCTCTGGTCTTGAGATCCACATGGGGCCACACGGTATAGGAGGTGTGAGGGGAGGGGTGAGACACCATCCATAAATCTTCCCCACCCAGAACACCGGAGAACCACGTCATGGAATGGACACACAATTTAAGCCCAGGTCTGCCTGTGTGTAAGCAAACTTCATCTCTCCTACCCTCAGCTGTGTGACTTCACTTTTTTGAATCTCGGTGTCCTTGCCTGGAAATTGGGTATAGAATCAACCACCTCTCTGACCTCTTGTGAGGATGAAGTAAAATGATATGCATGAGTCCCTGACACACGGCAGGCACCCAGGCCCCGTGAGCTGGGAGCCTACGGTCCACACTCGGCAGGCCCGACGAGCAGCTGTGCATTCCAGCGCCTGGCAAGGAGCCGGCAGGTCGGATTAAGGACATATGTTAGCAACTTTCCAGTCAACAGAGGTCTGCCCAGCAATTGGCCCTGCCAGACTCCAGGCTTCTCTTAACTAATTCGGACACAGGGAATGGCTGTAGCATAGACCTTGGCTGCTCCTTCTGTGACCCCCTCCTTCCAAGTGCCCAGGGAGGAGCCATGGGCCTCTGGGGATGCGTCCATCCTAACCAAAGTGGACGGAACGTGGGTCTGGGCAGCTGATCCCATTAGGCAGGCCCACGCTACTGTTCGAGGCCAGAGTTGCTTGGCCTGGTCCTTCATCCATGGCCCTTTGGGGCTGGGATCTGCTCCCCCCACCTGGAAGGTGGCACCTGGGCTTTGGTATCAGATGCACCTGGATGTGAGCCCTGGGCTGCCATGTTCAGGTGAGGGTCCTCCAGGCACATGGAATCAGCTCTCCGAACCTCCAAAAAATGGGGCTATGAGGACACGTGTCCTGTCTAGTTGAGAACATGGAGTATGACAGGAGGGCAGGCACTGGTTGGGTGGCATTTTGGGAAATGTTACTGCAGTGGCTTTCCACGGAGGCTGGTGCCAGGGCCAGGGCTGAAGAGAATAGGCCCTCTCATGGCCCACATGAAACATAAATATGGGCTGGCTCTACACACCGTGCCCTTTCTGGAAGGAAGGGACGGATGGCGGGCCTGGCCTGGACTCATCCACTGAATGAAGAAATAAGATATCAGCCAGGAAGACCTGGTTTCCACCTTCAGCTGTGTGTGAGAAGGAAGAGCCAGCTCGCTCTGTGTGGTGGCTGAGGGGAAGGTCAACATGGGAAAAGTCCAAGGTGGCAGGGCTCCGGGTGAGGAGGTCTCGTCCCACAGCCTGAGCAATCCAAAGATAGACAGCAGTGCTTCCTGAGAGTGAGCTCCCCATCATGGCGGGTGTGCAAATCTGGCTGGGAGAACTGCAGGTGGAGATATCATATTGTGTGGGAACTTTGCCTCTGGGATGTCTAAGTTCCTTTTCAACCCCAAGACCATCTGATTTAGGGGAAGCTTTCTCTCCTACCCCTCCATCAGTTATCGTGGTCTAATGGCATACAAGGTCCACACCTCAACTGCTTGACACAGTGCAAATTTATTCCTTGGCCAAGGAACAGCCCAGCGCAGGTGCTTGGACCACCCCTCCTCTAGACAGTGGTTCAGGCACCAAGGCTCTGTTCCATCTTGGTGGTCTACTATCCCTCCAGCCTCTGAATTCTCTGTTGATCCTCTGCACAGGGCTAGACGATGGGGAGAAAGAGCAAGCAGAGGACGGCGCAGAAGGTTTTTTGACCAGCCTTAGAGACAGTGCCCATAACATCTCCCCAAGTTAACTCCATGGGCTAGAACCACAAGGAAGGCCGGGGAATGCAGCCAGATGTTTGCTTAGGAGGGAGAGGTGTATGTGTGGCGAGCAGCTACCAGGTCTCCGCCACGGGATGCAGGGGCTCATTCATGCATTCATTCATTCAGTGAACACTTAGTGAGCACCTACTGTGTGCCGGACCTGTGTTATGGACCTGAGGGCGTCCTGCTCTCCTGGAGTCCCCAGCCTCATGTCTGTGGCCTGGACACGCGGAGCAGCTGTTGCCCTATGTCCTGGCTGGGACGCCGGGCGCCCTCCATCACAGCACCACCTCAGAGCATGGACTCTGTCTCGGGGGCGTTTCTTTATCATGAAATAGGAGGAACATCACTTAGCTCAAAGGATGAGACATGCCAGGCTCTCCGCACAGCCCAGCATGGGCGACATCCTCCATAAAATGAGAGTGAGTATTTTATTAGTAAGTCTGCAGTTTTCACTGTCAGCCTTCCCTGAGCATTTTCAGGTTGGGCCAGGGAATGCGGGGGCCCACGGGGCTGGATTGGTGGCATCCTGGGCACCCGGGCAGGGCGTAGGGAAGATGAGCATTTGGCCCGGCTCCGGGCAGACAGACTGCCTTCAAATCACCATATGCAGTGACCCACTGGAGCATGGGTGCCCAGCGGGGGCTCTGCTCACTTCAGGGAAACGCCAGAGGCAAAGGGAGTATTTTCTCAATTCCCCAGCATGACAGCCTCCCTGGAAATAGCCAGGGGAGTTTTCTTCTCATGCCCAGAGTCAAAGCAAAAAGAACTACATGACTCACAGCTTTAGGAGAACAGTGCCAGGATGGGAAAACTGAGGCTCAGAGAGGTTTAGCAACTTCCCTGTGGTCACAAAGCTGGGTGAAAGGGTAGAGATTCTAGCCCAAGTCGGCCTGCTTAATGACCCATCTACGGGACATGGGGACGAATCTTACAGGGAGAACCCTAGTTCAAGCTCAGCCTGTGGGAGCATCAGCCTTGGGTGCCGCCTCTGCAAGTAGGGATGATGGCTGCATCTCCCTGTCTGAGAGGTCGGGAGACATGCCACATGTGGGACCTTGACCCCAGCTCTCACACACAGCGGACACTTGTTGGGAAGGAGCCCCATGCAGCAGTTGGAAACAGACAGAGGGAATCCTGTTTCACTACTTGCTAACTGTGGCTCCCTGGGCAAGTTGCTTTCCTCCTCTGTGCCTCAGTTTATTCATCTGCTAAATGAATATGACAAGACACATGGTAAATACCGGATACATGTGATTTTTATTATCTGTGCATCGACGAGGCTGGCTTCTCATGGTTTGTTGAGCTGCTCACACTTTGCAAATGGCTAAGAGGAAAGTGTCACAAGCTAGACTTTTGAATCTTTACGGAGGCTGGGGAAAAGTCCAGTCATCTTAGCTCAGTTTCTCCCTATGTAAACTAGGATGGGTGACTCTGTTTTCCAGGGTGGACATGCGGATGAGGTGCAGTGACAGCACCTCATACTTGAGTCCAAGTTCTGGAAAGTGAGGTGCTTTCCTGTCTTCCCCTCGCCGGAGAAGGAAACACTGCACTTGGATTCCTCAGGCACCTTGCATAGCTAAAGAAGGCGATGGTAAAAATAGATAGGAGAGCTTTCCCAGTGCCAGCCTCAGCCAGGACTCTCCTGGTTTGGTAATTCCATCAGGTCTGAGAAGCCAGGAGCAAAGAAAGAGCCTGTGCATTTTCCAGAGAACCTATTGTATCTCATTAAATGAGATCAGAATCAAAAACGCATTTCCAAAGGGATGTAGCCATGCCATTATCCTTTTCCTGGAGGGTTTTACACCTGCAAAATCGCCATGCCTCGCTGATGCGGCATGTGACAGCTCTGGGACAGCAGTGAGAGCCCAGCTCGGCGGTCCAGGTCAGGCACCGCCTCTGCTCCGCCACACTCAGGGGGCTCTGAGTTCCTGCTTCCTCATCGGTGACGGCGGGAGCAATCCCATCTTCTGAGTGATGTTGCTCCTAAGGAATTGAAACCTGAAGGTAACTTCCCAGTGCGAATTGACGAGAAGGGCTTTGTGTTGTGGGCATACCTGTGGTGCTTAGCACAGTGCTTAGAGCATGGTAGGTGCTCATTAAATGACTGAACACCACAGAGTAGGTCTCAGCAACTATTCATTGAATGGGCAACTGAATACAGGTGCGTACGTATGACTTGCCAGCCTTCCGGCATTTCCTGGAGTATCCTTTTCTTCTTCTCTTTCTTTCCTGCTCACTGAGACTTTTGGACTCAGGTTGAATAATGTACCCAGGCTCACAGACCCAGGCTCACAGACCTAATTAGAGTGCCTCTGATGTTTGGATCCAGTTGCGTCTGGCCCCATGTACCTTATACTTTTCACTGTGTCTGGAAGTTTCTTAGAAGCCTCCTGAAAGTATCAATGAGGAATGATAGTAGCTTCAGCAGGAAAGACAAGCATTTCTCTCCCAAGGAGAGTGGGGAGGTGGCAGGTCAGGCTGGAGCAGCAACTGAAGGTTGAGACCATGAAACCAGGCTCTTCCCATCTTTCTGCTCTGTCTTCTTCAGACAGTTGGCTTTTTGTACCAATGCGTATTGCTTTACAGGCACCAATGGCTGCTATAGCTCCAGGCATCACAACCAAGGTCGTGGTACAAAGTAGGAAGGAGGGAGGGGGAGGGGCATTTCCTGATGTAGTTTTATTTATTTATTTGTTTAATTACCAAAGGAAAAAAGCATCCAGGGGTGGATATCTCCAAAGATTTCCCTTTAATCCTCACTGTCTGGATGGGGCACCTGGCCGGTCCTAGCTACAGGGGAAGAAGGGAGAATCCAGCAAAGGTGGACGGGCTGGCCAGCGCTGATCCTGATCAGTCATTATCTCGTGGGCAAGCGCTCACTGCTCTGAACAAAACCAAAGTTGGGACAGTGAAGGGCAGGGAGGGGACTGTGCCCATCACGCCTCTGGCAGGAGCCCAGGCTTCGTGACAGGCTCATTTGACAAGTGAGGAAGCAGAATCCAGGGTACTCGTCAAGGACAGGCACTGGTGTTATCTGTCGCATTGACCCAGAAGCAATCTAGCACAGGGCAGGGTTTCCTGAGTGGTGTCACCCGAGGGAGAGATGATTTGCTGCGGAGTGCTGGCGCAGCGGTCCATGGCCACGGTGCGAGAGAAGCCCCTTCTTCAATTGCTTTCAGTGCTTCGGATTACATCTCAGAGAAGCGATAAATAAAGGCGATGAGTGATCCTTGATTGTATCCTGGATTTAAAGAGAAAAAAGCCTCTAAAGGACGTTAGTGGGTTAATTGGGGGGAAATTTGAATGTGGATTATAAGTTAGATAATAGCATTAAATCAAAGTTAAATTTCCCAAGTGTGATCATCACTCTTGTGGTTATGTAAGAGAACGTCCTTGTTCCGGAAGACACGGGCTCAAGGGGTTGCAAGGCAAGTGTCAGGATGTCTGCTAACCGTTCCCCATAACATGTATGCACACCCATGTATCACACACACATGTAACTATATGGGTACATGCATGCACATCCATGCATATATAACTACAGTCAGGTAGGTCCATGTACACGCAATTATGTACATATAGTTTTAGCCTTACATGTATATACATATATGTACATGAAGATACATTGTATATACTGAAAGAAAGACAGTCAACATGACAGATGCCCACATCTGGTGGGTCCAGACTCTAAATAAAGAGCCCCTAAGAGTCCCTTCAAGCAACTTCTTGTAGGTCTGAAATTTTTCTAAGCAAGAAGTTAAGAAAATAGGAAATTAACGTGTTTAAAGAGGAGAAATTGCAAGAGAAGTATTAAACTGAGACGGACTGTATTAGCCTGTGCTGCCGCAACAGACATTATCTACCTGGTAGTCTGCAAAGCCCCAGTTTGGGCCGCTGTTGTCAGTGTACAGGGCATATTCCAGCATCAGTCACTCCAAAGCTCGAATTCCCTCCCAAATACAGCTGGGATGAGTTTCACACCATCTTGGGATGGTGGGTCGTGGACTCCGGGATGTGGTGAGAATTGCGTGAGGTAACACAGTAGAGCTCAGGACCCAGAGGCAGCTTATAAAGAAGGCACACTGTGGTGTGTAATCCAGTAAGTTCTACCGGCACACAGTAGGTCTGTTGAGGACTGGATGTAGTTGAGACCCCAGCCTCTGGTCTCCAGCTCACTCTGCTCCTGCCTGAGTTTCTTCCTATGACTCTTGGCCTGGGGTAGCCCTCCTGGATAGGATATTTGATGACTGAAGCTACAGACGGACACCTCCACCCAATACACACACACACACACACACACACCCTTCATCTCATTATCATTACTCTGGAGAGCAGTTTCTGGCGTCTCTGGGCACAGAGATCCTTGATTCCTGGAGGAGTCTGGACTGGGCGAGGTGGCCAGCCCTCTGCGCATTGGGATGGGGCTAATTCCATTTTCTGGTCCCTGCATCCGTCCCCCAGTGTCTGGAGCCAGGCAGCAGTGTCTGGAGCAGGGAGGGGCTGGGCAGCCTGGAGCAATTCTTACCACTAGCTCTCAGAGCCTGCCAGTCCTCACTACTGCCTGAGGCTCTGCCATGGGCCATGCTAATCCCATTACCCACAAATGAAGATGTAATCACTGCTCTTTCAAAGGGCTTTCAAGGCTGATCCCTCTTGGGAAAGAGAAAAGAAAGTGCAATTGTCCGAGTCACTGACTTCTGGAGCTCCCGCTGGGGCATGAGGGGACACTGCAGTAATCTCTGGAGCCGGCAGCCTCTCAGGGGAAGAGGCAGCCTGGGTGTAGGGTGGTATGTGCAAGGGAACGAGGTTCCCCAGCTCCCACACCAACTTGCACCTGCCACCTTGGCTAGACCTCCAAAACTCTGCACCTCGGCTGAGCATCTTCTAAATGGCTGCAAAGGAGCTTGTTTGCAAAGGAGCCTGATGCAGGTGTTGAGTGTAGCTGTGTGAACAGGTGAAAACCCTGGGGCACACACAGATGTGAGGGTCCTGTTGGTGTTAGCAAAATGTTACTTTAGTGGTAGCGAACTTTATCGAGCACTTATTACAATTGGCCCTTGAACACTGCAGGGGTGAGGGGGGCTGATCCCTCACATAGTCAAAAATCCACATATTCCACATAAAACTTTTGATTTTCCAAAAACCTAACTACTCATAGCCTGCCATTGATCAGCAGTCTCACTGATAATAAGAACAATCGATTAATACATATTTTGTACATTGTATTATATATTGTATTCTTACAATAAAGGCAGCTAGAGAAAGGAGAGTGTTAAGAAAATCTTACAGAAAATATAAATACATTTCTAGGACTATTCTGCATTTAGCACAAAAAAACCCCGTACGAGAGGACCCATGCCATTCCAACCATGTTGTTCAAGGGTCAACCGTAGGTGCCAGGTATCTTTCCACCAATACCGTCATTTTACAGATGAGGAAACTAAACACAGAGAGATAAGTGACTTGTTCAAGGTCACAGGCTGAAGAGAGGTAGCTAATTTCAATGCCTAGCTCAGCTGGAAAGGGGACACAAAGCTATCATCTGCTTGAACTATTGGTGCTTTTGAATAGACACCATGGTGTTTGGCTGATAGCAAATCATCAATCTATTTTTGCACAGGAATAGGGCCATCCTCCCCTTCAGCTGTACTATTATTATGTCAATTTTAAAGATTAGAGACCTAAAGCACAGAGAGGCAAAAATGGGTGCTTCCCAGCATCACCTCCCACAGAAACCCTGCCACTGAAGTCCTGATTTCAGGGACAGCTTCTGGGAACCCATATGAAAATGATGCCTTTGGGTTACAGGTCTGTGTTCCAAATCCCCTTCTCCTGGTCCCTCAAGGCTGAGTTTACCTGCAACCAGATGCTGATCTCCTCGAGGAGCCCAGCACAAACATTAGCACCAAGCACACCCTAAGTGGCCAGTAAATATTTGAAGAATTGAATTGAGGGATTTCATGTCGGTTGCATCAACAAACTTGTCCAAGGTCACACAGGGAACCAATAGCAGAGGACACTGGGACCCATGACTCTCTGTATTCCTGGAGAGGAAGCGGAGGGGCTGTGGGTTCACACTTTGCATTGTCAATGCCCCTTGACCCCTCTCCTTTCTTATCACCATCCAGAGAAGTACGACCCAACACCTTCTGTGTACTGGGCACCGGGTGAGACCAAAAGCACCAAGGACATCTGTGGAGCACTTCACATATTTCAAGGTTTTCTCACATGCGTGATGGAAGTATTTCCTAAGGTCTGATAGTGTTCCACTGCAGGTAACCAGGACTACAGCAGTGGTCATGAACCTTTTAAAATGTTAATACTTAGGCATTAACTGTTCAAAACTGGTTCTAGCATGTTATATTAGTTCAGAAGAGCTTTCACTGCAATCAACAACCAATTAACAATGAACCAACCAGTGACTCAACAAGAAAAATGTGTGCTTCATCTTTGGTAAAATCTAGGGCTTGCATGGCCTTCCACAAGATCAAAGCCCCAACTCCTTCCATCTTCTTACTCTGCTCTGCAGGATTCCCAGTCTCAAGGCTACCTCCAGGTCTAATCTAGTTGCTGCAGCTCCTGCCATCATGCCTACATTCCAGGCAGGAAGCAGAATAGGAAAGGAAAAAGATACATGCCTCTCCTTTAACTCGTACTTTCTGCTTACATCTCATTGACCAGGACAAGTTATAAAACCACACCTAGATGAAAGAGAGGCGATCAGGAAGTTTTTATTCTAAGCAGCCTACAGCCTGGGAAGAAATCAGGGCTTTTCAACAGGGAAGAAAGAGACAATCACTTTTGTGAAAGAGACCTTGGTCTTTGCCACCATACACACACACACACACACACACACGCATGCGCACATGCGTGCGCACACACACACACACACACACAGTGATTTCATCAATATTTTTACTTAGGATGAGATTAAAGTTTTTAAAAGATGAGGCAATTGCAAGAAAATTGTGACGTAAATTAAGTCCAGGTGGCACGTGGGTGTGGTAGCAATCAAGAAGGTGGGAAGAAGTGCTGAAATGTGGAGCAGCCTGCAGGGAGTCTATCACTGCTCTTCTAGGACCTGGAGACCTGTAAAGTGGTGTCACTTCCCTCTTTCTCCCAGCAGCTGCTTGCAACCCCAGGGCTCGTGTTCACCTTCTTCAGGGTCTTTCTTGGGCATCTGGTGGTCACTGGCTCATGGATCCCCAACACTATGCCCTTCTTGCTGGTCCATCCCCCACCACAAAGTCTGCAAGGATAGGGTACATACTTTCCCAGCTCCCTGGCACCTCGAGGTGGCCTGGAGACCCAGTTCTGGCCAATGAGATGCGAACAACAAAGCATAAACCAGGCACGGAACTACACTGATGTTTGGGACTATTACTGGTCTGGATCTTGACTTTGGGGCCAGTTGGTTTCAGGACCACATTTGCCCTGAAGAACTAGCCTAGACTGCTCCAACAGCCCAAAAAGAAATGAATCGAGTAGCTTGGACCTTGAATGTTAAAAAGGAAATGAGTGTCAAGTGTAGTGCCTGACACATAGTTGACACTTAGTAAATATTTATTTATTGTAAATAACTGTATTCATTCTCCTATCAAGTGTGTTTAACCTGTGGAAAGACTTATACCAGTGCTTGCCCATGGAAAGTGCTTCAATAGTGTTCATTATGACTCATGATTATCATAGGTTAGGGATCATTGTCATTTATTCATTCAACAAACATCCAGTGGACATCCATGTGTGCCAGGCACCATCTCGGCACTGTAGAGTCAGCAGTGAAAAAGGCAGAGTCCCCCTGCCAGAAACCCAGGCTCCAAACAACCCATCCCACACTTTATTAACTAGTATTGTGGTACATAGCAGGTGTCGTGAAAGCTCAAAGTAGGGGCATGGAGTCTAGCCTGGGATTCCTTAGGGAGCAGCGGTCCTGAGCTGAGACCTTAGGAACTAGCCAGAGTCATCCCGGTTAAGAGTAGGGACAGCATATCCAGGGTTGCTCCACAAACTGGGTGTGGAGGCCAGCAGCTCAGCTCGTTGGCTCCCAGGCCCTGAGTTTGGGATGGGGCCAGGCTGGCTCAGAAAGGGCCACACACTGGCAGATGCCTCCACACTAAAGGCTGGGTAGAGCTGTCTGGCTGCCTCCCTGACCTCCCTGGGCATCCCATTTGTGTGACAGCTGTCCCCCATGCTGAGCCCCTTGGGATTCAGTTTCTGCAGAGGCTGACTTGCAAAACTCAGTGTATTGTCCTGGAACAGCAGGCTCTGGGGAGGGCTCAGTGAAGCCGTGGCCCGCACAGCTCTGTATTCCACCTTGAAAAGAATTACATTACATCAATAGATGGCACCCATTATACACCAACATCCAAGGCTCCTAATTGACTCAGGCTTAATTAATGGTTTGAAGAACATGCGTGGCTATCCTGAGGCTCCAAGAGAGGGAGTGGGGCTGGGTGATAATATGAAGGACACTATAGGGACATTAAACTATGGCTGAGCCTGGGTGGAGATGTTTTTGGAGTTGGACATCTTGGAGCGGGGTGGAAAAATATTTAATGAGGGAATCCAGATTTGTCTCCTGTCTTGCTCCAATATGAGCCTCTTCTCTCCTTCTGCTTAAGAAGCAAATGCAGCTGGAAACCCATACCCTACCATTAAATCTGGAAAAGAAGTCCCTGTTTCTTTCCCTGCCTTGAGCATCTGTTGATAGAGGTCCCTGCAGATTGAAACTGTCTTGTCCTCGATAGTTTTGAGAATCTCCAGTTTATTTTTGTTCCCAAGGAATTCAGCAAGATTTCTTCAAATACCCTCCATGGTTTCTAAGATAATTTAATGCAAGTTCTGTGAACATTTCATGGGAATTTTATTAGCATGCTGTAAGAGTTAGTTAAGAATTCCATGGAAGTTGAGGGAGCATTTCAAGTAGGAATTCCAAGATATTTCTGTGAGAATTCATCATGAATCACATGGCAACTCTAGGAGGTTTTCGTGAAAATTCATTGAGAATTCCACAGGTCTTCTAGGACGACACCATGAGACTTCTGCAGTTCCATGAGAAGGCGGCATGACTGGGTGAGCCCCAAGAAAATGCAGCAGGACTTCAAGAGGGTTTATAAAATATTCTATGAGGAGCCTCTGCAAAAAATCCCATATGGACCGTTCAGGAATTCTGTAGGAGTTCTTTGAGAGTGTTGTAAGAATTTTAAGAGCATGGATGGTATAATTTTCTGTCAGAGTTGTCATTTCTTTAGCCCTGTCTTCCACATATGCCAGAACTTCAGCTTCTGAATCGAGAGGCTCCCAAGAAAAATGGCTCTAGTCTATCTTTATTTGTTTCATTAAAAAAATTTCTTTCTACCAAAAAAAAAAAAATCAATTTGCTAGAAACATCCTCACTTTTGCTGCCTATTAAGGGTCCGAAAGCAATAAACAGAGACTTATGGAATGACGACACAAGGAAGTGGGAGAGTTGGGTCACTTGGAAGAGGAAAGAATCATCTATCCTGTGAAGAATGTTTGTTGCTCAACACATTTCTCGGATGGTCTGCTGTCAGGGGCAAGAACACTGGAGCAGGGGCCAGAAATTCCTGGTTCTAGTTCCAGCCTTGCCGTTAACTCACTGCATAACCTTGGACCAGTTTCTGGGTCTTTTTCTCCTTTTATAAAATAAGAACCAATGGACTAGGGAACCTCCTAGAGCTCTTCCAACCCTGATGGTAATGGTAATGGTGGTGATGGTGTGATGGTGGTGATGATGGTGGTGATGATGGTGATGGTGGTGATGGTGATAGTTGTGATGATGGTGATGATGATGATAGTGGTGGCGAATGTGGTGATGATGGTGTTGATGAGGATGATGGGGGTGATGGTGGTGATGGTGATGGTGATAGTGGTGATGGTGATAATGGTGATGGTGGTGATGGTGGTGATCGTAAGGGTGATGATAGTGACAGTGATGTGTTGGGGGTGATGATGGTGGTGATGATGGTGATGGTGACAATGGTGATGGTGGTGATGGGGATGATGGTGATGATGACGTTTGTGATGGTGGTGATGATGGTGCTGATGGGGATGATGGGGATGGTGATGGTGGTGGCGATGATGATGATGGTGGTGATAATAGTGATGGTGATGTGTTGGTGGTGATGGTAACGATGATGGTGGTGATGATGGTGATGATGATGATTGTGATGGTGGTGATGATGGTGGTGATAATAGTGATGGTGATGTCTTGGTGGTGATTGTGGTGGTGGTGATGAGGGTGATGATGATGATGATGATGGTAATAATGATAATGTAGGTGATGGTGGTGATGATGATAATTATGGAAATTATGATGATGGTGTCAGTGATGATAATAGTAATTACCATCATTGAACACTATCACTATTACACTCTGGTGGTTGTGTTAACCACCTTACAGTCTCTTTTTTAATCCTCACATCAATTGTACAAGGTAAGAACTATATTTTTTATTTTTTCTAATTTATACATAAGGAAACTGAGGCTCCCAGAGATTTGGTCAAGAGCACATAGCGGTTAAACAGTAGAATCAACTTCCAACCCATAACTGTTTCACTTCCCAGCCCTCTCTTGGGCACCACACCATATTGTTCCTTTTACCATTTGCTGACCTAATCTTTCAACTCCAAAGAAAGTTTTCCAATTCATCATGCAAAATAAGTAAATCAGGCCTGTCATAGCAAAGGCCTTCCCAGGCTACCTGATGTGTTTATCTGTTATAAACTCCTCTTTCTTCCATTCTTCCTCACTTCCTCATCCCTGTTTCATCCTTTAAGTGTGACTTGCTTCTTTTATTTGTTCATTCGTGCTCCAGGATCCCAACTATCTATCACTTCCCCTATGTGGTCATCCTACACGCAATGACAGGTGATTTTCTGCAAACCCCTCATAGTCATCACAATGTTCTTAGGCTTGAAAACATCCATTGGTTCCCACTAATGGCTGAGTCTAAGCTAAATTCTTGAAAGTCCTTTAATCCATTCTTCTGGACCTCCAAAATCTGGATTCTTCACACCTAACCATCTCTTGCTATATCCCCTTAACACCCTAGGCTAAATTCCATCTCTGTGACTTTGCTCATAAAGATCCCTCTTCCTAGAATGACTTCCTCCTCCTTCTTCCTGCTTTTTTCAAAAACGAGGCTTTCTAGACTCCTCCAATCTGCACTGCAGAACATTCATACATTTACATTACAAAGTAGCAGGTTCTATAGGGTCTCATATTATTTGGGCTGCTCTCCTCCCACTAAATTGATGGGCAAGTCACTAAAGGCAAGGACCACATCATGTCAGGGCCACCCAGACTTGGTCCTGAAGCTGAACAACTATGTGACCTTGGGCAAATGACTTTACCTCTCCCAGCAATATCTTTCTCTCATAAAAAATGAAAATGGAGGTAATAAATCTTAGTCGGCAGAGGTATAGTGAAAAATGAAATGGGATGAAATAGAAAGATCTTCCTGATAAGCTTTAAGAGTTTCAAAGATGGGGACTGTGAAACATCTAGCACATTTCCCAGTATGGTAAAGGCATTCAGGAATGTGTCTAACCCCCACCCTCCACATTCCTGAGCACACTGTCAGGCACAGAGCATCTTAATAGTCAAAATTTGGAGCTCTCTGTGCTCCAGGCCCTGTACCAAGAGCTTGGCATCATGGGCATTTTAATCTCCTCATCTTTATGATCCTAATTCCTCTCAGGAAGATGGTGGCTTTATCTCTCTGCTGCAGTGGAAAATCCTGAGCCTTGGTGATAGGATCTGAAGCCATGCTGGTCCATCTGACTGTTAGCTACTATGTTTTACTGCCTCTCCAGTAGAACACGCTGAGTGACTGCATTCTCCCTAACCGAGCAAAACTCCTGGTTGCCCAGACTTGAATGCCTCCATGCATATAAATGGACTATATCCTTTTCCTCATGGGAACTTGCAGTCCTAACTCTCAAGAGAAATGGTTTCTTATCAGCAATGGGAAAAGGAGGCTGATTTACAGAGTCAAGGGATACAAGTTTGACTTCCTTTTGCTAAGAAGATTGTGCCTTAAAATTTTCACATATCTTTACACAGATGAGGTAAATCCATACAAAGCCATTGGACTCTAGCTAAGACCTAAGGAGAAAATCAAGGTTGAAAAGCTTGGCAGGTTGAAAACCATAGTCCTTTTATTCTGATGGAAACACATTCAGAAAGGAAGAGGGATTTGTTGAAGCTCTTGGCAGAAGTAGGAAGATCTGGAGCCAGAGTCCCCGTTGTCTACACCATGTCATGACTGGCCTCTCCTATGTCACATTTCTGCAAGGACTTGCTATCTGCTAGGACTAACCTGATCCGCTTTTTCATGTTTCAATGTTGATGGATGATTATGTTATATTGTATTTTACTTTCTAGGTATCATCTTCTGTCATTTTCATTTACAACATCCCCACCATATTCTGGCCTTATGCTTGTCTCCATGAAAATTACAGTAAAGGAGATAAAATCTTTGCTCTCCTTAACAGGTGCAGTGAAAGGTGACCAGCTTGCAAGGGTATAGATAAATAGAATTCATTTTTCTCTCACACAAAAAAGCTGGAAATAGCTGGTCCAGGATCTAGGACTCATCAGGACCCATGCCTCCTCCCCTCTCAGTCCCACCATCTGCAGCCTGAGGTTCTCATCCTCATGGTCACAATGTCTGTCCTCCTCCCCCACCTTCATGAAATCTTTCTGAACAAGAAGAAAGGGTAAATGCAAGGACAAATGTATGCATGGCAGCTGCTTCATTCCTATTTAAGACTTTGGCTGGGAAGATCTTTCCCACACTTTCCACTGACTACTGCAAACTCTATGAAAGGCCAGGAAATTGCATTTGTATTTGAGCTGGTATATTGTTGTCTCCCAATGAGATTGGAGTGCTCTTAGAAAGAAGGGAAATAGTTATTGAATAGACTCCTAGCTCTCTCTTCCAGAGTGGGGTCAAAGAGTTACTAAAGTTGTATTCAAAATTAGGAATATACACACATGATTAGGAAGCATAGGAATTCCTAGGAGTCTTAGGAAGAGAATCCATAACATTCCCTTAATCTTTAATAGGATCCATTGGGTTGAGTACCTTTGGTCCAAATAGACTTGTGCAACAATAATTCTACTAGCTGAACTTTGGTTCTTCATGCCCATCCCTAGTCACTTTCTTAACAACTATCAGCATTGGGTAGCACTAGGAAAACATAAGGCTCCAAGGCAGGGCATCTGTTTTATAAACACAGTACTCCCACATCCCAGCTGTGTGACCATGGGAATGCCTCAGAATCTCTTTGAACCTCAGTTTCTTGGCTAGTAAAAGCAGAGAGAAAAAAACCTACCTTAAAATATTATGAGAAGATTTCTGCTTCCTGCAAAAAAAAAAAAAAAAAAAAAAAAAGTTACAGGGATCAGATTTAGTCTCACCTTGAAACAGCTACAAATCCAGACAAAGGATGAGAAACAACAGTTTTCACATACTGGATATCAAGCAGCACAGGACAGCAACCCTGAAACAGGGAAAACAAACAAGGAATTCCCTGCAGTTACCCCAGTTTATTGCTAGAGACCAGTGCATGGAGGTAGAACCCAGGCAGAATTTGTCAGGTGTCCATGAGCTGAGGAATGGAATTAGGGGTTTAGGAGTATGAGATGACTGGAACTTGCAAAGCAGAATACTAGTGAGGAGAGGATGCACACAGAGATCTGAAGATGGTACCTCCCAAGTCTTCATCTCAGTACTACTCAGCACACATGTACAAAGATATCATCCTCTTCCAAGGATTTGGAAGTAATCCCTAGAGCTCAAACAGAAATACCTAGAGTATTCATCAGCCAGAATGGAAAAACCTCACAATTCAAAGGACATCAAATAGAGTACAGAGAAAGGTATTTATTGCCTCAAGACCAGGTAAAAGTAGGTTTAGACTGAAGGCTGATACCATATAACAAAGATTAAAAACATGTGACAAAAGGAAAAATGGTTTCCAAGTCACTTAACTGTGTCACAGAAAAAAAGCTCAAGAATACTTACAGAATATTAAAATATCCAGCACAAACTAGAATAAAACCCATAATATATGCCATAAAAAATTACCAGACATGCAAAGAAGCAGGAAAATACAATCCATGATGAGAAAAATCAATCGATTTCTATCTGTTTCTACAAAACACGAAATGGCAAAGATGATAAAATTAAGAGACATGTATCCTAAAACTGTTACAATAATGATGTCCAAGAAAGTAAAGGAAAGACTGAGCATGTTGTGATCTGAAAAATTAATAGCAGATTAGGAACTGCAGAGAAAAAAAAATAAAAGACGAGTAACCTGAAGACATAGTACTTGAAACTAACCAAAACTAAAACATTGAGAGGGGAAAAGACTGGGAAAAAATGAACAGAGCATCAGTGAGTTGTGGCACAGCTTCTAGTATGATAATATATGTATAATTGTAGTCTGCAGAGGAAAGGAGAGACAGAATAAAAGAAACAATATCAGAAGAACTAATAGCTAAAAAACTTCTAAATTTGATGAAAATTTTAGTCCACAGAGCCAGGAAGTTCGATGAAACCCAACTATAAGAAATACCAAGAAAACTTCAGTGAGACACATCAAATTGCTTAAAACTGGTGATAAAGAGAAAATCTTAGAAATAGTCTGTGATGAAAAGATACATTGTTTACAGAACAATGTGAATAATGGGAACAGACTACTCATTGGGAAAAATGCAAGCCAGAAATGAGTGGAGCAAAATCTTTCAAGTACTAAACAAAAAACCCCAGCAACCAGAATTTTATGCCCAGTGAAAATATTTTTTAAAAGAAAGGTGAAATTAAAAAGGAAGGCCAAAGGACACAGGAAAATTAAAAGCAGCACAGCAGTACTACAAGAAGTATTAAAGGAAGTCATTCAGGCAGCAAGAAAATGTACTTGTTGGAAATCTGGATCTACACAAAGGAAAAAAAGAGCACAAGATAGTAAATATGTTGGTAACACTAAGGGTTTTTTATTATTGTTATTATTATTATTATTTTTGATCTTTTTAAAACATAACCAACAATTTAAAGCCAAAATAGTAAATAAGTATCATGTGGTTTGTAGGGTAGAAGTTGAATGTATGACAATAATACCACAAAGACCAGGAGGAGGTTGATTCTTTTTTTTTTTTTTAAGATTTTATTTATTTGACAGACAGAGATCACAAGTAGGCAGAGAGGCAGGCAGAGAGAGAGGGGGAAGCAGGCTCCCTGCTGAGCAGAGACCCCCCCAATGCAGGGCTGGATCCCAGGACCCTGGGATCATGACCCGAGCTGAAGGCAGAGGCTTTAACCCACTGAGCCACCCAGGCGCCCCGAGGAGGTTGATTCTTATCTTATATGTAAAGTGGTATAACATGACTTAAACTGTGAAAATTTATAAATGTAAATTCTCAGCCCTACAACATCACTAGAGAAACAAAACTGAGTTATAACAAATAAGCCAGTCATGGCATCACTTAAGAAAAGAAAGAAAGGAGGCAGGAAGACAGGAAGGCAAGGCAGGAAGGATGGAATGAAGGAAAGAGAGAAAGAAGACATAAAAGAGAAGACATGGAGGGCAAAGAACAGAGGACACAATTAAAAAGCAAATAATAAGATGATAAATTTAAACTCAACCATATAAATAATCACATTAAATGTAAAAGGACAAAACACTCCAACTAAAAGACAGAGATTGTCAGCCTGAACTTAAAAAGCAAAACCCAACTATATATTGCCTACATGAAACCCAGTATAAACATACAAAATTGTTTTTACAAAAAGATGAAAAAAGGCCATGCTAGCAATAACACCCCCACCCTCCCAAAACTGGAGTGGCTATATTAATATCAGACAAAGTAGATTTTTGGGCAAAGAATGTTACCAAGGATAGAGAGAATAATTTCAAAATGATAAAAGTGTTATTTGTGAGGATGAAATAACAATCTTAAATATTTATCCTCTTACTTCTATGCTTTTAAGATACATGGAGTAAAAACTGATAGAATTGAGAGAAGAAATAGACAAATTTACAATTAGTCACAGATTTGAACATCCCCTCTCAGTAACTGCTGGAATGGGTAGAACAAAAATCACTGAGAATATAAAAGATTTGAAATCTATGACCTAAGTTGACCTAGTGGACATTTCTAGAATATGCCATCCAATAAGAGCAACATAATATTTTTCAAGTGTACATGGAATATTTACCAAAATAATCATATTCTGGGTCATAAAACAAGTCTCAATAAATGTCAAAGGATTCATATCACACAAAGTATGTTCTCTGAGTACAATAGAATTAAATTCTAAATAAAAAACAGGAAGATATTTGGAAACTGAATAACGTTCTTCTAAACAACCAGTGGGTCAAAGAAGAAATCAAAGGAGAAATTAGAAAGTATTCTGAGATGACTGAAAAAATAAAACAACTTATCAAAATGTGTGAGATGCAGTCAAAGCAACTCTAAGGGGTAAATATAGGAGTAAATGCCCATTTTATAAAAAGAAGGGTCTCAAATCAATGGTCTGAGCTTCTACTGAGTCTTTGCCATGTTATTCCAATGCGTCCCACATGTGCTCTGTCCATTACTTGGTGATGGTGAGCCTGAGAGGTGGACTGGCCTTGGTGGTGGTCTGTTTATTACATTATATCTCAAAGATATACTAGATAGTATAAGAAAGGATCCACACCTGTGTAGGTGGCGGATGTGGGTGGGAAGAGGGGATAAATCTAGGAGTTCAGAAAGAACTTTGTGAGGTCACTTTCCAAAGTCCCTCCCTCTCCATGATTTTCCAAGAACTTTTAAATTTTCAGGGCTTCCTTTTTCAGTCCTCTGGCCAGAAAGCTGGGACTTGAATTAATCTCCATTTTTACACTTCCACATCTGCAGCCAAGGAGCAGGAGGATAGAGGGAGGAAAAAACCAATGAGGTTTGACCACACTCAGGACCACAGCTCCAGCAATGGGGAGAAAAGATTCCGCTTCCTCAGACTAGCTCTTGCAGAGTCTCTCTGCTGGAGTTTCTGCTGCTGCTTTAGGATGTCTTGGGTATTGAGGAGAGAGTTTGAAAAGATGGGAAAACCTAGGGGAGTTTCATTTGTCCTGAGGGTTAGGAATTCTATTTCTTACTCTATGAGCTAGAGGTAGAGGACTGCTTGGAGAGCTCTCTGGGCCACAGTGGTCTCATTTTGGGGTTTCCAGATGCATATAGAAAAACAATAAATTCATTTTCCAATGGTCCTTCAAATTCTGGCATTCTTCCTTTATCCTCCACTATGTATTTCCTTTTCAGAGTCCCATTGAGCAGTCACAGGCATTCTGTCCAGGTTTTACAGCTGCATTCAGTGGGAGAGACAGATGCTTACTCTATCTGACCTGGAACCAGGCCCATTGATCAATTTTTGCCAAAGCATCGAGGCAATTCAATGAGGGAAGGGTGATCTTTCAACAAATGAAGCTGTGACAATTAGATAGCCATATGCAAAAAAATGAACCCTAACATTTACCTCAAAGCACATGCTAAAACCAAGTTAAAATAGGTCAAAAATCTAAATGTAATAGGTAAAACTGTAAGACTTCAAGAAGAAAGTGTAGTAGAAAATCGTGGATCATGGATATGGCCATGATGTCTTAAATAGTACACAGAGGCCACAAACTATAATAGAAAAAGATCAAATTGTATTTCATCAAATTAAACTTTTTGCTTTTTAAAAGATATTCACACAAATAAAAAGGCAAGCTTCAAACTGGGTAAATTTTTTTGTCAATGTCTAACCCAAAGGATTCGTAATAGTTTCAGGTGTACAATGTAATGATTCAACAATTCTGTACATTTCTCATGGCTCACGGAGGTAAGTGTACTTGTATAATCTCCTTTAGATCTACTCCACCCATCCTCCCACCGATCTCTTTTTGGCAACCACCAGTTTGTTCTCTAAAGTTAAGAATCTGTTTTTTTTTTTTCTGGTTTGTTTCTCTTTTTTTGTTTGTTTGTTTGTTCAACTGCTTTGTTTCTTAAATTCCACATGTGAGTGAAATCATATGGTATTTGTCTTTCTCTGACTGATTTATTTCATTTACCATTCTACCCTCTAGGTCCAACTATGTTGTTGCAAATGGCAAGATCTCTTTCTTCTTTTTATGGTTGAAAAATATCCATATATATCACATCTTCTTTATCCATTCCTTTATTGATGAACACTTGGGCTGTTTCCATAACTTGGCTATTGTAGGTAATGTTGCAATAAACATAGGGGTGTAAATATCTTTTCAAATTAATGTTTTCATTTTCTTTGGGTAAATATCCAGGAGTGGAATTACTGGAGCATATGGTATTTCTATTTTTAGCTTTTTAGTAACTCCCATACTGTTTTCCACAGTGGCTGTACCAATTTGCATTCCCACCAACAGTGCAAGAAGTTTCCTTTTCCTCTATAACCTTGCCAATCCTTGCTTCTCGTGTTGACAAATTATTTTGTTTTTAATGGGCAAAAGATATGAATAGTCACTTCACTAAAGATATACAGATGGCAAATATTCACATGAAACAATGCCCAACATCGTTAATCATTGGGAAGTGCGAATTTAAACCACAAGGAGATAGCACTATGTACTCACTAGAATGGCTAAAATTAGAGACAGGCCATACCAAGTGCTGGAGAGAATGCAGACCAGCTGAAGTCTCATACATTGCTTGGAGGAATGTGAAAGCATTCAACCATTTGGGAAATAGTTTGGCAGTTTCTCAAAAAGTTAGACCACTGTATGACCCACACATTCTACTGCTAGGTGTTTAGGCAAGAGGGATGAAAGCATATGTTCAGACAGAACTATACACTAATGTTCATAATAGCTTTATGTGTAATAGCCCCAATCTGGAAACAACCCAAATGTGTGCCAGCAGCTGAATGCATACACACATTGTGGTATAACTATACAATGGAATACTCCTCGGCAATAAAAATGGAATGACCTTTTAGTATATGCAACTGCAAAGATGAATCTCAAGTTCATTATGCTGGGCGAAAGAAGCCTGACAAAATGGGTATGTCCTGTACGATTCCATTTAGGTAAAATTCTAGGAAATGTATAGTAAAAAGGTCAGGGGTTGCTGAGCGGTATAGTGGAGGGGGGACCAAGAAGAAATTCCAAAGAGGCGGCAGGAAACATTGAGAGAGTGATGTTTTATGTTAATTAACTTCATTATGATGGTAGATTCACAGTCATATGCATATATTAATATTCCATGAAGTTGTACCCTTAAAATATATACAATTTATTGTGTGTCAATTATACATCGATGAAGTTGGGTTTTTTTGAAGTTGTCGAAAGAGAAACAGAAATAATGGATAAAAGGGCTGTAACCACAGGAGTTATGAATTTCAAACATAACATTCTTCCCAGTAAGAAGAAAATAGTCCAAAGTAAAATGGGTTCCTGAGCGAGAAAGATCAGATGTCTGAGTGCTTTTCCTGGGTCAAGCCTCAGCCTTAGAAGTTTGTGTGAGCTGGCTTGGTACATCCCAGCCTCCCAGCTAGGTATTGTACTGTCCTCATTTTACAGATGAGCAAACGGAGTCACAGAGAGGTGAAGGAACTAGCCCAAAGTCAAGAAATGGGTCAAGCCTAGAATATCAACCCAAGCACCGTGGCTCAGGAAACTGTGCTCCTAACTGCGACTCTCCACAGGCTCCTTGTCCTTCTCTTGTTCCTTACTCAAGGAGCTGGAAGCAACTGCATTCTGTTTCCAGACTTAGATTCTGAGTGAGTTCTCTGTAGGAAGCTCCATGGTTCTTGTCCACAGCCTCCAACATGAGCTGCAGTGTATCTTCCTTCCATCTCCTTCCTAGGACCCACACAACCACTGCATCCCTTTGGAGCAGATCAGAATTCCAGAACCTTCTGGAACCTTCTAGGCATTTTCAAGACTCAGTGCCTACACTCTTGTGAACCTGTTGCCTGTTTTGGCAGCCAAGCCAGCACCTCATCTCGGAATCAGCTCATCGGTGACATCTTTCTGACCCAAGCCCCCTATCACACAGTCCTCTCTTCCGCCCATGCCTCATTGAGACTCTGGACTCAGCTACTGTTTGTAAGCAGGAGCTCCTGGCTCTCAAGAAGACAGGGTTCTGGGAAAGGCCCCCAAACATCAAAGTAAATAATGTGGGGCAGGGGGAAGCAAATTGGGGTTTATCTTGTAAATAAAATTTTAATTGCCAAAAAAAAATGGTTTATCTAATATTTCACACCATTTGGTGTGTTAAAACTATAAACTGATTCTTGAGGCTAATCAAGGGAGACGAGAGTCGTCGGTCCCTCTGGAGATTCTGACAAGGCAGAGGACAACAGGACATACCACTGTCCTTTATTACCACACGTAAACAGCACCCTTTATGACCACACATTTGAGGAATTCACCAGTGCTCCAAAGGGGCCTCTGCTATGGTAGATTCTCAGATCACCATTCTTGCAAGCCCCTATGCTGTCTCAGTGTGGTGGATTTGCTCTTCACCAAATGTTCTGGCATTTCATTCCTCCAGATCCTCACTTGTGCCCAGCTTTGCTTGTGGCAGAAGAAATTCTTGAAAAGCACTGGGGTCCGGAAGATGACCACCATCCCAGTCCCTGGAATCTGCAAGCAAGTCACCTTCTGTGGGAAAGGGGCCCTCATGGGTGGGATTAAGGTTAAGGATCTTGGGAGGGGGACGTTAGCCTCGATTGTACCGAGCAGGCCAGATTCAAGCACAAAGGGTCCTTGTAAAGGGAGGCAGGTGGGTCTGATGTAGAAGGAGAAGTGAGGTTGGGAGCAGAGATCAGAGGGGACAGAAGATGCCGCAAGACTGTCTGTGAGGATTGGAAGGGACCTCAAGGCAAGGGACACAGAAACTTCTGGAAGATGGAAAAGACAAGGAAGCTGGTTCTCCCGAGAGCCTCTGGGAGGAAAGTCGCCTTTGTTTTAGCCCCAGCGAGGCTGGTGGTCAGATTTTCTGACCTCTAAAACTGCAAGATAACAAATCTGTGTTAAGTCACTAAGTTTGCTAATGTGTTGCAGCAACAATAGGAAGCGAGGAACAACATTTCCCACGTTTATCCACTTTGGGGAAATCATGCATCTTTGAAAGCCTCTTGTGCCAAACTGATTTATGTCTCGCCCCCGAATCCACGTGGTGAAGCCGTGACCTCCGACTCCCCAAATCCCAGGGTGACTGTATATGGAGAGAAAGCTTGCTTCTAGGAGGTAATTAAGGTGAAATGGGGTCGTAACCAATGAGCCTAACCTGATAGGCTTGGCGGCCTTCTCTTTGCCTGGCTCTCTCTGCCGCGTGAGGACACAGCGAGAAGGCAGCTGTCTGCAAGCCAGGTAGAAGGGCTCACGGAGCACAAACGGCTCGCAAGTCAGTATCTCTGAGGCGATTTCCGGGGCACCTCACCCAACAAGCAAACATTTCAATTGCATTGCTTGCTGTCAAGAAAGTCAGAGGGCCTCGGGGGTTGCTCTGATGGGAGCAGAGGGATGGGGGTGGGGGGTGGCTGTGGTTTTTAACCCAGTGAACCTGGAGTCTGGGAGGGAGAACAGCTTGCTGGAGATGACATGGCACATGTGACTTTACTGGAACCTCTCCCTGCGATGAAGAGCTTTGGTTCCCCCTGCCACTCCATACCTGCCGGGACTTGGATAACGAGCCCACGTGCAAAGAAGATTGCCTCGATCTTGTCTTTCTGTGTGGGCACATCTCCTTCCACCCAGCCCAGCCCGGCAGCCTGCTGAATACCACCACGTGACCCAGTCTAGGACACACAGAGAATAAGGATTGCCCTGAGGAACCCTGCTCAGATCTCTGACCCCCCAAATCACCACATGGAATAAAACAATTGTTTTAAGTTCCTAACTGTGGGGTCTTTTGTTCGGGATAGATAACTGGAACCCTGATTCCCTCTACCTTCAGACAGTCTAACTTGGAGAGGTAAAATTGTGTGAAATGACACCAGGGCCACTGCAGGAACTTGGGGGAAAGGGAGAAAATCAGAAGGACAAGAAAAAACTTTTGAGACCCTACAAAGTGCCAGACCCCATGCCAAGCATTTCTCCCTGTTATCTCGGGAGATTTACATTCCCTGAGTCACGTAGGAGGGCCTGTTCCCACTCCACAGAGGGGCACGTGGAGACCTGGAGAGGGGTAAGGTGACTTGTGCCGGCATCTGCCAACGCATTCCTGCATTCATGCGTTCATTCATTCCCTCAGCCAAAGTCTCCTGAGGGTCTGCTCTAAGCCAGGCTCCACGTGAGATGCCAGGGAAGCATGGGAGATAAAAGAGAGTAGAGTCTAAGCCAGGGAGGAGAGGGACTCGGGGCCGGGGTTGGTGGGAGGCTGGATTCAGTAGGGTGGTCACAGCAGGCCTCCCTGAGAAGGGGAGATTTGAGCCAGGAAGTCTGAGGCAGCCTCCCCTCCAGCTCTGAGGCCCACACTCCACGGCCCTCGGTCCTAGGCAGGTCTGGGCAGGCTGCGTGGCACCAGATAATGATGGCTCCGTGTCGCCCACGCTGGCACACCAGCTGCGAATGCCATCCGGTGGCTCCGTGTTAATTGCTCCAGAGCCCAAAGGGCCATATAATTTGGATCAAAAGGCCCCTCTCAGGGAAGTCTTAATTGTTGCACTTCACGCCACCCCCGGGGCAAGTCGGGCCAGGAGCACTGTGTTTGGAGTCACAGGGTCATTGTTCTGGTCTCCGTTTTTTTCATTTGCTGTGTAGGTTGCTTAAACCTCTCCTGGCCTCAGTTTCTTTGCCTATAAAATGGGAGTGAAAACCTGTGCCTTGATGACCTCACGGCACCGTAGGTGAGACTCAAGTAAGGACGTCAGCATGAAAAGAATTCCATGAATATGTCCTGAAGCCCAGGTTCCAGCCACACAGTTGACTTGGTGTTCTTAGAACTTGCCCTGGATATCCATCCATCCGTCCGTCCGTCCATCGATACATCCATCCATCTGGCATTTCTGGTGTGCCCTTTCTGTGCCAGGCATGGGTTCTCAGGTTGCAGAACTTGCTAAGACAGAGACACTGGCCTCTAAAAGCTGAGTTTCTAGAGAGGATACAAGCAAGGCAACAAAGAAGGGTAAGGAGAAAGCCACAACCCTGCTAGGGAAGTGAGTTTGGGGCTGGGTTTTGAAGCTTGAACTGGAGTCTTCCCTGGAAGAAGTGCAGGACATCCCAGCAGAGAAAACTGCAGGAGCGGAGAAGCAAGCATGCTGCCGTGGTGCAGCTGGGGGGAGCCAGAATGGGTGGGCAGGGGCACATGCCTAAGGAGGCTGGGAAAGCAGTGCCTGGAGGACCCCTGCAGGCTGGCAGGAGGGTCTGGACTTGGTCCCTCGGCAACTGGGAGCCATGGAGGGATTCTTCAGCAGGGGAGAGATACCGTGAGCTTTATTCTGGAAGAAAGAGTTCCTAGTAACTGTGTGGAGGATGGAATGGTGAAAGCCTGGGAGAATACGAACCTGTGGGAAGCAGTTGCAATGGTTTAAACCACTCCTTCATACTCATTGGACACCTATCTGAAGCTTGTCCTAGATGGGTGCTGGGGGTACAGCATGTGGCACTTGCATTCCCGCTGAAGAAGACAAGGAGCATTAAAGCCCAAGGAACGTGGGGTGCTGATCAGAGCCACGGAGAAAACCACAGCAGACATGGACAGGCTGATGTGATTGGTTGGCCCCAGCATCCCGGCTCACGCCCTGGCAACCGCTTGGGAACCACAGAAGCTGGCAAGCTAAAAACTACATTTCCCAGACTTCTTTGCAGCTAGGAGCCCAATTAGTTCCAAGGAGTGAATACAGTTGTTGGAGCAGAAGGCCAGCCCAGGCAGGAAGGGATGGCAGAGCAGGCCAGTGGAGGGGCCGTGTGGCCGGCGCTGTCCCTGAGGTGGCTGGTCCACGCTCCACCCTTTCCTAAACCGGGGAGGCCACAGTGTCTGGAAGGCCAGGGAATGGGCTGGCACCAGCCGGGGCACACGGTGGGTGTTCGCTGTTGTGAATGGTGAGCTCCTGTCCCTGGGAACCACTCGGCCTCTGGTCACCACTTTCCCGCTGTGGGGTCTACAGCGAGTTTCTCAACCTTTTGTACCTTGGTTTCCTCATCTCTGAAATGGGGACAGCCCTTCTTAGTGTTTGTCACAGGTCTGGTTCCCCGGGAAACCATCTGCCACTTGTGTGCAAGAGATGCTAGTGGGGAGAGAGAAGCAGTGGGGAACCTGAGCCGGTGCAGCCTGGGCTCAGGAGGAGGGGCCTTCAGAAAGAACTGTCTCCCCCCTCACCGGATGAGGGCTGCCCCACCATCCCTCCCACTGTGAGCAAGATGGCTCTCCTGCTGAGGGCAAGTCTGGAGAGCGACTCAGGAGAGAGCCTTGACCACCAACACTTCCCACAGCTGAGAATGAGTGTTTCCTCCTGAAGGGGGTCAGGGCTGCAGAACTTGCCGTCTGCTGTGGGCTTGCTGGGAGATCCCAAAACTGCTGCGACTTCTCTGTGCCTGGGAAGCCAGCAGCCATGCAGAATTTTGTGTGCAGTTACTCTGTAGGGGATCTGCATTCAGGGCAGGCTGCCTGAGCCAGGCTGACCTACTTAACAGGTGAAAGAGGTGAGCGAGGGAAGGGGAGGCAAGGGCCCAGGGCAGAAACAGCTCCATTCCCATTCTTGAAAGTGCATCAACCTGAGCAACAGACCTTTGGAGTGCTCTGCCAAGGAGGGAGCTGGGGGCTGGTGGCTCCCTTGGATCTGTCCAGGTTTCCCAAATAAATAATCTGTGCACTGTGTAATTCCCCCACTTAAAATAAACCCGATTTCCCCGTGGAACAGAAACTACAGCTTAGCATTTCTTGGCAGCCAACAGTTTCCAGAATTTCACGCAGGTTAAAAATAAAAATGCAAAGCATTATGATAATCCCTTCTGTTCTCTCTGCACTTTTCATTTTGCAAAGTATTTTCTGAGCCATGATTCACCACGGGTCCCCACCACCATCATGGGAGACTGGTTGTTTCATTCTTAACAGCAGATAAGGAAACCGAGGCACAGAAGGGCAGAGTCCCCCGGATCGCCCAGGTCCACTCGGCCCCTGTTGGGCATCCCTCTGCTCTGCAAGTTGTCGTGTTAGGGACAAGCACGACGTTTAGAGAATGATCCCCTGTGTGCGATGTCCTCTTCATGCGTTAGGCAAGACTGGGAAGACATTAAACCTCAACTCAGCAAAAAGCCAAAACTCTTGGCACCTGGAAGAAGGCTGGAATTGGCATCCCCATCACTTGCGCCTACCCCCAGGGGACATTTTCCACTCTGTATCTGATTTGGTGTTAGTACGGAGGATCGGCTCCAACAGGAAGGAGATGGTATTTTTGAAGTGTGGGGAGTTGAGATTGAGTAAGGGAACGGTTCGCAGGTTGGGGCAGTGCATACATACACAGAGATCATCGGGCAGCTCAGCCCCAGCTCCAGCCCTATCTGCAGGTCACCCTCTAAGAACCAGGAGCTTGAGATGTCATGGAGGAGAGCGAAAAGGGAACCTGTGATCTCAGTGGGAAAGACCAGGGTCCTCTTTCCATTGACCAGGGACCATGTGGCCAGGTCACAGGCTGGTGGACAGCTGGGCTCAGGCAACATGGTGCTGACCCATCTCAGGGCTTGCCAAAATTCAGGTCTCTGGGAATGGTGCCTCGAAGAAAGGCCTTTCCCAGTGGTAACCAGCAGAGAATGGGATCTGGGGTCTGTGGCCATCACTACCATGTGCTCATGGAGATGTGCACCATGGTCACCAGAGGCCCCTGATCCAACCACACATTGCACAGAGCTGAGATCCTCAGGCTCACCATCTGTGCCACCACTTGCCAGCTGTGTGATCATGGACCTGCCCCTCAACCTCTCTGAGCCCCAGGTTCCAAGTGAATAGCAATGGACTCAGTGCCTGTGGTTGTTAATCTTGAGGTATTCTTCAAGTGTGCTAATAAGTCAGCTTCTGGGGAAGACATGACATGATAGGACCCACTAGGGTGATGTCTCGGGGGAGCTCAGCCACTCACAGGCACGACAAAATAATGTAATTCCTGTCTCCTCTTCCAGGAAGCCCTCCCTGACTGATGTTACCCTCCAGCCAGTTAGGAATCTCTGGGCACCCACATCCCTTCCACCCCATCTCCCACCGTGTCTCTATCCTAGCACAAAACAGTCCACATCTCCAGGGTCCTTTTTGGCCTTCCCTCAGGACTGGGAGCTCCTTGAGGGCAGTGTCTTGTCTTTTTTCCCTAGAGTTCCAGATCTAGCACATTTGCTGGCACACAGGAGGCTGGTCCCTCCGCCATATGTTTTATGAACAAAGACATGAATGAATGAATTTCATCCTCCAGCAAGGCTGTGAGGTAGAAGGAGTAGATAGTGTAACCCCATCTTGGAGGAAGGGACGTAGAGGCCCCAAGAACAGAAGAAACTCATCCAAGGACACAGAGAGGCCAGTCACGAGTTGACTCTGGGTGAGAAAGTCTCAAGGACTTTTGTAGGATGCTAAACCCCCATGTCGTCCTGTTTCTAGCTTACTGCTAAGAAAACTGCTCCATGACCCTTGAGAACGCCTCTTGGCTAGTGAAAAGCTAACAGGCCTTCGGTGAGCCAGGGGAGCAAGAAAGGACTGCTTCTCAGAAAAGAATGGCGCCCAAATCCTTGTTCACCTTATTTAATGCTCCAAATTTTCTGAGAGGCCTAATTGAACATTCCTCCGTGGAACTCTCTCGGTAGAACAATTAACTGGCCTCTTAGCAGCGAGCAGCTCCCTAGGCAGGCCCCAGATTTATGTCTCGTGGGGAGGCAGCCTATTAGCTGTGGCCGTAAATCTCAGGGCCCTGGCTGGCAAGGTGGATTTTAATAAAATCATAGGGGACAGAGCCAGGCTGGGGCGGCAGATTTCCGGGGGGAGAGTCAACACTTGCCGGTAATTAATAGGGACACCTTTGAGCGCTGGGGAAAAGCCCAGGATTTTAATGAAAATCTAGGAGCTGGAAGCAGTGTCCAGCTGGCAGCCAAAGGAATCAGGTGCGGGGGCCAGGTCACCCCTGCCAAGGGATCTTGAAGTCAGGGTGATATTTGGTGGACACTGGTGTAATTATTCTGTTTGACTATGAAAATACCTTCTTACCGGTTGGCAAACTGTTTCCCCAATCCGCTAAGGACCTCCTAACTTTCCAGGGACCCTGTCCAGGAATCCTTGGATGTCTGCAGAATCCAGAAACAAGAGAGTAAATGCCTGGCCCAACAAGGGGTTTCCCAATCCTGATACAGAGCTTCACTCCTGTTGGTCAGTGCTCCAGACCCTCCTTTCCCTCCACATGTTGGGGTGTCCCAGGGACCCATGCAGCCCCTCTTTCCACCTCTCTCTTCTCTCCTTCCTGCATTCTCTTGCAAATCCAGATCTACAGCCCATGCCAGTCTCGAGCCCCCAGATCAGGCACCCATGTGCTTCCCAGCAGGCATCTCTCCAGCACGTTCCAGACCCGATGGTCTCCGGCCCCTTTGCCTTGCCTCTCCATCCTCATCTTAGCAAAGAGAGCTGCCTATGCACAGGCCCCAAACTCAGGAGTGTTCTTGAGTTCTCATCCTTCCATAGGTCCTGCCAGGTGTTCCTCCAAAGTCCCAGTTTTCATCCTCCCTGGGGCTGCCCTGGCCCCTAGCCCTTGTCTTAGTCAGCTTGGGACACCACACCAAAACACCACACACTGGGTTGCTCACACAACAGATGTACATTCCTCAAGATTCTGGGGGCTGGAAAGGCAAGATCAAGGGGTCAGTCAATTCAGATCCTGGTGAGGACACTTCTTGGTCTTTAGACAGACACCTTTACACAAGTGGAGAGAAAGATCTCTGGTGTCTCATCTTTTTTTTCTAAGGACACCAATTCCATCATGGAGCCCCTCCCTCATGACCTCATCCAAACCTAATCACCTCCCAAAGGTCCCACCTCCTAATACCATCACACTGAGGGTTAGAGCTTCAACTATAAACTTTGAGGGGGACGCCAACATTCAACCATGGCACCACCCTCGGCTTCTTCCTGGTGGACTTCAGTCGACTCCCACCTTGTCTCTTCACTTCCATTCCTGCCTGCCTGTCCCCTCCACACAGAGACTTTTTAAAAATTCAAATAAGGTCATGTCACTGCTCTGTCAGGACTGTGAAGGGTCTAAGATTTTAATCTCTTTGCAAGCTCATGTGTTAGCTGACCACAGTGTCATGGATTCTGGCAGAAGACACGAGACTCTTGGATCAGAAACAAAAAATAGCCTATTACCAACAGCAATAGCTAGGGTTTCATTGTCTTCAATTCCTCAGTTCCCACAGGGTGAAGGAGAAGGACCAAGAAATTACTGCCCAGGCAGAGGGATGTATTACAGGGAAGGAACCCCAAGCTTAGGGACCTGAATCTTTTATAATGAGCTGTAAGTAAACCAGCCCAACCTTTGTCCCCGAGGGAGACATTCATCTCCATCATACTAGACAGCAAACAAATTGCCCTTTGCTTTGGAAAGCAGACAATATCTTGATCTTCTAAGGCTGTTCACTATACAAACATCTTTGAAAAGATAGTGTGGAACAAAGGTAATCCAAGTTCCTGATTGTAAGACGTGCAGAAATGGGACAGACCCAGAGACAGTGGTGTCTGAATTAGTCATCTATTGCTGGATGACAATGTCACTATAAGTTTAGTGGCTTAAACCAACATATAGCTATTATCTCATTATCTCAGACTTCCAGCATCTGAAAATAGTTCACTTGGTTCTCTGCTAGGCTGGAGATTTGGCCAGAAAAGAATCTGCTTACCAATGCATGCACTTATTGGCAGAATTTCGCTCCTTATGGTGGTAGGATGAAGAGTTTCCAATTCTTGTTGACTGTCAGTTGAATGTTGCCCTCAGCTCCTAGATGTCATTTAAAGGTCCCTGCCCAAACTTGGACTTCCCCAGAATGGAGGCAGGCTTTATCAGAGCCAAAAGTGGGGAGTTGCTTAGCAAGACGAATGTTGCAGTCTTAACGTAAATTAATCATATATACATAACGTCAGCTTTGCCATATTCCATTGGTTAGAGAAGCTGGTCACAGGTTACTCCCACACTGAGAAGGAGGAGACTACACAAGAGTGGGGATATCAGGAGGTAGGCACCATGGGGCTTTCTTCAGAGCCTATTACCATAGTCTTCTGAAAATCTCCTGCTTAAAACCCAATAGCTTTAACGGGATGGATAGGAATTATAGCCAATTAAAAAAATACAATGGCTTTCTGCTACTGAGGATTAAACTCACCTCCCTCCCCTGCTTTGTCAGGCTTACAGGCTCTGGCCCCTGCCTGCACCTCTGACCTCACCCCCTCACACCCTCTTCCTCCCTCACTCCTGCCGCACTACCTTTTGTTTCCCATACAAACCTGCATCTTTCCTGCCTCTGGGCCTTTGCACTTGCTGTTCCTTATGCTGTAACACTGTTTTCCTCCCTTCCACACTGATTCCCATCTTCAGCAGCTCTGCCCCAGTCTAAGCCACCAGGGCTCCTGTTTGGTGGACTACAACCAACTCCTACTTTATCTCCTTGCTTCTGTTCCTGCCAGTCCTCTCGGCACAGCAGCCCAAGACAGCACACAGGTCACTGTGCACAGAAGCCTCCGGACCACCCTATAGTTATGGTGGCAATGGCAGTCGATGCTTCCTGGAGGCAGGGCACTCTCCCGGCTGCTTCAAGCACTCCTCATTTCATCCTCGGGAGAAACTGATGACCATGTAAGCTGCTGTCATCCCATTTCCACCAAGGAAACTGAGGCACAGAGGTGCAGTGACTTGCTTGAGGCCACACGGGTGGTCAGTTTCCAAAGGCCATGCCCCTCTCCCAGGACACCTCCTCCCGCAGCTTCCTCTGGTCCTGGCTTCACCTGCCATCTGTCCCTGTCCAGACTCATCTTCTCCATGGTCCTGTTCGATGTCTGCTTCCCAAACCCTGTACTCTCCTCAGAGTGGGAACATGGCCCTCTCGCCCACCAGGGCCTGGCACACAGTAGGTGCTCCACAATGATGTGAACTCAAATCCACTTTGTTCTCAGCTGATAGCAGTTGGGAAACCCTTTTGGGAACCACACAGGCCCTATATGGGTTTGAGATTAGCCAAAGGTTCTCCTCCCTGAGAAGAGACCAGCTCCTGCCTCATGGAGTGATCCCTAGAACCCTCCGCTGGGACTTGGCATTTTCTCGTGTCACTGCTCACTGAGGGACACTCACTACTGCAGATAAGAGCCTGGATTCGGCATATGTCCCCAGCTTTCATGCCTTCTGCCAATGGCGTGAGATCTGTCCCCCTAGAATTTCCACTGGTTCATCTGTAAGGTGGGGTGCGGAGCCCTGTGCCTCAGATCCTACCCCTAGGCATGTGTGGAGGGGACGCTGTTGCCAGCACCTCCTAGAGTAGCATCCTAGCCTTACACCAGGAACCTCAGGCCAGTCATCAGACTTAATTCTAGGAACCGTCCCCTGAAGAAGGCACAGCCGTCCTCACTTTCGCTAAGGAAACCGAGATTCGTCATTTCTCAAATGTACCCCTTGCAAGCATCACAACCAACTCATGATACCTGCTTGTCGGATAGCTCTGTTTGGGACTATTCCTAGGAGATTTAAAATCCCTGTAGAATGTTCCTGAAGATTCCAGACTTCAGTCTCCAGAGGACAGGGAGACATCTCAGTCATTTGGGACCTTTTGGACCTGGATGCTGGAGGTGCCGAACGAGTGGTCATTGGAAGCAAACCATTCCCTCCAGAGGAGAGCTTTTACTGAAGCCTAACAGAAATTTCTCACAAAGACCCCTTGTTGGGCTTCTGGGTCATGAAGTGGACAGGCTGATAGGAGGACCTGGAGAGACTTCCTTCCCTGCCAATCACTGATCTTGCTTTCCCCATCTGCAAGAAAAGGGCAAAAGTCTCTACCTTCAGGTGCACTTGAGAGGAAGTAATGTTTGGAGAGTGAAAAATGCTTTGCCTCTCTGTCCTGGGGAGCAGACGTGGGACATACAAGATACTGGTCTGGGGACTCCAGACCCCACTGAAGACTTCCTGTTTGGAAACAGAGGGGCTGGTCTAGCATCAGAACTTGCAGGATGGAGATGAAAAGACACCCTCTGCATGTGGCAGTCCTGGCAGGACAGAATTCATCCTTCAGGTGGGGATACCCAGGCATCTCCAAGCCATAAAACATCAGGAATTGGGGTGGGGATAACAGGTACTTGCTGATGACCATTTCAAAGGATTCCTAGTTCCTCAGCTCAGGGGTCTGGGAGACCCTCAGGGCCCTTAAAAGACCTCACTCATGTGTGCAGGTGACTGAGAGACCATCTAGAGGAGCAGGTGACTCTCATCTTTCCACACGAGGATACTGAGTTGCAAACAGGGTGAGTGGTGGCCAGCACCCTGAATTCCCAGAGGCCCAGCTCTGCCAGGGGGATGGGTTGTGAATGGACCCCTTTTATGGTCTCTCCTGAGCATCCCGCTGATCCCTGGTGTTACAGCTCCAATGTCACTTCTCAGAGAGGTCATCTCTAGCCTCTTCCCAGGGGACACTTCAGCGCGCCAAAGCAGCCCATTCCTCTTGCAAACCCTCACGCATCTATGGAAGCTTCTTTACTGAAATAGCCTTCTGCTTTGCTTGTGCAATGTTAGCCTCCTCTCCTTGGCTCCTCACCTGGGGTCCAGTGGGCCTGGCACAGTGGTGCTGAGCGAAGGCATGCATGCATCTCTTTTTGTGCCCCATAAATCCAGCTTTTGGGGGAGGGATCGTGTAGACTCTTTAGTGTGACGCTTGGCTCACAGCCTGTCTTCCCTGCACCCCTAAGTCTCCTTATGTTCCTCCTCTTGAGTTCCAGGGACACGGCCAGCTCCCAAACGTTCTTCCAAGAGCCAGGCCTTGTCAACCTCACCTGTTTCTCCTACAACCCTGTCACCACTCTCTGCACACCGCAGGTGATCCTGGAAGTGCAACTGAGAGGAGCGTGAAGGAGACCTAGGTCCACATCCAGGGCGACCACCCAAGAGTCACATGGCCTGGAGGGAGTGACTTGCCTTCTACAGGCTTCAGCTTCCTTGTCTGTGAAATGGGTAACACCGCCCCCCCCCCGCCCCACCCAAGCAACGGGCTGGATTCTGGGAGACAATGGAACCACAGGGCTTAGCAAAGTGAATGGCACGTAGTAGGGGCTCAGTTGCCTGAATCCTCCCAGTGTTCCACTTGGAATCTGGTCACAAAACACCCCAACCCATTGTATCCCTCCACCCGACCACACCCCTTCAGCCTCGACCTCCTGGCTCCGAACCTGCCAGCTCACCTGCTGATCGTCACTTCCTTTCCTCCGAAGGAGACTTTTCACGCTCAAGTAGCTCCACCCCTATGGGTGGATCTGGTCACCCCACGGGTGGATCCAACCACTCCCTCACTTGCTCCCAACCACCTGCGAAGTCGTGTGTCTGCGCAGGCATCAGGCTGGCCCTCGTGTGCTCAACTGCTGTGTCTCCAGGACTTGGCACTGGCTGGGCGCACCCACATGCCTCTGGCAGCCTTTCCTGCAGACCTCAAGGAGACAGAGACGCGCCCAGGAGTGGAGATCTGATGTGTCCCCCCGCATCAGATAATTTCAGTCAAAAGTGGTGATGCCTCCTTGGTTCCCAGTCTGCCCATTTGGCTCTCTGCTGGTATCTCTCCCCTCCTCAAACCCAACGGAAACCCCCACCCACGCACCACGAGGAATCCGGGCCCTGAACCAGCTGCCGTGCCGCCCAAGAGGAAAGCATCATAATTATATCTTAATAATTGTTTTGCAGCATAGGATTTATAATTACTAAATGTGTGGTAACTGCTCCTTAAATGCTCATGCTCTTTAAAAAACCCAATTTATAATTTAAAAAGCTGACACTTCTCCGAGCGCTTTATTTTATCTTGTCGGGAGTAATGGAAGAGTAAGTTATTGAAAACCTTTATTTTTCATTAGCTTTAAATTCAACGACAATTAATGTGCCCAATTTGATTATAAACTGCACAAATTAAACAATAAAGAGCTGTCTAATGAGAAATTAATTATGAGGAAGGGAAGGGGAGCCAGGCTGGATAAAAGCAATAACTTATGGCCCATGGCAGGACGTGTCAGGTTTTAAAGGAGATGAAGGGCCCTGTCCTCAATGTGTGTCTTTGCTGATAGGACCCATCACAGATCAGTTGATCCAGAAACCATAACAGGCTAGTAATTGAAACCGCTAAAATCAATAGTGCTGACAGCCTTAATTAAATTAAATATGGCCGTGATGGGCTCCCAGCGGCGGGTGGCGGCGGGCCACTTGACCCTCTGGCTGAGCATGCCTGATCGAGTGAGGCCATGGAGTGATGGATCTGACCCCAGGGGACAGCTGGGGACTGGGATCCCGCAGAAGCAGGCTCCAAGAGGAAGAGGGCCAGCACCCGTGCCCCTGCCATCGGCTGGGCATCGTGGCTGAGGAGGACTGGGGCCAGGATGCTTTCCCCCTGAAGGGCTGGCTCCTTCTGTTGGAGGTTGGGAGGTCTGTGTCCTGTGGCATCTCATTTTCGGGGGAGGGTGGGCAGAGAAGCCTCTGAAGAGTTGGAGGAGATAGAAATCAAAAGCGCTGATGAATCCCTCGGTGACAAAATGGGGCTGTTTGCCACCCCTTTTGTGAGACACACTTCATTTGCTTCTCATGGAGACCAAGACAAATGAGTCAGACCTGAGTTTCAATCCCAGGTCTGCCCTTAGGACTCTAGGGACCTTCCACTGGTTCCCTAACCTTGCCAAGCCTCACTCACCTCTTCTGTAAAATGGGTATGAGTGCCTAGAGAGTTGTAAGAGATGGTGCCAAAAACGCACAAAGTAGGATGGGGAGTCCAGCCATCCCGTTCTGCAAAGAGCAAGTGTAATCCCAGAGAGCTGACACAGTCATTCAGATCACGCTGACTCAGAATCAGAACTTTGTCTCGGACCCAGGGTCCTTTCTTCATCGCCGTGGTGCTGCCCGAGAATTAAAAGCCTTTTGTGTTTGGCAAGAGCTTTTCTCCCCCATGCAGAATCCTCACCTATGAGAAAGAGATGGGGTTGTCAGCTCCATTTTACAGATGAGAAAACTGAGGTTCAAGTGGGTTAAGGAAGTTGCCCAAGATCATAAAGTCCGAGAGTGCTGAAGCAAGGACTAGCACTTTGCAAATGCAGGGAGAACAGAGCCCAAAGATGGAAACCAAGGATGGATGGAGGAACCCTAAATCTTTGGCTGGTGACACCCAGCACTACCGAGCTCCTAGAATCTGGAGTCTTCCCTCTCATTCCAGAGCCCTGATCAAGGGTGTGTCTTGCTAAGGAGAAGAAATATAAAGCCAAGAGCAGCCGAGTTCTGTTTTTATAGCTGTTCTTATCATTCCTTTTCATAAAAACATCATCACGTTAATGACAGTGAAAAACCCTGGAGAGATCCAGGTCACACACTCTCCTCTTGTCATTACTGCAGAATTGGGGGTTTAATACATTCAGTTCCTTAGATCCCCTACAGCAAGGCCCCACAGCACAGGGTAGCAGAGAAAACTCTGGATTTTTAATGAAAGCCTTGGGTGGGTTCCTATCCTGACTCTATCAGCTGTGTGACCTTGAGTATGTGACTAACCTCTCTGTTTCTCTTCTCCGCAGCTGCCTGGGGCAACAAGACTGTATGCCTTGCCTTCTTCTCAGAGCTGTTGGATCACGGAAGCAGCAAAATGGCCAAGAAAGTGTCCCACAAACCAGACAATCTGGCACACCTGGGATCTCCCATGTTCATTCTCAGGTGCTGATCCTCCACTTGCCTTAGCTGGGGGTTAATGGAAGGAAAAAAAAAAAGACCATGTGATCACTTTCTGAGATATTGTTAATTCCTTACCCCCCAAAATCAATGACTACCAAAAAAAAAAAAAAAAAAATCCTGGCCTCATAAACATTGGTTTTCACCCTAGGAAGCTGAACAAATAAATATCTTCACAGTTTGCTCGTCTGTCGGCTGGCTTGATCTGACTTCTTAAGCGACATGAAATAGGCAGCTCTGGTAACCCAATGTTTATGTCAGCGCTAACAAACTGTCCCTTCATTACAGGCCTGCCGGAGATCAGAGGCCCAGATTATTGAAGGAGACGCCTTTGAGATGCCCACGCGGTTGCCGTGACAACTCCCAGAGGGCGGGAGAGAGGGACTGCTGCGGGTGGTTGGCAGGACAGGCTCCAGGCTCTCCAGCCCAGAGTGGGGGTGATCCCGCCCCAGGCTGCTTGGCAGGGGGCTCTCTGCACCGTCAGCGCCTCGGCGGGCCTGCCCCTGGCCATGGAGGCCTTGGGGAAGGTGGAATCTTGGAGAGCTGCTGAGAGCCAACAGGCCGTGTGGGTCGATGCCACTTTTCTTGAGGCCAGTGAAAGAGCAAGGGGGGTAAACATTCCCAACAATGACAGCTAGTATTTACCTTTCACTGCCCTGGTTCCCCCCACAGTGCTGAGAGCTTGCGCTTTGCATCCCAGGGATCTATGCTGAATCCCAATCCAGCTGTGTGACCTTGAGGAAATTCACTTGAACTCTCTGAGCCTCAGATCTAACAGCCTCTGTCTCTGGGTTTGTTGTGAAGGTCCTGAGGAGCCCTGTCCCAAGCATCATACAGAGGTCAAGCTCCTGGGCTCTGGGGCCTTGCCATCAGGGTCTGGACTCCCTACACTACTCTCTAGCTGCATGTTCTTGGGCAAGTCATCTAGCCTTTGGAGACTCAGTTTCCTCATCTGAAAAACGGAGAATATAGCAACCAACACAAAATGACTGATATACGGAAAGCACCGATGTAGTTGATAAATATTTTTTATTATATTTCTTAAAGATTTATTTACTTATTTGACTGGGAGGGGAGCATGAGCAGGGGAGAGGCAAAGGAAGAGGGACAAGTAGGCTCTAAGCTGAGCGGGGAGCCCAACACAGGGCCCGATCCCAGGATCCTGGGATCATGACCTGAGCCAAAGTCAGACACTTACCTGACTGAGCCACCCAGGTGGATGCGCCTATAATATTTATGATCATTCAGTGCCAGACCCATCAGACAGGAGGGTCCCAGCATCCCCAGTCTACACTCTGAAAGGAATCCGAGGCCGGTGCCTCCCCCAAGGGAGACTGCGGCCTCTTGTTGCTGCAATTTCCATCGCAGCACATCTGCGTGCAAAGCCGGTGCTCATTCCAGTGTGAACCACGGCGACTGCTACAGGGAATAAGACATCACACGCACACACGCGGGCACACGCACACACACACACACAAGCACACTGCCAAAAATCATGAATTGCTGGTGAAATTATGGGTCCCCTGGGAAAAAATTGCAATGGGGGGAAAATGTTCACTGAATCCGAGCCCTTCCATCACTGACTCAGGTAGCTGTCGGCTACAGGCTGTGTGGGTCCTACAGCTTCTTCAGGGCTCCAGGAAGAAGGGAGCGAGCGGAATTTGCTCTTCTGGCCTGGAGCTGTGTGAACTACAGAAAGCAACGCAGAAAGGCGGTTAACTTAATGAGGTGGGGGATTCTTAACTGAGCTTGGCTTCAGAGTTCATCAGAAAATCTCTCCGCTAACTCATTCATTATTCATTCATTCATTCATTCATTCATCTAGCTTAGTGTTACTGGGCTCCTACCCCACATCCCATCGCGCCAGTCCTGGGGATACAGGCTGATGAAACATGGTTTCTTCCCTTGAGGAACACAGACCACCAGGTATGCAAAGGAGCCTGAAATAAAAATCTGGATGAGATATCTGCCCCACCCACCCCCGTCAGGATGTCCCCTGTTAAAAATAAAACAAAGCAAGGAGACACGTGCTGGTGAGGGCTTGGAGAGCTGGAACCCTTGTACGTTGCTGGTGGAATAGAAAACAAAGCAGCAGCTAAAGGAAACTGAAACACAGCAATGCCTTGGGACCCAGAAATTCCACTTCTGGGTGTATACCCAAGGAATTGGAAGGAGAGACGCAGACAGATATCAGCACACCCATGTTCACAGCTGTTCACAGGAGCCAAAAGCTAGAAACAACCCCAAACATTCATCAGCAGATGCATAGATAAGTAAATATGGTCTATCCAGCAGCTCTAAAGCAGAAGGACATTCTGACACCTGCTACCACATGGACGAACCAGGAGGACATTATGCTTGGTACAATAAGCCCGTCACAGAAGGACAAATACTGCATGATTCCATGTACATGAACTCCCCAGAGTAGTCAGCTTCGTGGACAGAAAGTAGATGGTGGGTGATGGGGCTGGGGGAAGGGACACCAGAGGTGAGTGTTTCATGGGAATGGAAAATCAGCTTGGGGGGATGAGAAAGTTCTGGAGATGGAGACCAGTGATGGCTGCATCACAGGGTGAATGTACTTAACACCACTGATCTGTATACTTAAAAATGGGTCAAATGGTAAATCTTATGTATATTTTATCATAATAAAAAAAGGAGTCTGGACAAGAAATAAAAGATACAGGGGATGGAAGGGTTAATTCTAAATGTCAGGGGCTGGGCATAGAGCAACTAATCAGCCAGGCACCATCTATGACGTGCCTACCATGGGCCAAAGCAGGATGGCTATGGCAGTGAGAGGATGGAAAAGCCACTGCTGGTCAGAGAAGCACCTCTTGCTTCTGCCGCACGTCACCCTGGATCTTGTTAAAAGGCTGTTTCTGATTCCGTAAGGCTGGGCTTTGATTCCTGGCCTGCATTTCTAATCAGCTCCCAGATGATGGATGACACTGAAATGCTGTGGCTCCATGGAGGGCACTGAGCACGGTGAGGGTTCAGAGATGACCACGTGTGCTCGACTCGCCTCATTCGGAGGGGCCATGCGGGCAGGAAGGCAAACGGAAGCTCAGTTTGTGGGACAGCTGAACCACTGCTTGGTTCCTCGTGGTCCTCAGGGTTTTCCAGGGGAGGGGAGAGAGAGAGAGGCCGTAAGGGAGAGAGAGAGTGGGGAGAGAAGTTAAGGAATTGGTTAATGCAATTATAAGGACTGGCAAGTCAGAAATCTGTAAAGCAAGACAGCAAGCAGGATGTCACAATCTTGAGGCCAAAATCTGCAGCTTGGAAATTCAGGCAGGGTTTCCATGATGCAGTCTTGAGGGGAATTCCTTCTTCTTCGAGAAACTTCTATCTTTGCTCTTAAGGCCTTCAGATGATTAGGTGTGGCCCACCCATAGTATGGAGGCTTGTTCTGCTTTACTCAAAGTCCACGGATTTAAACGTTCATCACACCTAAAAAAAAAAAAAAAAGAAAGAAAGAAATATCTCCTTCGTGGCCACCTCTAGACTGGTGTTCAATCAAACAAGTGGGCTCCGGACCCAAGCCAAGGGGATACATAACATTATCCACCATGTAGCTTGCTGAACAGCAGCTGAGAGGCTCTGGCCCACAGCACCGCCCCCCTCGGCCAAATGAGGACAACCAAATTCATAGCAGGCAGTGACTGCAAGGCCTCAAATCAAACCAAAATGAACATGAAGTTCTGAGCACAATGCATGGCTCACCAGAAGTAAGAAACAGGAATCCGATCCTCCCTCCTCCTCCCTCCTCCTTCCAGGGCACTCTGAGCTCAGGAGCCAGAAGCCAGGCCTTGTGCGTGACCCCAAGCACCTGTGCTTCCTTTGGGAGCCCAAGAAGGCATGGATGGCAAGAACCAGGCCCAGGCTGACAGAGGCAAGGGGTCTTCTCTGGAGAGAGGGCAGCGGCTCAGTACCTTCCAGAGATGGAGCCTCTGGAGGAAGAAGGAAAGCAGTCCCAGACACCAGGAAAGAGAGCTGCCTCTGGTCTGGTCACATTTCCCTTCCTCACCTGCTGCAGGGGGGTGAATCTGTAGGGCGGTTGAGAGCTGCAGACATGGCCGGGAGGATGGGGCCAGAGCCCCTTGGATTCATAGTCCTGCAGAGAGCAAACTCTAAGGCCCCTCTCTGCAGGGTTCTGCAAGGGATTCCTACTCGGGGGCATGTCTGCCTGTGCTCTGTAGGAGGGGGGAGGTGCGTTTATTGATTTGGCAGTTTGGGTCCAAGGCTCTCTGCATGGCCTCTCAGGGCCTCCAGGTCAGGCCTCCAGCTCTGAGCCTTCCCATCCACGTTGGCCAGCAGCTTCCTCATCTCAGACAACAGTATCAATCATGCTGAACCGTTCACGGTTCTTACTGCCTCAAATGGTGTCTCCCTCAAATTCATGTTCACCTGGAACCTGCACATGTGGTCCTCTTCGGGAGCTGGGTTTTTGCGGGTGTGATTCCGAGGAGGCCATGCTGGATGGGCCCCGTCTGAGTTCAACATGGCGGTTGTCCGCGTGACAATGGGAGAGACACAGAGGCCCCCCGAGACGGCCCCGTGAAGATAGGCAGAGACCAGAGCCACATCTACCAGCCAAGGGTTGCTGGGAACCACCCTGGGGCTGAAGAGTTGAGGAGGGACTGTTCTAGATTCTTCAGAGAGCATGATTTTGAGGACTTCAGGTCTTGATTTTGGCCTTCCGGCCCTGAGAACAATGAGAAACAATTTCTGTTATTTGAAGCAACCCCCTCCTCCCCCATTTGTGGTGATCTCAGCATCTCCAGGAAACTGAGGCACAGTCCAGCAGCAGCTTGCAGCAACCCTGTCACATGCATAGTCCCCCAGAATGCCTGATTCCAGTCCTTAGGAAGGCCTCTGTGAGCTCCTGCCCGAGTGCCACTCTTCCCCAGTGCTGACGGCTTCCGTTGTCACTGCCTGGCCTGCCTGCCTCCCCAACATCACGAGTGCCCTTGGCTCTCAGCACTGCCTGGCCTATGGGAGGGGCCCCATTGATGAGTGTGACCCCTTCCCCTGTAACCCAGCATCTGCAGAGCAGACTTCAGCCCCCTGCCTCTCCAGGGTCTGGGCTCAGCTCTGAGGCTGTGACAAAGTGTTTATTTCTGGCATTGCTGACCTGGAGGTGTAAACACATGCCTGGTGGAGACTCAGCCATTCCTATCTTGGACTTCAAAATAAACTCATCTCTGTAATTGATAGTCTCTGCACATCACAGACCCTTATTAAACCTGGCAGGACCTCTGAAGGGCAGGGAAGGTCGCCCAAGGGCATGGACAAGAGGCTCCTGAATTCCCTGGCCAGAGTTCTCTCACCCCCCAACCCCAAGTGAGGAGATCAGCTCCTCCTCCTCCCCCTTCCTCCATCCCTCCTTTTTCTCCCTCCTCTGCCTTCCCCTCCCTCTCCACCTCTCCCTTGTTTTCCTCCTGTCCCCTCCTCCTCTCCTCTCTCCCCTGCCTCCTTTCTCCTCCTCTTCTCTCTCCTCCTCCATCCCTCCTCGAAGGGGCCACTATCATCCATGGTCACTGCCCCCAGGAGCTTGGCAGGCATTCTAGACATGCTCTACTCCCTTGCCACCCACATTTTTCTATCTTTTGGACTCTGCCATCCCCAGTCCCCACAGCCTTCCAAACCTGCTCTGGCTTCCTTCTGCTCCAGAACCATGCTCTTCACTGAGCCACAGGGGTCTCTGCCTATGGAAGTCCTCCCAGTGCCTCCACCTGCCCAAAGCCCTTCTGCGGCTCCCCTTTGCCCCTGAGTTAAAGCCATTCTTGCTCAGTCCCACCTACCAAAACCTTTGAGCTATGGCCGTGTACCTCCTTGGCCACCTCCCAGGGCTGCCTTCCTGGTCTGTATAGCTCTCCAACCAGAATGAGTCACAGGGCACACAACAAAGGTCAAACTCCAGGCCTTTGGAAATGCTATTCTTTCTTCCCCAGGGTTTCTCTCCTGCTTAGGCTTCCAGGCCTGGATCAGATGTCTGCTTCTCTCTTGAGTCCATATGACTTCAGAGTTCCTTATCCACCAGCAGCATTCTCAGCTCCCTTTGTGGCAGTCGGATGACGGGGCTTAGATCTTGCTAGTGGAGGTCTCCTGTGGGCCAGCCCCCAGCTCAGCAGGAAAACCTGCTCCCACTGGCTGGGGCAGTTTCTTCCCAATAGGTGTGGGGGGCGCCCACATTGTTGTGACAATGTGAAGCAGCTGGCCCTGAGAGTCTGGCCTGTCCCTGGCACACTGTGGACAGTTTTTCCCCTCCTCAAGGGTGAAGAGAAAATATCTGATTTATCTTTGTGTCCCTAGAAGCTAGTCTGAGTCTGGAACAGACTATGTCAGTAAATGTTAACTAGATAAAGGAGAGAACTCATCAGAGCATAAGGAACAGACAACAGATGAAAGAGAGGAAGCAGGGAGGTTGGAGGCAGGAAAGGACACATGTGACACACACTCATCTTGGAGTGTGCTCCCAAGGCATGCACTGAAGTACCCATTTTATAGATGAGGAACCTGAGGCCAGAGGAGTCCTACGGAATCACCCCAAGACTACACACAGGTGTGAACCTGTGACTACATCTGGCTTAGTCTTTGAATGACTTATGGTCATTCTCACTGAGGGCACAACCCATGGAGGGGTCCGATCCCAGGATCCTGAGATCACGACCGGAGCAGGAACTGAGTCAGTCTCAACCAAGTAAGCCACCAAGGTACTCCAGGTACCATTAAAGTATTTAATGCAACAAACATAATTTCCATGAATCTTATCACCCCAGAAAAACCTTTATAAAAATTGTTATGTTTTCTAGGGCTGCCTGGGTGGCTCAGTCAGTTAAGTGTCTGCCTTCAGCTCAGGTCATGATCCAAGAGTCCCAGGATTCAGTCAGGCTACCTCCTCAGCGGGGAGTCTGCTTCTCCTTCTCCTTCTGCCCCTCCTGGCTCATGCTCACATGCTCTCTCTCTCTTTCTCTCTCAAATAAATAAATTTTTAAAAATTGTTATGTTTTCTAGCCTTTTCTCTGTGTTTGTTGCCTAAGTGGTTAGCATAGATTTCTATACCATTTTAAATCCTGTTTTTTTCATGTGATAATACATTGTAAGCACATCTTGATGTCATTAGAAACTCTTCGTAAGCAGAGCTGTTAACCTTCATGTTAGGCACATTCTAAGTGTGGGGTCCTGTGGTAGGTATGGGTCGATATTCACAATTTACTGTGAAGATGCACCATAATTATGTAGTCTTCTCCTGTGGTTAGGCATTTGGGCAGCTTTGGTTTTTCACTGTTGTAATGGTTCTACAATAAACTTTTATGAGCATAATTTTTTTATCCATGCTTGGGTAAGCAATTTTTTATCCATGCTTGGGTAAGCAATTGAAAAGTTAACCATTGCAATAGACTGAATTGTGCCCCTCCCCAAATTCCTACAGCTCTTCCTCAACCTATGATGGGGTTACGTCCTGATCAACACAACGTAAGTTGAAAATATTAAGTCAAAAGTGCATTGAATATGCCTGACCTGCTAAACGTCCTAGCTTAGCTAGCCAACTTTAAACGTGCTCAGAACATTCTTGCTGATATTAGCCTAGAGTTGGGCAAAATCATCTCGCACAAGACCATGTTATAAAAAAAAAAAAGTGTTGAATAGCTCATATAATTTATTGAATACTGTGCTTAAAGTGTCAAAGAGGATGGTTGTAAGTGTATCAGTTGTTCACCCTCATGGCTGTGGCATTGCTTGGGGACCGTGCTCACCAGCCCTGCAGAACATCACGGGAGAGGTGGTACCACCTGTCGCCAGCCCAGGAAAAAGATCAAAATTCAAAATTTGAAGAACAGTTGCTACTGAACACACAGCACTTTCACATTCACCATGGCACAGTCGAAAAATTGAAAGTTGAACCATTCTAAGACAGGGACTGTCCATATCCCGTAGCTCTAACCACCCAAGTGACTATGTTTGGAGATAGGGCTTCCAGGAGGCCATTCAGATTAAATGAGATCATAGAGCGGGGACCTGGAGATAAGAGGAAGAGCGAAATCTCCGTCTCCATGCACACATATGGAGGAAAGCACGCATGAGCACACAGCAAGAGCACACACATTAGCATACAGCGAGAAGGTGGCCCTGGGCAAGCCAGGAAGAGGCCCTCACCAGAAGCCCACCAGGCTGAAACCGTGAGCTCAGACTTCCAGCTTCCAGAACGGTGAGAGAGTAAAGTTCTGTTGCGTCAGTCCCCTGGTCCGTGGTGTTCTGTTACAGCATCCTGATATAAGATGGATTTCATGTGCATGGTCTTAGTTGTGGGGAAGGCTTTATGGCTGTTTGCATTTGTAAAGCCTAATTGTACACCTAAAACATATATATTTTATCATATACAATTATGCTTTGATAAAAGTGTTTTAAGGTAAATATCAGTGTTTAGATGGAACTGATTGACTACATCATATTTCATCTGGGTAATTCCCTTGTTTTTGGAGATTCTTGAAAGATTTACACAGTACCCTCTTCATCCACATCAGTGATGCTTACTGGTTGGGTCATTCATCACGTCCCCATATACGGGACCAAGCTCCTCAGAGGCTCTGTTGCTCCCTGGGTTGATACAACTGGGTGATTCCCATCTTCCTATGAGTCAGTTTCCTCATCAGTAAAGGAGGGATGGTGACACACTCCTTGAGGTCACTGTGAACTGAGACTGTGAGCCACAAGAGTTTGGTGTGAGGGACATGCTTCACACTGTGTATTTTTGGCATGATTGCCATGGGAAAATCATACACGCTCTTGTGAGATGCCAAATTATATTCAGGCAGATCAAGCCTTCTACCTTCTCGGAACTCACCATCAATCAGTCTCCTCAGTGAAAACCTGGACCAGCTTTCTTAAAGTGGATTGCACCCCGTCACCCAGGAAGCTTGATTAAAATGCGGATTTCTGGCTGGGAGCCAGGGGTATGGAATGAGACTCTCCAGGATTGGACCCTGGGAGTGGGCATGGCCACATGCCCTGGAGAGATTCAGACAACTACCTCCCCAGCACATTAATCATGTTAATGAGACTCTCACCAGCTCCTGTGCATGTGCATTTATCCAGCTCCTTACCCAGTGCTAAGGACACAGCGGGGATGGTCTCCACAGGAGGTGGGACCGTAATTGCCCCCATTTAACAGAAGAGGACAGTGAGGCTCAGATGAGTTGCCACCAACTCAAAGGTGTGCTGCTGGGCTGAGCTCCCAGTCTGGGTCTGTGTCGCTACTAACCTCCACGGAACACATCTACCTGCTCAACAGACCTTTATTAAATGCTCACTAAGTACCAGGTTTGGTGTAGGCATTAGAACCCAACAGTGAGCAACACAGAAGAGGTTTCTCCCTACACTGTAATCATGGGAAACGGGCATTTGAAAGGTGTACTAGTCAGGTGAGGGTAGGTTTTGCTGCTGTAACAACTGTCCCTTCAATCTCAGGCTCAAAACAACAAAAGTATTTCTCATTCATGCTGCCCATCCCCCATGGGTCATGGGCCCCTCTATTCCTCACTCAGGGGCCAGAAAGATGGCGCAGTTACTTCTCAAACACTGCCAGTCACCAACGCCTGTGGGAGAGAATGTTCTGGAGGACTGCACAACAGCTAGAGAAGTCTTTCTCCCCAGAGGGACATGAGTCAGTTCCACTCACAGATCACTGGCTAATACCAGTCACATGGGCCCATCATCCCAGGAGGGGCCAGGACAGGCCCTGTGAGGACCTGCCATGTGCCTGGGGGCAGGGAGAATACACAAGAAATAAATTGCTAGCAGGGGAAGAAGCTCGTTTACAATTAGAACACTGGCCAGCAAGGAGTTAAACTGGGGTTTGGGGATAAATAGACAGGGGTGCAGAGGGCCCTGTGCACAAAGGGTGCCTTAGATGGGACGGTCTGGGGGGAGTGACGCTGAAGATGTTGAAGGAGTCTCAGCTTTGGGTTAAGGGAGGCCACTCTCTTGATAAACTTTTCTTTGTTTGGTGAACAATGTGGATTTATCAGGTTCAATTTGTTGGAAAGCCCAGTCTTGGCTCTTTCCTGAGTGTGTTGATATTCTCTGGATCAACCCTGGAAAAGCCACTGTCCTTTCTGAATTCAGTTTCCCCATCTGTAAAATGGGCACCATGGCCCGGCTGACAGGACCTAAATTGGCTGCCCCCACCACAGAAAGAGCCTAAAGAGCCATTGCTGTTCTTGTTAGTTATTAATGTCCAGCATTTTTTTTTTTAGAAAGAAGGAGAGAGAGAGAGAGAGAGAGAGAGAGAGTGTGTGTGTGTGTGTGTGTGTGTAGGACAGGGAGGGGCAGAGGGAGAGGCAGAAAGAGAATCTTAAGCAAACTCCATTATCCAGAATGGAGCCAGAGCAGGCTCTGTGAGTGTGCACGAGTGTGCAAGTCGGCTATGTGTGTATTCATGCGGTATATGTGGGATGATGAATGTGAGACTGCCTTGGAGTGAGTGATCAAGAGTGTGTGTTAGCTCTTGTGTGTGAATGTATTACTACTGTGTGTGCATATACACTCACGTATGTGTGTGTGTTGTGGTATACATGTGTGCAAGCATAGGAACATGTGTGTGCGGTGAGTCGATGTGTGTGTATGTTTGTGTGTGTGTATAGGTGAGCGTACATGGTGTGTAAGTGCCCGTGTGTGTATGTGTGGTATACGTGAGTCTGTGCGTGTGCGTGATGTACACATGCATGCACATGAACGAGCCGCGAGTGTGTGTGTGTTTTAGGAAGGATGATGCCCAACGCTACAATTGGAGGTTGCAAACCAAGATTATAGCTGATTGCCTCAGAATTAGAATAAAAACATTCATTTTTAAGACCTGGGGCAGAGGCAAGAAACACTAAACCCCGTTTCCTTCATTTCCTTAATCAAACCTTTTAACGTAATCTTATCCCCTATCTTGCAAATCCTAATCCTTAACTGGCGAAACCCCAGAGCCCAATGAGGAATGCAATCTTTCCAAAGGACTGAAGTGATAGCGGTCAGTCTCTGGGGAGAGGGATGAAGAGAGACAAGTCCCACTGGATGAAAGAGGCCTGATTATCCCCTCACCGTTCTTCCCCCACCCCCGCCCCGCCCAGCCCTGCCCCTGGACACACACCCGCTCTCTCCGCGTGCAGCTCCCCCTCCCAACCCAGGGGAGCAGGAATCAGGCAAACAGGTTTTGATGGGTGAGACATCCTGGACTTTTGTGCTGTCTCAAGGCGGGTCTCCAGCCCCCAAGTTCCCCTCCCATCCCCGCACCACCAACCCCCCACCACCGGCCGCGGTCTGGTCCGCATAAAACCCGGCCATCGCCTGCTGCGTGAAAGGGGAGCAGGGAGATGAAGTGCAGCCCCGAAGCCGAGGTGGGGTGGCCGGGTCCATCCTGAGAGCTGCCTGAATCACGTGCACCTCTGACCCTGAAGCCCAGCGGTGTGTCCTTCCCCTCCTGCTCCGGGGCTCAGCGCGGGGGGCCAGTGCCACAGGGCCCTGTGAGAGGCAGCAGAGGCACAGCCCTGCCCCACAGGAAGGCATCGCGCACGGATTCCAGGCCTGTGGTTTTCTCCTCCTATTTGTAATCGTTTGAATGAGGTCAGAATTAAAATCCGTTACCATGGTGAGAAAGGAGGGAGAGACTTAGAAACCGACACAGACCAGCTCTTGAGAGAGACAAGAAAAGGGGCAGATACTGAGACACTGGGACTGGAAGGCAGGAGCGAGGAAACGGAAGGGCCGAGGAGGCTGGGCTGGGACGCAGAGGCCGGAGCGTCCGGCCCCCTGCAGGTCGCCGACTGCAGGTCGCCGACTGCTCTTACTGCAAGAGCACCATCCTAGCGCTTGCTCCCTGGGACGGGGTGAGAGGTGTCAGGAGCAGGGGGCTCAGGTCTCTGCCCGGGGCTTTGCCTGGGATCTCTTCCCCCACCTCTCCCCCCGCCACTCCGCCCAGAACCGAGGGGAGGGAAAGGAAGGAAGGGGCAGCAGGAGAGGAGGAGTAAGGATGGGAGGGAGGAGCAAAGAGGGCCTGGGTCCAGACCGAGAAAAAGGCAAATGGGAAAGGGGGCATAAAGGCACAGCCATCTGAAGACAGACGCAGAGGCAGAATGAGGAGGCAGGGTGAGGAGGTGGCCACGGGAGGCCACCCCAGGCAGGAAGGAAGGAGCCCTTGGCCTTAAGCGCTGGAGCCCAGACCATACCCAGAACCCTGCGACCAGGTGGGGGGGGGGGTCCCCTTGCTGGACATAGGGAAGGAGGATGATGGGGGAACTAGAGTCCACCTCCCTGGAAGTCCCAGGAACTTTGCTAGCTCAGCAGGGAGCTTGCTTCCCCCACCCCCCTCTGCCTGCCTCTCTGCCTACTTGTGATCTCTGTCTGTCAAATAAATAAATAAAAATCTTAAGAAAAAAAAAAGGAGGCAGATTTGGCTTTGGCATTCTAAACATTTTTTAGAATGTAAACATCCATGGCTGACCAGTTCCAGCAAAGGCTGATGCTGCTGGTCTGGGGACACACTCGGAGCCGCGAGGGACCATGCCCTCCTGAGGATGGCAGCCCTTCAGGATTCAGTTTCCCAAGTTATTCAACCAAAAGACTGAGGGATATCCTGGGGAGGGGGGAGGGGAGAAAACAAAGAAAAAGAGAGTCCTGGGAGCAGAGGTGTTCTGGTTTAAGTAGAGGAAGACTGTTGTCAGCACCTGCTTCACTGGGAGGCCCAAGACCAGAGCAAAGATAAAGAAGTCATGGTCACGGCTGCCCACAGGTGGGTGCTTCATGCCAGCAAGGCTGTAGCAGGGACAATAGTCACCATACAACATCTGGCCTGGGATCCTGGTGACCCCTGGGTGCCAAGTAACCCCCGGAAAAGCCCTCAACCTTTCTGACCCCCAGCCTCCTCATCTGTGTAATAGGGAATAATACATAATCTGTCCTTGGGGGACAAACACAAAATCTGCACTCACTTCCTAGGGAGTGACAATAGGAACCACTAATGGCAGGGGACTTTTAAACAACACAACTTTCTCCTTTCACAGTCCTGGAGACCAGAGCCCTGAATCAAGCTAGTGGCAGGGCCACATTCCCTCTGAAGGCTCTAGGGGAGATGCTGTTCAGTGTCTCTTTCTGCCTTTGGTGGCAGGTGTGGGGGGGGCAGTCTTTGTCTCCTTGTCTGTGGCAGCACCATTCCGATCCATCAGCCCCTGTCATCACCTGTTGCTGGCCCACACTAGGGCAGAAAACATGCCCTGTCTATTTCTCCCTACAGAAGGTCTAGAAGCAGAAGTGGACAGAATGAGGACAGGGCAGGTCACTCACTGCCCCTGTTCTAACTTCCTTTCGGACAGCTTCCTCAAGGGCTGCTTTGAACTCAGACCTATTTCCTTCTCTCTGCAGGCTTCCAGCAACCCCCAGACCTGACCCCCCACGCTTCCTCCTTCCTTCCTCAATATTTGCCCCGGGGAAAGGGGGGGCGGGGCGAGGGCGGGTGGGGAGGGGACTGGGAGGGAGAAGGGGTGGTGCTGTGAGGATCCCTGGGCAGCTGCTGCTGGTCCTAGGACACATGCTTCTGTCTGGCCAGTGCCTTTCCTGCTAGAACCACACCCACAGCCTCATTTCAGCCTGGAGGAAGGGATACTAGCACTTCCCTGTCTCAACCATGAATTTCTCCTGCATTATCGCCCATATCATCTTGGCAGTACCCAACTGGCTTCAAATTCCCTGGGGCCTGCTGGGCCCCAGCACTTCTCATTCAGCAACAGGTCAAGGGTGGAGCCCAACTGTCAGCATTTCTCACAAGTTCCCAGGTGATGCTGCTGCTGCTGGTCCAGTTGAGAACAGTGTTCTGAGATGAGTATCTAAGGTGGGTGTCATTACCACCATAGTATGAATAAGGAATGACAGATTCAGAGAGGTATAGCGATTCACCCAAAGCCACACAGCTCCATGGGCTGTGCTTCCATGGCTTATGACACCAGTCCTCAACTGGTCTTCAGCCTCCATGTTCGCTGCCCCACCTCAGTGCCTGCCATCCTCCTCCCACTCCCCAGCATCAGACCCACCCCCGCAGAGCTCTGCGTTCATGGAGAGGGAAGACGTTGACTGTGAACACGGCAACTCCAGCACCAGGTGGGAAAGGCAGAGTCCTATGAGCCCGAGGGCCAGCCAGGAACTCTGGAAACACCTGGGGAAAGGGATGGCTTCCAGATGGGAATGAAGGCAGGCCTCACAGAAGGGACTTTTGAGCTGGGTCCTGAAGGACCAGCTGAGCTTCCAAGGTGGAGTCAACTTCCTCATGCTTACAGATCCTCCACTTCCTCATTGAAGCTCCCTCCCGCCCCACCAGCTACACTCAGCTCCCCCAGCACAGAAAGGAGGAGGAGGAGGAGATGCAACAGAGAGAGGGGGAGAGGAGGAGGAGAAGGAGGGAGGGGGTCCCATCTAAGGCTCTGAGGCACAGGGACTTTGCAGACACCCTGGGAGCCAACGCAGGTCTGTGTGACTGGTGGAGGTTAAATGCAGCCACAAGGCCCAAGTTGGGAAGCCATTCTTCAATTTGTAATAAAACCCCCGATGTAGGGATGGCATGCTGTAAATCAATACTTCACGAGTCCCATCCCGGAGTAATCTTTTCAATTATCTGCTTGCCCAGTGCATGTCTCCTAAGACGATCAGAAATGTGCAGCAGGGATGCCCACCATAGCCAGGAAGCACTGAGACCTGAAGGGTCAGTGTTGGGCTCAGGGGCCCAAGGCACCTCCCAGACCCAACTGGCCACACCTGGAAAGCAGCTAAGCACTGTGGCACTGGGGGCGGGGGGGGGGAGGGCTAAAAGGAGATCGGTGTATCTGTAGTGTCCCAGGAACAATATCTCTGGGCACACTTGGTGCTCCAGGCTCTGGGGACTGAGCAGGGAGCAAGGCAAGCTCCCTGCCCTCATGGAGCTGACCTTGCAGTGGAGGGGAGAGACAACAGACACAGGTAGAAGGAAGCATGATAGAAAATGGGCAGCTCAAGACTTGACACTGTGGGCCTCTCAGAGCTAGTGCAGGACATGGTGGCTAAGGGACAGGTGTTCACATGTCTATAGCCCTGATGGGGGATGGGTGGGGGGCAAATGGGTAGGTGAATAAATAGGTAGGTGGATAGATGGAGACACGAATGTGTGGGGGATAGATTGGTTCAGGGATGGATAGATGGATGGGTAGATGAATGGGTGGGTGAGTGAATAAAAGTCATGGATGGATGGATGGATGGATGGATGGACAGATGAGTGGATGGATGGTGTGAATGGATGGGTGGATGGATGGATGATGGATGGATGGATACATATATGAATGTATGATGGATGGATGGATGGTTAGATGGTTGGACGGATAGTTGAGTGGATGGATGGTATGAATGGATGGGTGGATGGATGGATAGAGGGGTGGATGGATGGATACATACATGAATGGATGATGGATGGATGGGTGGGTGGGTGGATGGATGGATGGATGAGTGGATGGGTGGGTGCTTGAGTGGATGGTTGGATGAGTGGATGGGTGGATGGATGGATAAGGGATGGATGGGTGGAAGGACAGGTGGCTGAATAGCTGGGTGGGTAGATGGCTGAGTGGGTGGGTAAATAAATGAAAGTCAGGGCTTGGAAAAATAAGTGGATTAGAATTACGGGTGCTGAGGATGGGCAGCTTTGCAGAAGAGGTGGAGTATTTCTCCCTCAAAGATAAAGAAATTTGTTCTGAGACATGAAGGGGGAAGTTGAGAAAACTTACATTTTTTCCCTTCATGTATTCAAACATTTCCCGGGTGCTGTGCTGGTTTCTAGGGATCTAAATGAATGGGCTGCGTGGCAGAAGAGGGAAGGCGACAAGGGAGCGGGTGGTAAGGGTCGCAGTCAGCACTATTTGAGCAGAGCTGAGGGGACCAGGAAGAGCCATTGACCTCCCACTGGTCGCCACAAAGTGGGCCGCTCAAGGGCTCTTCCATGCCAGGTGGTGCTGCCTTCTAAGCGGCCCCAGCTCTTGGCAGTGAGGTGGCTTGGCACCATCCTTTGCTACCTCTGGCAAGCCTGCCCATGCCTGAGCCCTGACTCTGGAGCTAATGACTGCCTGGGCTCCCCGGAGACCACCATTTGGCAAATGCTTGTAGAGGCCAGGGCATTTTCTTTGGTGGTTCCATGTGACAATGCCCCCCACTCCCCGGGATAGAATATTCTCCATCTTGTAGATGAGGAACGAGAAACTCAGGAAGGTGAGCCGTTTCACGCAAGGTCACCAGCCGGTGGGGCCAAGGGTCCTGAATTCGCACCCTGGACAGAATGACCCCAAATCCAAGGCCCGTCCCCCCACACTGTGCCACTGCTCTGCATGGATGTCCCGTCTCCGTTGCTAGGGTAACCCCCTCCCAGCCCAGCAGTCACCCCTCCTGGAGCGTGATTCTTGCACCTGACATCATAATCCTCTGTGACATCTTAATCAGCTCCCAGGCAACTTACAGTGCCCACAGCGAGCAAGCCCAGTGAGTCAGCGGGGCCTGGACAGGGCCCACCTGCCCTGTATCCACCTTAACCCTTGCCTGCCCACCCCAACCCGGGTGGTGGAGTCAGGCAGATAGTGCTGCAGGCCCAGACGATGCTGCTAACCCTCCTGAAATTCCATCTCCTCGTCTGTAAAATGGGCATAAAGATTCCTGTCCAGTGGTTGCAGGAAGTCATGCAAGGCTCTGCCAAAGGTGGTGAAGGCACTGTGTCATCTTAAGGAGTTGTTATTGTCATGATTCTGCTCTGAGCTGGGTATCCTCAGAGTCTAGGTCTCCAGCAGCCCCACAGAGCTCCCTGAAAGAAAAGGGGTGCACACACTTTCTTTTGCGGGTTGCACTGTGTTGTCCCCCAAAATATGTTGAAGTCCTAACTGTCTCCCATGCCCCCATACCAGCCAGTAGGACCTTATTTGGGAGATGACATCTCAGCGGAAAAAATCAAGTGAGGACAAGGTCATACCCAAGAAGGTGGGTGGCACCTTAAGAGAGAAACTTAGACACATGGAGGGAGGATGGTGTGAAAACAGATGGGCCCTATGAGGCGGATCCTGCAAAGGTGCAGTCACAAGCCAAGAACCACGGAAGATCCTTGGCCACCACTGAGGCAGGAAGAGACCAGGAGAGCCTCCACCCAGAGAGTATGGGGCCCTGCATACCCCTTGATCATGGAACGCTCACCTCTTGAACTGTGAGAAACCATATTTCTGTTTTAGGCCCTCCATTCTGTGGTACTCCCTAGCTGCCCTTGGAAATGAACACATGTCCTAAGGCGACAACCTCAATTCCAAGTAGCATGGGGTGGGGCCAAGTATCTCAGAATCACATGGACCCTATACAGTGAGGACACTGGATGGCTTCCAGCAAGCCGCTGAACCCATCTTTCAGAAGTCAGGATCGCAATCCCCCCTTCTGGGGCAGAGGTGAAGAGTAAATGGCATCAAGTCTGAGAAGTGTCAGCAGAGGCAGAGGGGGTGGGATGCTTTACTTGCTGGCATTCTGTAGCATGATTTCTATTTTTTTAAATTCTCATGGGAAGCCCTGAGTCTCTGCTCAGGAGTGCCCTGGCATCCTGTAGAGGACGGTCAAGCTCCTCAAAGGCTCCTCTTGGAAGCTGCCCCCGCCCCCCATCCCACCCTGGGCCTTACACACGGACCACAGACCAAACGTGGCAGAGCAGGGGGCAGGGCCTCTTTGATGCTGCCTCCTTTCCTCCTCTGTTCTCCCCACCTTCCCCCTCCCTTGCATCTGGCTCCCTCCCTAGCTGAGACCCAGAGCTGGCTTGGTGTTTGAGACCAATTCTGCCCCAGCTGCACCAGCTGAGCTAAGGGGCCTACTGTCCCCGCCTTGGACATCCAAGCACATGTGGGGAGGGAACAACCACAGTACAAAATGTTTGTTTCCTCTAGGTTTGTTGGCCTGAGCCTCCTTTGCAAGGTTCAGATCCTCCCTCACTCTCAGTAGCTGATCTACCATCTTTGCCTCCCCTGAAATGGAGAGCCCAGCGCAAGCCCCATGTGGCCAGGAGGATTCAAGGAGTGAGTCTCGTGGTGGGCAATCCTTATGCCGTTAATATCCTCCTCGTGCCTGAGGTCGGAAGAAAACCCAGTCCACTGAGCCCTTTGCCTTCAGCCGCAGCCTCTTGATGCCCCTATTTTCTCATCTGTTAAGTGGGTTAATGGTGCCTGGGTTTAGGGGCTGGAGGACACAGTCACCAAGATGATGAAAGGGCTTAACGCAAAGCCAACGTCACCACCTTCTCTCTCCACTGCCTTCTTCACACTGTGAGGGTGAAGTCTAAGTGTCAGTCCAAAGAATTCTTCCAAGTTTGCCCCACAGGATAGAAAGGCATCAATACACCCCCGCAGGCAACCAGAGGCTCCACGCAGGAATCACTGCCCACCTCCGTCGAGAGTCTCAGGGAGAGTTTTCTGTCAGTACTCAGAAAGTAGAAGGAACACCCTTGCCTGAGAAGTGGGGAGGGGTGTGCTGGGCTGGTTTTGTTTTTCTGGAAGGGTTGTAAACAGGATAATGAGGGCTTGAGAAGGCAGCTGTAATGACTATTATCGCTGGGGGAATGGAGTCCAGGGGAGCGAGCCCCAGGCTGTCCCATGCTGCCCTCCGACCAAAAGTCCAGAGTGTCTGGGAATGTCAGTAGGCAGGGAGGGTAGCTGTGAAGCTTTGGGGTTGCTTCCCCACCTCATACCCTGCACACCCTGCCCCTTCCCACCTCCCTGCTGTTCTTTTCTGAACTGGCTTATTCTCTCCCACTTGGCACATCCAGACTGTGTCCGGTCCTCCCAGCCCCCACTTCACAGGCTGCCTGGGCCCCAGGGTCTTCATCCTCCAGGGAACTGCTTGGCACCTGAGAGGGAACCCCACGATGTGAACACATACGCCAGTCCTTCCAAGGACAGCACCCAGGTCATGTCTGAGGGTATCAGCTTACAAGCTGCCATTCTCCGGATGGGGATTTGGAGCAGGGCCATGAGAGTTCCCCAGCTGTGCTGCATCTGGACAAGTGTCTTGACTTCTCTGGGCCTCGACCTTCTCCTTAGAAAAAGTTTCAAACATCTCCCCGTCAGCTCGGATAGTCATTGCAAGGCTCGGATAGCGTGTGAGATGGGAAAGTGGGTGTATCTTCCGGGATATGCTATAAACCTCTGTCACGACGGCTGCTCCTGTCACATCGTGCCATTGCGTGACAGGCCATGGTGTGACAGGAATCTTCTGGAAAGCCCACTGACCTCTTATAGACAGAAAACAAGCTTTACCTCAGGCTTCCTCAGTTCCAGGCACCATGTCAAGAACTTCACATGCTTTCTCTCGTGTATTCCTCACAACATAAGGTGGGCAGATGGCATTAGGCCCATTTTCCAGATGAGAAAACCAAGACAGGAAGAGATCAGCAACTTTGCTAAAGCCACAGCAAGTATGTGGGAGATTTTTTTTCAGTCATTCGAAAATACTTCCTGAGTGCTATGTGCTGAGCCCCGTGCTTGGTGAATTCACCCTGATGGGGCTGAGTGTGAAATAACAAGGAAAGATCATAAAATGTCCAATGGCAGCACGTGTTATGGAGAAGAATCAGCAGGATAGATGGACCCTTTGGCTGGGGGAGAGTTCTGGAGCCTTTAGAGAAGGTGGTCCAGGGAGCCTTCTCTGAGAAAGCCACACTGCAGCAGAGATCTTGGAGGAAGAGAGGGATGGAGCTCTGAAGGTGTCTGAGAGAAGAGGGAACACCTAGCGACTCTCCCCGCCCCCACCCCCAGGCTGGGGTGCTTGGGACAACTTGATAAGCAAGGATGGCTGGCTGTAGGATTGAGCTAGGTTTCAGGGGAAGGGAGAGAGGGAAGGAGGGAGGGTAGAGATATGAGGGGAGAAGGAGGGCATGGATCCCAGATCCCCAGGAGCCTCACGAGCCCTGCTGAGGGGTCTGCTGACTCCGGGACCCCACCTCCTCCGGGGGTCTGTGCCCCTCCCTAGAGGCGCAGGTGCAGGGCCCTCAGCGGGAGCTGGGAGCCAGGCTCAGGGTGTGGTAGGGATGAAAAGACACCGCTTGGGGGTCAGAGGGCTGGTTTGGGATGCTGTCTCTAGACACTGGCCCATCTAAGTCACTGAACCTCTCTGGACACCCACTTCCTCATCTATTTGAAAGGGCACGGCCTGGCGCTGGGTGGGTGGGTTGGGGGAAGGCCGGTGTAGGCAGGAGCAGACGAGCCAAGCACTGCCCTGAATCCCTGGGGTTGTGTCAGGAACAGCTCCAAACACTTAGGAGGTGTTCTCTTTTTTTTTTTTTTTTTTAAGATTTTATTTATTCATCTGACAGACAGAGATCACAAGTAGGCAGAGAAGCAGGCAGAGAGAGAGAGGAGGAAGCAGGCTTCCCGATGAGCAGAGAGCCCTATGCAGGGCTCCCTCCCAGGACCCTGGGATCATGACCTGAGCCGAAGGCAGAGGCTTTAACCCACTGAGCCACCCAGGCGCCCCTAGGAGATGTTCTTATTCAATTAATCATCACCTAGAACAAGAAAGGGAGGCTGGAGAAGGTCAGTAACTCCGCGGAGACTTCTTGGGGTTCTAAAGGTGGCCTCCTCTGCTTCTCTCCCACCCCACGCCCCCCTCCCTCCCCCAATCCCCAGCGGCCTCCCCTTACCTGGCAATCACGCTCCCTGCTGGCTCAGGTTACTGGAGGCCCTGAGGGGTCTGTTTAAACAAGTGTGTCTGAGCCGGAAAATCAAACAGACAGCGACCCTCCGGGGCCGCCGCGGGACCACCACCGGACTACCCCTGAACCTGATAAGGCCGGATCTCTTTTCACTTAATTGGGCTGAGGCCAGGGGCCTACCTTTCCATCAGATAGGAGGTCTCCCCAGGGCTGGAAAGGGTCCCCTTCAGGTGGGGCTGTCGCGCACCCCTGGCTGGGAAAGGAGAAGCCCAAGGAGCTTGGGAGCAGCACCGGCAGGGGAGGTGCCCTGTGAGAGTTTGCTCGTTCCTCCCTGAGAAGCTGGGGAATACTTCTGCCCCCTTAGAAAGGCCCGGGGAGGGAAATTCAGCATTCTGAGGAGGGTAGGGCCTGTGGATGAACGCCCCAGGGCCGCGACCTCCCAGCCTCCTCAGGCCCCACAGTTGGCATTCCCCACGCGGCCAGGGGAGGCGCTGCGGAGCAGAGGTGGTCAGCTCCGCCAGGACTTTGGGAGGGACACCAAGCATGTTGTGTAATCCGTTTGGGCTCCAGATGCCTATCTTCAGAGGCAGCTAGAACTCCCCTTCAGGTTCAAAGATTTAAAGGCGGCCGAACCAGCAATCGAGCGAGTGACTTCATTGTCCTTTTAAAAGCATCATTCAAGAACTTTTCGATCTGCACTAAAAGGGTCTGTCTTTACCGTTAACCTTAAGGTTCAGCTCTCTGGCCCTATGTGCAGCTGGCCCAGTGGGGAGGGCTGCTCCAGGCTAGGAGTCTGGCTGGTGCTGAAGGTTTTCTGTCACCCGCTAGTCATCCATTCACTTCTCCTCTGAAGTGTCCCTTCTTTAAGGCAGGCCTGGTGCTAGCCCCGGGGGCCCACACAAGCTTGCTAGGGGAAGCGAGACCGATGCCCCCTCATGGGGATCAGAGCGGGGACAGCCGGAAACACCACGCCCTGGGGAGGAGCAAGGCTTTGCGTTCTTCTCCGCCTTTCTCCCGTCAGGGAGTCGAGGGTAGGGGTCTCTAACGTGGGGTACGTCTGAAAATGGGGTATGCTGTGGGGTGCACTGAAAATACCCTGTGGTGCCAGGAGAAATCTTAGGACATTTCATGTCTTTTTGTTGTTGTTGTTGTTGTTGTTTTGCTCCTATAAACTATTTAACTCCAATTTCTCCATATTGTAAATGGGGGATAAAAGCAGACTTGCTGCTTGGATAAAAGCGTCAAGATTACGAGCTCAGAACAGTGCTTGGCAACAGTAATTGTCACTACGTGTTAACTGCTATTAACAAGAATATTTCCCCATCCTCGCCTTCCGGTCTTCAGTTTTCCAGTTTCCTTGGACTCAGATCTCCTCATACAGTCTCAGGAGCACTGCAAAGCAGGGTCCAATACAGGGGTGCAAGAACTGGGGTCTGGGCGGGCGCTGTCCACTGGCTGCTGTCACCGGCCGGCGGGCCCGGATCCCCGATCCCAAGGGGCGTGGCTCTGCTGGAGTCCGACTCCGCCACTCAGCGCGCACCAGGAACCTGCAGGTCTGGGGACCCCGCCCTGGACAACGCAGCGCCAAACCCGCTAGAGGTGAAGGAAAACAGAACTGGAACAAAGCCGCCGGCATTTACAACCTCCGCGGCTCACCTGCCCCGTGCCAGAGGCTGGAAGGGCACCACCCGACATTCCCACTCTTCCCTACATGCGTGGCGCAGCGGAAGCCGTCTGTGCTGAAACCTGTCCCGGTGCCTGCGATGCCCAGCAGCGCGGCCTGCAGCACGCAGCTTCAACTCTCCAAATCTCGGTTTTCTCATCTGGAAAGAGAGATGCCCACGTCGGGGACTGTTGTGAGAAGTAACTGTCTCAAGGCATTTGAAGCATCTGGCACATGCGGGTGCTCAGTGAGGGTGGGTTCCCACCAGCACCCACCGCCCCCCCCCCCCGGGGAGTGGGGAAGGATGAACACTGGGTTAGGGTTGGGGAACCCGAATTTTAGTGCCAGTTCTGCCAGTTCTGTTAGTCCCAGTCTATCTGGGCCTCAGTGTCCCTATCTATCTATGCAACACCGGTGTTCCATTGAGCACTGATTGAGCACTTAAACAGCATGCTGGAAGGGTCCCAGCCACTGCTTCCCCTAGTCCTTCACTCTACTCAGGAAGGCGGCTGCTGTGACTCTGGGAGCGCCTCAGCTCACTTCAGGGGATGAACATCCTGGTCCCAGCTGACGGGCAAGGAAAGGGAGGCTCCAGGATCTCAGGACCTTGGAGGCCCGAGGGAGGGAGGGGTGCATAGGGCAGAGGCTAGTTGCTGTCTTTTCCGGATGGCTGAGGTTTGGTGCAAAGAAAGTGCAAAAGGGTTGAGACTCTGGGGGGGGGAGGGGTCATCCTCTTGGAGATAGCAGGCCAGGTTAGGAGGGAAGGGTCAAGTGAGGTGGGGTCTGGTGTCCTTCCCTGGGTGCAGAGCAGAGCAGGGCCAATGGCCTTCCACAGAGCAGCACCTTTGCCACCCTCCTTTCCTACCCTCCCACTGGCCCTAGGAGGAAGGTATATTGTGCAGCTCACAGTCCAGATGTGGAAACTGAGACTCAGAGGAGAAATTACTAGCTCCAGCCCATTGGTAGGAGAGGTGGGAGCCAGAGCGGGGAGGGATGCTTCCCCACTGCTCTCAAAGGTGCGAATGGCTGCTCCAGAGATTGGACACTATCTGCAGAAAGAACTGGCTGGAGTTGCATTAGCTTCTGAGTGACTCGAGGGCAGTAATTCTAACTAAATCATGGGTGCATGACGGGGGTGGGGTGGTGGTGAGAGAGACTCCATCTGAGAAAGGGACAGACAGGCAGTGAAGAAAAGAAACATGGCACTGGAGAGAGACAGAATCACAGACAGAGATCACAGAGAGGAAGAGATAGAGGCTGTGAGATCCATCCTAAAAGATCAAGTCCCTTCTGGAGGGGGAGAGAGTGAGGATGTAGGGAAGGAATGTCAGAAGCCAGGGACCCAGGGGAGAGAGACCAGAGAAAGAGAAATGGGGTAGGAGTTGGGGTGGGAGAGGAGCCGTGGGTGGGCTCCTCCAACTTCATTCTCCACCCCTCCTCCCAAAAGGGATGCATCCCACAAAGTTCTGTGGGCTGCCTTGACGGCAGGCCAGGGCCATGTTTCTGAGGGCCACTCCCTAGGCTCCTCTCCAGGGCTCTCTTTTCTAGTGTCAGCTCTGGATTTCCTTGGTACCCCAAACTGGCCTTCCATTTCACTTAATACATCATCTCTCAGAAGTGCCTGGATGGCTGGAGGCCCTGGCTGTCAGCACGGCTGTATCCGTGGCTGTGGGCTGTCTCTCTTTGCCTGGGCTTCTCTGCCTTCCAGCCTCTCTCCTTCACTGGGCCTGCCCCTCCCTCCCTGCCCACCCTGTCTGGGTCTCTCCCTCTGTCTCTTTCCCAGGGTTGCAGAACTGGGGGGTGAAATCCCAGGTTCCCTACCAACACAAGTACCTTGGGCCTCCCTGGATTTTCCTGCAGGGGTGGAATCCCCCAGTCCAGAGGAAGGCCCCAGCACCCCCACCCCCCATGCCAAATGCTCACAGCAGGGCCAGGAATCTGCCACAGAGCAGGAGTCAGCAGCTTGGCCTGGTGAGCAGCTGAGGGAGTGCCAAGGGCCGAGCTCACTGTATCTGAGCCGGGAAAGAGCATGCCAATTTTAAAGTGAATAAACTGAGGCTCAGAAAAACTGACCCTCAGCCATTGGCTGCTGGTCCGTCTCACACTCCGTGTCCATTCTCTTCTCTGAGAGAACGGAGATCCTGGGCATTTGACAAATTCATAGAAAAACGGAAAACTGTTCAAGATTCTCAAGCAGGTGGTAGGCAGTGGGGGAGGAGCAGGAGAGAAGTGCACTAAGAGCTGAACCCAACACACGTTTTGTGGATTGGGGGCGGGGCTCGGAGGAGGTGCCACCAAAAGCTGCCGGCATCTTCCGTATTTCAATGCATTCATTTCATCTCTTGAAAGCGCAGTGAGAGAGATCGCTCCCTGCAGTGTAAGGAGTGCATTTCGGAGGTTCAGACCCACCTACATCGAGATCCCGACGGCACCACTAACTAGCTGTGTGATCCCGGGGAAGACACGACGCTTTACCTCCCTGATTCTGTTTTCTCATGGGGGGCGGGGACTATAATAGTGCGCATCTCCCAGGGTTGAGAGGATTAAATCGGATAAAGTCTTCGAGACCTCTAACGAGAGAGGCCTGACACCAGCTCAATAAAAGTCAAATTCTCTTCTCCCCATTCCCTCCAATCTCCTAACCCTTGCCAGAACAGAGACGGGGCCCTCAGTGGGGCTGGGCAGCGCCTGGCGGGGAGAAGGGCAAGCCTTCCTCGGCGCAGGGAGGGCAGAGCCAGGATGGAAGACGTTTGGTCGGCCCCCGGAGCCTCGGGGTCTGCCTGACATCTCCAGGCTTAAATAACCGTGCGCCTTTGTTATTCGTCGGCAGCAAAGTGGTTCGTTACGCCTGATTGGTCTAATTGCTTTGAAATGGGATATATTATCTATAATTATAGAGCTCTAGGAGGAGCCGGCCGGCCTCCGCTTTCATCTTCCCCAAGTGCACCCTCATGTCGCGATCACATTAATTTGGGCCATTTGAAAGGGGGCCCCTCTCTCCCCCGCCGATCCAGGCCCCCTCACCCGCTTCCGAACTTAAAGACACAAGGAAGCCCCAGCCTGAGCAAGGGGAAGCCAGTGGGGGAAGGGCGGGAAAGGGGGAAGAAGCGGGGAGTCGGACTTGTCTATTTCTTCCTGGCGCTGGGTGAAATCCACCGCACTTGGGTAGTTCCCTCCAACAAGCTGGGCCGACTTAAGGCGGAGGAATTAGCAGGGAGGAGAAAAACATTTTTTACAAGTAGTTTTTTCTATATCTTTCTCTTTCTTTCTTTTTTTTTCTCTTCTTTTTCTTTTTTTTTCTTTCTTTCTTTCTTCTTCTTCTTCTTCTTTTTTTTTTTTTTTTTTGACTTTACGTTAAAGAAGGGCTCCTAAACTCTTAAAAGGTTTAAGTTCTGCCTAGGTCCGGGGAAAGCAGAAAGCATTTTGATCTGGATCCGTGCTGTACAAATTCAGCCAGTAGCTGAAGACCCCCTGGAGTTCCCAGCTCTTTAGAGTTTTTCTCTGGGAAGCTGTGAAATCCTCCCGAAGGATACCATCAGTGACTCCCAGACAGTTTCCCAAACCTCTGACTCCCAGCCCTTTACTTCCAGGCGACAGAGGCCAGAAGACTGGAAGACGAGACGTTGGGAGGCCCCCTCTGCAGGTCGGGGGGGTTCCCGAGTTGGTGCTTTCTGTCTACCCGTTAACACCCTCCCCCAACCACCCCCAACCTCAAGACCAAATACCTCCTCTCTCTCCCCCTCCGCCGCCCTCCTGGAGATCGGTGAATTCCCACCAAAATAAATCGTTCCGGGTAATCGGTTTTCATAGCACATTCATTCTATTAAAGAGGACTGTTTGGGGCTCGCTAATTGCTGGGGGATCCCACTGAGCTGCACATTTTTAAAAATGCACGCGGGATTCCTGGGTCGAGGCTACAAAATGCACTGGAAAGGGGGGGAGGCATAAGCAAAAACCCGACGGAGGTGACAACGAATGCCCAAGTGAGGGGCTAGCCTGCAGGCTCTTCCGATCCTTGCGGCGATACCCTGATAGTGACAGCGCTCTTCAAGATGGGATCCCTCTAAAAACTAGTCTTTGCCTACGACGGGGGAGTTTAAAGACATCACCCTTCCTCCACCCCCGCACACCCTCCTAAACCAAGCATTTGGAGGAAGAAGATCAAACCCATCACCAGTTTAGCTGCCCAGAGAGTGGACGCAAGGCAATCCGTCTTTAGATCCTAACCGCCGAGGCGCTTTGTTGGGCGGGCGGGGGGACGGGGACGGAGAGTGCTTTAAGACTCCTTGAACTGAGGAGGATGGAGCGAGGCGCGAGGGGAGGGGAGGGCAGTGCGCGAATATGCTAGGCGAGCACCAGTCCCAGAGCTTTATCTGCTGCGGGCCAGCCCTGCCCTTGCCAGGCATGAATTACAGCCTGGCTTTCTCCGCTGCTGCGGCCGAGGAGAAATGCCGGGGCAGAAGCGCCTGGGGGTTAGTGTTGGCGGCGAGATAACGGGCGCAGCTCCCCCGGCCCTGTCAGCTAGAGAAACCCACCAACGGGGAAATCCGGAAAGGCCCAGACAAAAATACATGCAGAGAATGCTCCCTCTTGCCGCCCCAAAACTCGTGCCTTTCCTCCCCCCGGCACCACGAGCTAGGAGACGCCTAGACATTCTGTTTCTTTTCTCGAACTCCCTTCTCTGAGGCCGAGGGGGTCCGTACTCCGCAACTCAAGGGCGGCTGGGCGGAAGAGCGACGCGCTTTTCTGAGCGCTGACTCCACGTGGAGTCTCTTCTGAACCCCTTTCCTTCTTCAGACCCACTCTTCTCGCCTTGCAACGCATGCAGCCGGCCAGCCCGCCGCGCCCGGCGAGAGCAGACGCGAACCCAGACCGAACCTAAAAAGATACCATGGGGTTCAGGACTGGCTTGGGATGCCTACGGGCGGGCGGCAGGGCCGGGGGGCTGCGGGCGCAGGCGGTCTGCTCCCAGGAGGCGGGGGCGCGACTTCAAGGGCCCCTGCGCCGGCTGCTGCCTTTGATCCGGCCGCCGCTGGCGCCTAAAAACAACATCCTCGTCTGCCTATTAGGCGCGCTGAGGGATCGTGACAGATTGTTTATCCCCGCAATTAGCGATGCGGCCCTTCTCCCGCCGCCCGGCTGGCCGGCCCCCGGCCCTGCGCTGGGTCTCGCTGCTCCGCCGCCTCCGGGAGACAGCCCTGAGACCCCTCTGCGCCGCGCCGCTGCACTCTCGGGGTTCGAGCCCCTGCTCTGTCCCAAAGCAGGGGTTCTTAGCTGGGGGACTCCAAGTGGGTAAGAGCCCCTGAAGTGGTTTTTACTGATGCGTATTTTCCCACGGAGGAATCTCACGGTGATCTGAGAATCAAACATTTTGAGATGGGAGACGACGGTGGAACAAAGCAAGCCCGGGTCAGAAAGACACACGGCTCGCTTTTGACACGATAACCTAGAAAGCCAAGGGCCCTTGATTTCCTCTCCGGCTATAGCCCCAGTCCAGAGATTCCGGCTGAGCCGCAGGGTGTTGTTTCAGCTACAGATAAATTAAAAATGCAGGCAATGGAAGTTCGCTGTCCCGGCTGGCCTGCTAGCAGCGGGTTCGGCCTACAGGCTTGCTCATCTTCCGTTCGGTCGACCTTAAAATGGATCTTACCGATCCCCTATCCTTGCACCCTCAGGCGTCCCTCCAGGACTTCGGTTTCACTGCCCGGCGGAAGGACTCTCTATTCGTCCGGCGCACCCCCCGCCCCGGGGTACGGTGAGTTTAAGATAGGCCGCGTGGATGCTCCGCACCTCCAGCTGGGCCCGATGCGCCAGCTAGAAGCCCCAAACCCTGCCCCATGCTTGTGTTGCAGTCCCGGGTGTGTAAGAAATCTGGAAACGTAAATGTCACAGATGCGAGTATTCCTGAACCCGCCCCAAGGCCTGCACATATCTCCGGAGCTTGGACAGATGTGAGGCTGCCGATCACCCTGGCGTCCGCAGCCCGACCCCTCCCGCCAGACCCCAGACGCCGTCAGGGTAATAAAGTTCCCGCTCTAGCAATTCATTTTCCTTAATCTGGACGCCCCTAATCTACAGCTTTTATTGGGCCCAGTTAAAAGGCGAGGGAATTCGCTGTCCCTCCGCGCTCGGATAATTACCCCTAAATGGCCGCGGCAGCCCCTTGTGTTTCCTGGAGATTAGAACCCCGCAGTCATCAATGGCCGGTCCCGATGAGCCGCCAATCACCGCCGCTGGCTCCCCGGGAGCCGCCGGCCTGGGCCCCGGGATAAGAGGCCATAAAGAGGAGGCGCAGAAAACTGCCGAGCCCCGACCCGACTTTGCATAGATCTTAAGTCTCCCACACTTCCAACTCCTTTTCCTCCATTTTTTTTTTTCCCAGCAGGGGAAAAAAAAATCACGTTACCTCCGAAACTGGCAAAATAAAAGTTCTCAAGCCTAGCTACCAAGGATCCATCCCAGGAACCATCCTCTTTCCGTCCGCACCCCGGCCCCCTCCCACAAATGTGCCTCCCCACCCTTGTGCCATCCTGGACCCAAAGACAGGGATGTGTTTTTGTTTCCGCGGACGCGCTGAGGTCACGTTAAGGCCAGACCAGTGTTTTGTTGACGTTTCTGCTTGTTTTATTTCAATAAGTTCTATATCAAAAGGACCCGGCGGCTCCTTCCCCCAACTGGTCGCGGGTATAGGTGTTGTAATCCTCCCGGGGAAGTTCACAGCGGGGAAAAGTACACATGAATGAAAATCGATTACCGACCCAGGATAATATTATGTATTCTTATCCTTAGCTTCCACAGCTCCACGGGAGTGTGGCTTCTTTAGGCAAACTTTAGTCCAGCGCTTAGAAAGAGACAAAGGCCCACTTCTACTCAGAGGTAAAATCTGAAAGATGGAAACAGGAAGAAAATAAAGGCGTCTAAGAAAAAGAAACGAACAAGCCGTCCTTCTAGTAGAGTAAAAAACCATGCGGATTTTTTCAACTATAAAAGAAATACTCATGAAATGACTCATCTCAAATGATCGTGGTAGAGAAGAGGGGAAGCAGGTAGCAGATGGGCACAGAGAAACAGACCCAGCGGCTGACTGAAGAGGAAGGTTGAAGAAGCCTTGGTGGAGAGAAACAGGGAAGGAGTAGAGAAAAATGGGAGGTGTGGGAGAGAGGGGTGGGCAGAAAAGTCCCCCAGGAACACAGGAAAAATAGGGACCGACGGGGACCCGGAAAGAGACAGGCGGCCCAGGTTGCAGCGCGGAAGAAAGTTTCTCCCGCGCCCCCTCCCCTCCTTTGCCCTCCCGGGGCCCGGCCCTGTCCCGCGCGCCCCGCGGCCCAGTGCGCCTCGGGGCCAGTCCGCAGAAGCACTGTCCAATGGCTCGCGCCGGGCCCGCCCCCTCGAGTGCTGATTGGCCGCCGCCGCGCTAGCCTCGCCTTATTAACAAGTTCTCTGGGGAGCTGCGGCCCGACCCGGAGCCGGCGAGTGCGCCCGGGAACTCGGCCTGCGCCGCGGCGCCTGCGAGGAACCAGGCCCCGAGCGCCGGAGCTGGCCTTCTGGGGAGGGGCGGGAGGCGCGCGCGCGAGGGCCCGCCCGGCCAGGGCCCCGGGCGCTCCCAAAGGCCGGCCGCGCTCCCAGCCCGCCCGAAGCCCATGCCCGGCGGCTGGGCCGTGCTGCGGCTGGAAGGGGGGCCCGGCTCTGCATGGCCCCGGCTGCTGACATGACTTCTTTGCCACTCGGTGTCAAAGTGGAGGACTCCGCCTTCGGCAAGCCGGCGGGGGGAGGCGGGGGCCAGGTCCCCAGCGCCACGGCGGCCACGGCGGCCGCCATGGGCGCGGACGAGGAGGGGGCCAAGCCCAAAGTATCCCCTTCACTCCTGCCCTTCAGCGTGGAGGCGCTCATGGCCGACCACAGGAAGCCCGGGGCCAAGGAGAGCGCCCTGGCGGCCTCCGAGGGCGCACAGGCGGTGGGCGGCTCTGCGCAGTCCCTGGGCGCCCGGCCCGGGTCGCTGGGAGCCCCGGACGCGCCGTCTTCGCCGCGGCCACTGGGCCACTTCTCGGTGGGAGGACTTCTCAAGCTGCCAGAAGATGCGCTGGTCAAAGCCGAGAGCCCCGAGAAGCCCGAGAGGACCCCTTGGATGCAGAACCCCCGCTTCTCCCCGCCCCCAGCCAGTAAGTAGCCAGGAACCCAGGCGGCGGGGGAGAGGGCCGAGGGCGGGGCGGCCGAGGTGGGGGGGGGGGGGGTTGCGGGAACCGCGGGCGCCAGGCCGCGCGCTGGCGCCTGCTTGTCTCCAGCGGCTGCGTACCTGCAGCTGGGTACCTGGAGCTGGTGCTGCAGATCGGTTGGCTGGGAGGAAGGGTTTACTCCTCTCCCCACTCCATCAGCTAAAGGGCTGGAGACCTGGCTGAAACCCAGCTCTCGGTCCACTTTCGAGGGCTCTCCGCCTTGGCCAGGGGACGCTGCGGGTGGGAATTAACTTGTAGGACAAGGTTTCTGGGCACCCTCTCCTTCTGCCCCCATCAAAGGACCCCAGGAGTCCCCAATTCCCTAACTGCCCCCAAACCCTGTTGCTTTGCCGTTATCCCTACGGGTGAAGTAGTACGGACATCTTCCCGGCGCTCAGAGTTTCACTTTCTCGCAGTAGAAGACTGCCCTCACGCCCCGCAATAAAGTATCTCTTTGCCCAGAGGTTCTTAACCTCTTGCAAATTTCCCCTTCCCCCTTCAAGTTTCAGGAAGATACTTAGTGCTCCTGGTGGATGGGTCATTTAGTGGGAGGGGGCACTCAGGTTCCAGTGGAGGGGGCGGGGCACCAAGTCAATTAGTGGGAGGTGCCCCCTCCATTGCGGTGGGAAGCTCCCAAACCTTGCGGACTGGGCCCCGGAAGCGGACTCCAACCGTCAAAGGCGCGTTCGGGGTCGTTCCAAGGCCTCATGGCCCCCCGGCTTCTCTGTCCGAGCAAACACGCTCGGAGATATTTCAGGAGCACGGGAAATTCCCAAGTTTTCCTCGTTTCCTCCGATTATTTTGCGCGGCATAATAGCAACCCGAATTCAATGGCGTGATGCTGAGGAATGATTTTTATCAGGGGATTAAACGTCTTTGAAAGGCCAGCCCCTCCCTGGGCCTAATGGCTGGAGAAGGTGGCCCCGGGCTGTGCTGTCCCTACCGAAGGGAGTGACGTTTTCCTCGGCGCCCGCCCCTCCGGTGGCCGGTCGGAAAGCGAGTCGGGGGCCAACTGCTTCCCGGACTCTCAATGGCCTAGAGCAGGGAAGAAGGGGGAATGTTAGCCCGAGGTTTCATTTGACTCATATCCTGGTGGTCTGTGAGTCCGAAGGATCATTATTTAAAACAACAACAACAACAACAACGAAAAAAAAAATGCATGCTTAGGCAAAACCCGCATGGTGAAACATTCTCGACTTCAATTCATTTTTCCCAAGGGAGGTTGCTGGATAGGGAAAGCTGCCTCCCCAGGACTTGGGAATTCGGTTAGGACCCCTGCCCAGACCCCAAAGTCGTTGCAATCTCTGTTGTCCTGGAAATAATTTGTTCTACGTTTTATCTGGCCTCTGCTGCGCAGTGTGGCAGGGGTTGACTGGCCCAGAGGACTCAGTCTCAGACCTGTGGGAGCCCTCTGTCGGGGTCCTCACTCACCGCCCATCCTTAAGGTACATTTGGAAGCCATAAGAAAAAGCCTGGCACCTTTGATCTCTGCGATGGGAGACACAGGTCGGGACAAGTGATTACAGTCCCCTCGCCCACCCACTCCCAATTGTGTGTGTCGAGAGGGCCAAGGCGCTGGGGGTGGGAGAGACTCAGGAGACAATGGAGACAATTAGAAGTCCCCTCCCACCACCACTGGCACCATATTTGAGAAATGGCCCCGGTGCTACCTCTCTGACAGTCTGACAGCAGGCTTTGCTCCCCCTCCGGGTCCCCAGGGAGGGCCCTTAGAACCTTGTAGGAACATGCTGTTCCAAGGGAGAGTGGAATTCCGAGCTCTGGGTTGGATGCCGCACCACCGCCTAGCCTAGCGCAGAACACTCGGTGGGCACAGATACATGTTTAGCCAATTCATGAGACTAGATGTGATCTCGGGGTGGGCGCAGGGCCTAAAGTTCCATCGGCCATATTAACACCTACTGTGCCAACACAGGTGTGTGGGGGGGAGGAACCCCGATGAGGAAGGCCTTCTGGAGAAGCCGCCTAGCATTAAGACGTTCCACCTCTTCCCAGTTAAGTTTGGGCCTTGAAACTGCGGCCGTTTCACCTGGAATCTTTGTTTCCTCATTCTCGAGTAGACAGGAACGTCTACCCCGCGGGGTGCGGCAACCGAAGAAAACCTTTTCCAAGTGTCCCTCCCAGTGCCTGGCCCCGAGGTGCTCCACGAAAATGAGTAGCTGGTATTATTGACTACTGTTGCTACTCGGTGGACGGATTACACTCCCGCGCCGTTCTCTTAACGCCCTGCCTTTTTCTCGGCCCCCCAGGGCGGCTGAGCCCCCCGGCCTGCACCCTGCGCAAGCACAAGACCAACCGCAAGCCGAGGACTCCCTTCACCACGGCGCAGCTGCTGGCGCTTGAGCGCAAGTTCCGCCAGAAGCAGTACCTGTCCATCGCCGAGCGCGCGGAGTTCTCCAGCTCGCTCAGCCTCACCGAGACGCAGGTGAAGATCTGGTTCCAGAACCGCCGCGCCAAAGCCAAGAGACTGCAGGAGGCAGAGCTGGAAAAGCTGAAGATGGCCGCCAAGCCCATGCTGCCACCGGCTGCCTTTGGCCTCTCCTTCCCGCTCGGCGGCCCCGCGGCGGTAGCGGCCGCAGCGGGCGCCTCACTCTATGGTGCCTCGGGCCCCTTCCAGCGCGCCGCGCTGCCCGTGGCCCCCGTGGGACTCTACACAGCCCACGTGGGTTACAGCATGTACCACCTTACATAGAGGGTCCCAGGGTCGCCTCTCTGCGGTCCCAGCTGATTCCTCCAGCCCCGGGCTCCTGCGAGCGGCAGGAGCCATCCCGCAAGGAGCTCCCTTGTTCGGCACCTCCCGGCTCCTTCCCCTTGAACCCCTCACGCTGCTCCGGTTTATCGGTTTATTCTCGGCTGCTCCTTGCGTTCACTCTCCAATGTCTGATCCCCTTCCCCAAAGAGGCTGGAAGAGGCCCTTAACACTCTTCTAGAATCTAGATCTACCCTTTGTGTTACAGATGGAGAAACTGGGGTTAGAGAGGTGTAGACTTCCCAGCGGTCCCCAGCAGAGTTAGTGTTTGGATCGGCACTGGGTGGCTGCGTCCTATCCTGACACCAGGCAGGAGAGGCACAGAGAAACTCTCGTGTGAAGATTTTGGAAAATAAGAACAGTTGGAGAAAAAGAGAAGAGCATGTTAGGGGAGATGGAAACCCGGTCCTTCCATCGGAAAACTTAAGAGAACTTCAACTGCAAAACGTCTGCTTCGGTGGGGGGGGGGGAGGGCGGGTGACACAGATGCGTTGCCAAGGTAGGTTGAAGGGACCTCTCTCACCAGTACCAGAAAAAACTGTAAAATAAAATTTAAAACTCCTGTTCTATTTAACAGTACATTTGTGTGACTCTCAAGAATCCCTTTGGAAGGGATTGTGTGTAATATACTGTATATTTGAAATTTTATTATCATTTATATTATAGCTATATTTGTTAAATAAATTAATTTTAAGCTACAAGAAACGATCTCTTCATTCATTTAGGCTTTTATTTGAATTTTACTTCTTGCCTTCTGTTCACATATACAATTGCTTTTCAGCTCGATGGTAGCTTTACACTAGCACCTTTCAAAGGTGACAACAGGATATTCAGGGACGGGTGGGGGGTGTCTTTTTGAACACGCAGGACAGATCTGCGTTAGCAAAGTCAAGTGGAGAATTGAAGCAATTACCTAGGATAATTAGGCTCAATTTTCCAATTCACTTTAAGCTGAAATCGACACTTGCTCAGGCGACCCATAACCGACTCTTTCTTTTTTCTTCCCTTTTAACCTGTCTATGAAAACAAAGCGAATCACCCAAATGGTTTGATGACTGTAGACAGCTAATCCAGACAATTCCCACCCCTGCAAACCTGTTTTTCCCACAGGAGGCCAGGTGGGGGGTGGAGGCCATTGCTTTGCTTCTCTAACTCACTGGGCTGGTGTAGACCTGGTTTGTGGATCTAATTTTGAGCTGCCAGAATGTGAACGCCTTCACACTCCCTATTACGACCCCAAAAAACAAAACACTTTACTGAAAACCCAAGGCGACAGTACACTTGCCACCTTGGCGTGTCCTTTATGTGAGCCCCTGCCTCCAAATGCTCACAAACTCGGTTTTTCTTTTATACAGTAGGTTAAATTCAGGCTTCTAGGAGAATATATTTGAATGGCCGCCAAGTTTAGCCTTCTGGGGGGAATTCTGCAAGGATGTTGATGGCAGAAAATGACCTCCTTTTAAACAGAGCCTACTATGTTCCAGGCACCGCTCTGTTCCCTTTTGAGTTAGGGGCCTTGGCTTAATTCTCACCAGATCTGCGTGCCCTTCCCTCCCCTGGCCCTGCTTCAGTTCCGAATTCCCCGGCGCCTCAAAACTCCACGCAGGACAGGTAGCTTTTTCAGCGAGCCGTTAACCCTGGAAGCCAGCAGGCCAAGGGTTGTTAGAACTCCAAATACCTGGCGTTGGACTTGGGAAAGGTGGACGTCTCCACAGCTAGAGGCCGCGGTGCAGGGTGGAAACCGAGTCTGGGGCACATAGAGCGGTTTCTAGCCCCAGGGGCCGGAGCTCTGCCTAGGAATTCCAAGAGAGCGCAGAACTGCGCGCAGACACTCCGAGCGGACTCTGAGCTGGTGCGGGGCAAGTTCCAGGGTACCCTGGATCTCCCATCCTCCAATTTCGATAGCTCTGGCAAACGCTCCGTCCCGGAGTCTGGGGCTGAAGTCCCAAAATCGCACAACTCCTTCTCCTTAAGAAAAGAAAGCAAGCTTGCGGTAGAGCTCAGTTCGCTACTCCATACAGACTCCTGGGTTCCCATAAGCATGGCCAGAACCCGATTCTGGGCCTCTTCCTCCCCAGGAGAGAGGAGTTAGACCTAAAAAGGTCTCACACTCACGTATCCTTTAAAGACGCTTGAAAGCTGAGGTACATCGCTGCTTTCACAACAGAAAGGAGTTGTGTCCTCTCTACAAACTAAGCAACCCAAGAGTAACGGAGCTCAGGACACTGACTTCTACAGATTTTTCGGGTTCTTTTCTGGAACACCCCTGGTGAATCTTCTGTCCTGGGGATGGTATTGAACTTGAAGTCAGACAAGCCGACGTGGTTCATCCCAGCTCTGCTGGTTACTGACTGCATGACTTTGGGTCGGGAAGATATTCTATTTCTCTGTTCCTCAGTTTTCTCATCTGCGAAATGGGCCTGGGACGGCTTCCCCACTCCCGGGATTTTGGGGACGTGTCAACGAATCCCCGCGGGAGAGGGCGCCCAGAGAATAGTGGTTGATCTGATTTTTCCCAGTTCACGGTGCGTCCGCAGCTCTGGAGTCTTTTACTCTAGTGCGGGTAGGGGAATGGTGGGGGCAGGATCAGGTGTCTCCTCTGGCTCGGACTCCCCAGCCTCCTGGCTCCTCGAAGTTTGGCAATTTAGGTTTGAGGCAAACTTAGAGCAACATAATTGCAGTAATGAGCAAGGCTCGCGCTCTGCAGACGCGCCGCGGCTCCAGAGAGGCGGTAGCTGCAGGCGAGGCGGGCGCGCCCCCTTCCCCCACGCAGCACCTCTGCCGGGTGGAGGAGGTCGCCCGCCGGGGACCCCCGCTCGCACCGGCCTCCTCGCTCGCCTCCGCCCGCGTTGCCGGCTTGGGTCCAGGTTTCCTTCCACTCCCGTGCTCCCTACTTTCCCGATTTTTGTTTCTTTTCGCCTAGCTCTTTCTTTCCCCCGCTTTTGTTTTCGAATTCCCTTTTTCAATACAGCGTGTACACAGAAGGTGCCCAATAAATGTTGGTTAGATCGAAGCGGCGCACTGCAGTGGGCTGAAGACCCTGGGCCAGATTCAGCCAGGTCTCGCGGGAAATGGCGGCGGGGCTCGGCACCGCTTCTCCCTCAGCCCAGTCCTTCGAACTCAGTTGCTTGTTTATCAAGCGAGGGCAGAGTGGGAAGAGGGTTCCCAGGCCTGGTCCTTTACAGATCAGCTTCCTCCTTCGGCAGAAAACCCCGGATCATTCACTACGAATCACCACCTATGGCGCCCAGAGGAATTCCTGCGCAAGCCGCCTCCCCCGCGCCTCCCAAGAACCTTGTGGGATTTTTTTTTTTTTTTAAACAAGAGAGTATATTGGTCCAGAGAGGTTACGTGATTTCCCAGAGTCACACAGCCCATAAGGGGGAAAGCGGGATTCGAACATAGATTCCACGCCACTTTCTAGGCTTTCCCCCACTGCCCAGTCCTCCCTTGTTGAGGGTCACCTAGTGCCTGAACTGCTCTTAGGTTTTAGAAAAGATCCACGATGCGGGCCTATCGCTGGAAAACCGGCCTCGGGGAGCCCAGCCCTAGCTCCACGAATTTAACTCCTTCGTGCTCTGACCATGCGCAAGGCCCGTCTCTTCAGGAAAACGGACATCTCATCTGCCCTACAAGCTGTCTGTGACGGCATTTTCGTTTTGTTGGGGAGGAAGCAAAGGCTTAACCTGCAAACTCAGGTTTCTGACCACGCAGGCTGGACCGAAAAGCCCCAGGGTCCAAGGATTGGAAGCCCGGGTAGGAGAGAGTACTTCGCGGCAGGGGCCCTGGGGCGCTCTTGTTCCGCGCAGGTCCGAGGGGTCCCGGGCGGTCGCCGATCTGCGAGGCCTGGGTGGGGCTGGAGAGCTCCCGCCCAGAGCGCCTTGTGTCAGGGCTCGTTTCTCCGCCGGTTGACCCTGGGGTTGAGGGCCCAGGTCGCGCGGGAGGCCCAGTGGAGACAATTACTCAGGAGGCGGGGGACCTCAAGTGAGAATCCTACGGGCCGTGAGGCTGGAGGGGTTCCGTACCGAACGATGCCCCCCCTAGTGACCCGCGGCCCGGAGGTGAGCCAGGCCTGCGCCCCGCCTGGAGCCCTCGGGGGTGCAGTGGGAAACAGCGAGGAGAGGCTGCGGCCGCCTTTCAACTTGGCGGCTGGCGCCGGCCTGGCCGGGCCCCCGGGGCCGCGGGGCCTCCCCGGCTCCGTCCCCGCCCTCCTAGCCGCTCGCACCGCGGCACCGCCGGGACACTCCCCCAGCCCCGACTCCGGCCGCTCCTGGGAAACACCTTCACTGCCCCCCTACCCACGACCACCAAGTGTCCATTCTCCCGAGCCCCCGCGGTCCCCACTCCAGACTCTCGGATTTCCTTTCTCTCCACTCGACAGCTTCCACTCCGGCCTCGCGAAGCATCCCTGCTCCAAGCCTGGGAGGACCCTCTCATCGCACAGGCCTGCTTCCTGCACAGCGCCCTCCCGCGGCCCCGCGGGCCTACAGCCCCTGCTCTTTGCCGCCCAGGAGCAGGACGCGGGAGCAGGCTCCCTCTGACACAGAGCTGTTAACGTTAGCGCGTCGTCATCGTCCTTCCTCGTCGTCATCGTCATCATCGTCGCATAACGCATAACAACACACCAACATACACGGCGACACACACACATCTAACACAACAATGCAACCCATGTTCAACCAAGACGCACCCAACACACCTACAACCAGCGAGCGCGCACACACACACCCAGCACATACACACGTAGCCAACAAATTCACACCCAAACAACACCTCTCAAACAAATGCAATGTGACACATAGGCGTACAACCAACAGATACCCAACCACACAAAATCAACATATGCTGCACACTCTGAACACACAAAGCTAACACGCGCAAGCCAACACACACCCAAAACCCACAATGAACACACACATCCTGATAAACACCCAGCTCCAGCTTACAGAGGCAAACATACATTGTTAAGGCCACACGCTTCAACGTCCCTACTGAAGTTCTGCCACCCAGAGCCTAGTGACACTGGGAGACACACATAATCTTGGTGGGGGAGACCCAGAGATAGACACTGAAGGGGAGGTGGGATCAACCTCCAGAAATTCTGGACATCCAGCCACAAGAAGGGACTACCAAAGAAAGGCCTACCAAAGCCCTTTGAAGCTACTCAGACTGGGTGATGAGCTTGACACAGGAGCAAAAAGCACAGCTCAGAGCACAGTGGGTGCCTGGCTGGAGGTACACCATGTAGAGGACCCAGGGAGGAGTCTACGCCGGTGCATGGAGTCAGTCTTTAGCTCAGAGCTTTTACTTGGAAGGCTGTTAGAACCGCCTGAGGGAATGCTGGGAGTTCCCTTGCCTGAGCCCTGTGGTGACCAGCTTTCCTTTCTCCTCTGGGGCTCCTCCTCTGGGACAATGCTCCCTCCACTCCCACCCCCTTCTGCACCCCGCCTTCTCCTGCCTCTGCAGAGTCTTAGAATGCCTTCCAGGGAATCAGATCCCATGCCTGCTCTGGCTGGGCTGAACTCAGGCTCAAGATCTGGAAATGTCCATCCAGTCACCCAGCACTCCCCCCTCCACTGCACCCCGCTCCCCCACTGAGAAGGCGGTGCTTTGAGAAGCAGCTAGCTACCCCAGGGTTAAGACAGTGATGGATCGCCAGCCTGGAGCCAGACCATCTGGTCTTAAGAATCCTGGTTTGGGCATTTATTAGCTGTGTGACCTTGGGCAAGTTACTTAACCTCCCTGAGTCTCACTTTCCCCATATATAAAGTGTAGAATCATGGTAACAATCTCTTCCTACTATTATGGGTATAACATGAAATGCTCTGTGAGATGCTTGGCATTTATAGAATTAAACATGGATCATGAGTACTTAAAAGAGACGAATTTCAAAGGCGCGCGTGTGCGTGTGTACCTTTCTGGGGACTCCAAAAGACAATCAGGCCCATGCCTCAAACATGAGGGCTGGAATCAGATTCTGCCTGTCTGAGTGGGGTCTCTAGCAAGTCGCTGAGCCTCTCCAAGGCTTTGGAATATGTCCCTAATGCCTGGCTCATAAGGGCCTAGAGCACCACGACGGGATGCAGTAAAGACAGATTTTTAGAGGTGGTTAATGCGAATTCAAAGCCTGTTCTTACTTCAGGGCCTTCCTGGGGGCCGACGGAGGGGATGCCCCGGGACCTGAGACTCTGCGGTGGGGGGAGCAGCAGTCCCACGTGGCAGCTTTTGCTGCCCATTTTACAGGCCAGGAGACTGGCTCCAGGCTGCGCCGCAGGGAAGCTGGATTGAACCGGCAGCTTGGGGACCAGGGTCACTGCCCCCTAACCCACCCGCAGAAAGCGGGTTTTGACAGACACGCAGAGCTGCGGTGTGTCTGTGAGTCTCCGCGAGCCGCACTCCTGGCTCTGGACACACTCGCAGGTGGGCACCGGGAGCCGCGCTTGCGGTGTTGCTGTGTGGCGCGGTGGCCAGCGCGCTTCCCGGCAACCTCAGAGTCTCCCCTGCACTGGGCCAATTCTCTGTCTCCCCCTCCAGGGACCTTCTGGCCATCCTCGCAGAGTCCTGCTCTTTGTCTCCACTCAGATGAACTTCCCAGAGGACAGGCTGGACTCGGGCTTGGGGATGTTATTGTTAAAAGATACCCCGTTTTCTCTCTGATGACGCCTTTCAATTCCCCTGTGGCAGCTGGGGCTCCTCTACCAGAGAAACAGCTACTGTCAGGGCCGCACCAACTGGAAGCTAATGTTTAAGGCAAGCGGTCTGTTATGCCAGCCGGTTTCCCAGTACTGTAGACTTGTTCCTGCTATAATGTGACAGCAGCTGACATGTGCTGGGCCCTTGCCTGCTCCTGAACCTCTCCAAGTGGTCCATGGGGATTATTCCAACACATCCCCACTTAGGCATGCATGCACCATTGTATCCCCACTTCACAGGTGAGGAAACAGGGACACAGGGAGATGAGCGACTCAAGCAAGATCGCACAGAGAATGAGAGCTGGAGAAGAGCTTCCGACCCAGACTTTGCTGAGCCCTGCCACTTAGACTTTCTGAGCCCTGGTTTCCTGGTCCGAGGAATGGAGTCACTCCCAGGCTGGTGAAGGGAAGCTGGAGCTGATCCCACCAGGACCGTGCCCTGAGACCTCCAGAGCACAGGGCACAGGGGCAGGATGGCCATGAGCATGCTCTGTCCCGGTGGTTCCCCAGGCAGCCCCAGCCACTTGGAAGTCAGGAGGTTGATCCTGAGAGGGAGGCGGCGGGAGTGGGGAGGGGCGGGGTGGCCGTTGGGGGCTTGGTCTGAGGCTGGAGGGATGGGTGGGGCTGAAGCGGAGGTGTGTTCTAGTCCTCGAAGGGTGACCCAAAGAAGGAAGGAAGACTGGGCCACTGAGGACTCGAAATTAAAAGAGATTCTTCCTTTAATCCTCTCTCTGTGACTCAGGTACCCTCATTAACTCACGTTACCAGTGAGGAAATCAAGGCACAGAGTGAGTGAGTGACTTGCCAAAGATCACACAGGAGTCTAAGACCAGATCTGTGTCCACTGATCTTGGCTGCTGTCTCCAAAGGGGTGAATGCAGAAATTCATCCACATGCCCAGGAGGGGACCTGGAAGCATTTACTGTAGGCAGCAGCACTTGGCAGAATCCCTTCCCACCATGGTCAAGATCTAACAGTTGACCTTGTTCTGGTGCTTCTCGAATCCCTAAACCCAGGAGGGAGTGGAGAAACCAGGCTGGATGCCGTTTTACAGATATGCCATTATCACCAGTGGGCTCATGTACTCATTTACAGATGAGAAAACTGAGGCTTGAAGGGATAGTGGGATTTGGCCAAGGTCATGCAGAAAGTCTGGGCAGAGTCTGCATCCCTGATTTTAGTCCAGTGTTCCTTCATTACTTCATTCATTGACAATTGAACAAGACCCACACACTAACAAATAAGTATGAACTTCAGGTAGAGCGAGTGATTGCAAGGGAGAAAATAACAGGATGAGGACCGGGAGCACAGCAGAGATAGTCAGAGTGGACCCCTCTTCAGAGGAGCAGTGGGGGCAGGGATCCAATGGGGGAGGAGGAGCTGAGAGTTCCAAAGAGCCAAAGGAAGACTCCACCTGTAGAGGGACCAGCAAGTGCAAAGTCTCTGAGGTGGGAACAGCCAGTGGGCCTGGAACTGACCTTTGGTGGGTTTAGAACAGGAGCCCTACAGGGTCGGCTTTGGTTTTCAGCAACTCTGTGGGGCTTTAAGGAAGACAGTGGGGGCTGAGTAGGAGACATGCCCCCAGTTACAGGAGCGGTGATGGTGGCCTGCCGGGGCCAGAGGGAAGCTTTTTCCTTGGCCTATTCTCTTCTGTGACAGACCTCCCTCCCACACCACAGAAGGTGTGAGGGTAAGCTGAGAAGCAGCTCCGGACCCCAACGATGTTTCTTGTCTTTCAGATTCTAGACTCTGCAGCTTGGCTCTCAGTTCCCCTCCCGGAGTCCCCCGGACTCTGCAGAGACCCAGGACCTCCGCTGTGCGGCAGAGTTTGGGTGGGCTTCCATTTTTGCAGTGAGTTCATCTGTCCATGTCCTCTCCTCCTGAGAGCTCTCTGAAGGTAGGCTCTGGTTCGACAGATTTTTTTGTTTTTTATGCAAGGGCCTAGCAGGGTTTGGGAGGGGAAGCGAGGTCCTCATCTCCTGAGTCTGAGCTTCTGTGCCAGGCATCCCACTCTTGTACTCTCACTTGATTCACTGCATGGCCTTAAAAGGAAACTATTCTCTTTATTCCCCCTCACAGACGAGTCAGTTGTCCAGAGATGTCAAGCAACGCACTCACCGTCACCCAGCAGCTTCTGGGTGAACCCTCAGGACCCTGGATTCCTCATAGGGTTCCCCCAGTTTTCCCACCCGGTCAGGGGTCTCGGGGAAGAGATTCAAGAGATGGGGGTTAAGCTAGAACCGTCACCGCGCGGTGACTCCGGTGGGACGCAAGGAGGCGCCCCGGGAGCCTTCCTGAGCGCTACCGCTCCTCCCGAAACTCCCCGGAGAGGCTGGGCCTTCAGGCGCAGAGATCTAATGCTCCTCCCGGTGGTGGTAAAGCGGTAGCCCTGGGCGGGTGTTGCGCGCAGCGAATCTGCGCGACTGGGTCAGGAAATTCCCGGCCCAGTAACTACTACCATGTTTGCGGGCTACGGCTTGGGGCAGGTGTGCGCGGGTGCTCCCCCGCTGTACCGAGTTGCCCCTGCGCCGTGACCTCGACTTCTAGGGGGTGGACCCTGCGTCTGACTTCCGGAGGTCCCCCAACAGCAGGGCGGGGGAGACGGGAGGTGCAGATAGGACGTGAGGACCCCGCAAAGGGGTCGCTTTTTTCTTCTCGCTCTTCTTTGCCCCTCCAACTGACTTCCCTTTTCCTCTCTTTTATGTTCTATCCAATATGATTCATATACTTTCTTTTTTTAAAAATTTTATTTGTCAGAGAGAGAGATAGAGAGAGAGAGAGCGGAGCGCGCAGAAGCAGGGGGCGTGGCAGACAGAGGGAGAAGCAGGCTCCCCTCCCTGCAAGGAGCCTGTGCGGGACTCATCAGATTCTGTGACCCTGGGATCCTAAGCTGAGCGGGAGGCAGAGGCGGACACTTAACTGATTGAGTCACCCAGGCTTCCCTGATTAATTTACTTTCTTATGTTAAAAAGTTGTAAAGTGGCCAGTAGAGGTCCTGGGACACTCGCTCATTTAACCAATTATTACTGTGCCTGGCTGGCTGAGTGAGAGGTCCTGGGCACGATCCTGTGACAGGACAAAGTGACTGACTGTCCCTGAGCAGCTCAGGATGAGACTGGACACCTCTGGCCTGGGACTGGAAGGGAAGAAGAGGCTCCCAGACCAGGTGGTACAGGATGAGAGGGTGTGTGGGGGGTGCTTCCTGGGGAGGGACAGAGAGGACGTTAGATTGAATACAAGACCTCCAGGCCAAGGGATCAGCAGGTGCAAAAGTCCCCAGTCACTGACCTGGGCAGAACTGTGAGGCTGTGACCATCCTTCAGTGGCAGAAAGTGACTGGCTTTCTGGTAGAAAAGTTGTTTATCTTGATCTGGTAGAAAGTGATTTATCTTGATCAAAAACTTCTCTGCTTTTAAACTGATTCACGACTCTAGTCATCTCTGATCTTCATCATCGAGCAGCCGTAAGGGCTGTGCTCGCTGCCCATTTTTCAGATGAGGGAACTGTGGCCCCGTGGGGTGACCTGATCACTCAGTGGGTGAGGGAGTCCACCTGGAGTGAGAAGGCAGATCCTGGCAAATCTAAGACACCCCAGGTGATTTCAGATGAACTGGCTTCGGGAGAGTACTTAGATCTGTGCGGGCATCCCGCAGGCACGTGTCTTTAGGGATGGGTCACAAGGAAAATTCCAGTGCCTGCTGGAAGTAGCAGAGCATGGAGCAGATGGAGGAACATCACTATCTTCGAGCTCTGGAAAGGGTCGGGGATTATTGGGTTCTGAAGATCCAGAATTTGGAGGTACTCACTGATCTTGGGGGTTCTTCATTTTCCTGTGTAAAATCTGATCCTCCTGGGTGGGTTCAAAGGTTGCTGGAGTTCTGGGTTCCCTCTGGGAGGGTGCCCAGCTGCTGGTCCAGCACAGCACTGGCTAGGTTCACTGGGATTGAGAACGTCTTTGAAAGAGTTTACTAGATGAAGCCCTTCCCCCCACCGCACCTGGTGAACTGCAGGGCCCATTTCAGTTTCCTTGGGTTGGCTTCATGGGCCAGTGACCAGGACAGTCACACAGGGACCCACTCTCAGAAGGGCCTCAGCTTGGGGTCTAATGCTGCAGGTGCCACCTTGAAGCTCTTAGGAAGTTTGGGTTTGAATTTCTGTTTTATGAATAACGCCTAGTGCTCTGGGGGCTTGGACCTGTCACCAGGTGCCTCCATGGGACAGTTCTTGGCTACACGCTTCCTGGCTCCCTAATGAGTCAGTGCTGTGTGCACACCCCTATGGCATTTAGAGGTAAAGCAAATGTTGGGTGGGCAAATTGTGAGTGGTTAGCCTCCTGCCCACCTATCATCCAGGTGCCTAGTAAATCCCAGTACAGAGGTTTCAGTACCCCCAGGGATCACTATCTGAGATGGGTTGGGGCAGTGGGTCCAAAGGAAGAGGAGGTTCCTAACTTGAACTTCCCACTACTGTTGAGATCTGGTGGCTGGCCAAGGGGGGGCCCGGCCGCTGGATGGACTGTGTGCTTGAATGCCAGATCACAGTTTGGGGCCCTCAGGTGCCTGTGAGTGTCTCCCTTCACCTGCCAGGATGCCTGTGAGGGCACAAGGGGGAGCGATATTAAGTAGCAATAGGAAAGTCCAGGTCCGGTCAAGAGTAAGGGTACAAGGGAAGGAAAAATTTTATACATGAGTACCTTTAACAGCGCTTCCCCCCACAACATCTTGCTTTTTGAACTGGGAGCTATGCGTTTTCATTCGGCACCAGGCCTTATAAATGATGTCGCTGGTCCTGCCCCCAACTACTAGATGGCTTCTGGGTAGTTCTTTCTGGAGGCTCGTGTGCCGCTGACCCGGTCAGCAGAGCTGAAACTCTAGGGGTCTGGGCACAGGTAAGAGTAACCTCTCAGCTAATAAACAAGTCTTCATAAAACCGGACGCCTCTTTCCCCATGAACCTCAGCTTTACGAGGAGGGACTCTTGGCAGCGTGCCAACAGGCACTGCTGCCCGGTTCAGGGATGATGTGTCATTCCCCGCCCTCCCCCCCCTCCCCAGGGAACTCTCTGGAACTCTGGGAGTTCCATGCTCAGAATCAGAGAGCTAGTCAGGCACACGGACCCCCAGTCGTAGGTGCACATCTTGAGAGGAGGAGGAGGAAACTGAGGGCCAGAGAGAGTCGGTGACAGTCTTGGTGTCACACAGGGAGGTGAAACAGAGTGAGGTCAGACTACTCAGGTCACTTGGTCCAACTCAGTCCAAGACCTCTTGCTTCAGGAATCCACCGTGAAGGGACTCCCTCACCAGTTTTCCTTCTGAAGCCATGGAGGGAACAAGGCGTATTCCTGGAAGGGATTCTGGAATCCTCCAGCCTAAGCCTCTTCTCTGCTCCTTGAAGAGAATCATCTGAACATCTCTTTTTCATACTTTTTTTTTTTCTTAAAGATTTTATTTATTTGATAGAGGAGAGTACAAGCAGGGGGAGCAGCAGGGAGACGGAGAAGCAGGCTTCCCGCTAAGCAAGGAGCCCGATGTGGGGCTCGATCCCAGGACCCTGAGATCATGACCTGAGTTGAAGGCAGATGCTTAACAATTGAGCCACCCAGGTGCCCCTCTTTTTCATACCTCTTAAGAGATGGCTGTGTGCCTCTGTAACTCTCTGCTTTATATTCTTTTCTCTCCTAGTACCTGTCACCCCCAGACATTATCCGTTCTTTTCTTGTCTGGTTGCCTCACTGGGATGTTCAACGCTGACTCCAGTGCATACCATGGGTGCTGACACATTGTGGATGAACAATGATGATTGTTGAATGAATGAATGAATGAATGAATGAATGAATGCAGCCAATCTCTGCTTCTCTGCTTCCTTGTACATTGCCAGGAATGGGATGTTCACTACCTTGTGAAACAGTGAATCCACTCACCTCTCTGTCCACTCACTTATTTAGCATGTATTATACCCATAATGCACCAGGAACTCTTAACTCGTTTTACAAGTGTTTATTGAGCACCAAGTATATACCAGGAACTGGGCCAGCACTGGGAATGTACTTGTGAGGGGGGGAAAAGACTGAACCTGTGTCCTAGTGGAGCCTAGATTCTAGGGGGAGACAGACACTAATTGAATATGACACAAATACATGAGAAATAATCATTTTAATAGGTAATATACATTATGCTAGTTAATAATCCCCCTTAACATAAGATCACTGCTGCATGTGGAGATGTTGTGATCCGTCTTTGGCTGGAAGGGGAGGTCCAGCTCTGAGAGGAGGGGATTGAAGGCAGACACAGAGGGAGTGGAGCTGCCACGGACGGAGCAGAGCTGCCGCAGAGGGTACAATCTCAGGCCCAGGGTTCAAGTCCAGGACTCTTTCTACCATGTTCCAGGTGAAGCCTTCTTCTTATTTGGCTGAGTCTTCTTGTTGCATTGTCCCAAGTTCCTTTCTGTCCTTTGGAGGTACTGGGGCTGAGCTCAGTGAAGATAAGCAGCTTCTCCATATTCCAGTCCCTGGCTGTGCCCTTGGACGCATCTGCTCCTTCATGCTGCATACCACCGTGAACTCCGTTTCACGCGTGCTGGAATGCATCATCTGAGGCTCCACAAGGACGCTCTCCTCACCAGCTTCACATGGTCAGGAAGCATTCCTGTCTCACTTCTGCCACTTCCGGACCAGGTGGCCTTGGGCAGCCAACTTTTCTCTCTGAGTATTCATTTCCTTGAACGAGTATGTGCCATTTCGTCTCTGGGTGTCCATCTCACTAGGCTTTTGCGAGGGCCCCTTGAGGTCCTGTGTGCAAAGTGACCTCCCTAGCAGTGTTGTCTGGGACAATGTGCTGTGTGTTGTACACTGTGCTTTGCTGTGCTATTTCATTGAATCTTCTTGATGACCCGTTTTATAGATGGGAAAACAGAGGCCCGAGAAAGTGAAAGAATTACTTTGCGGTCACATGAGTTTTAAATGTAGTGGCTGGGACGCTTTCCCAAGTCTGTCTGACTCTGGAGACCGGGCTCCATATGCTTGCCCCCAGCCAGGTGTTTTCTTGGTTCCCCCTATGGTTTTTAAGACCCTCTTGCTTGCTGCTTGGAGGGATCTATTGGACACTTAAGTTGAAACACTTAACTCCCCAGGTGTGAACCCCTCAATGGCTTCCAATCTCATTCACAATAAAATGCAGAGCCCTTATTCCAGCCCATAAGGCCCTACATGACTTGACTCCCCTGCCCCCTGTGACTTTCCTGACCACTCATGCCATGGTATCTCCTCCAACTTTCTGGCTATGTCACAAGCACAGCGCACTCACCTGTGCCTCAGGGCCTTTGCACTTGCCCTTGCCTAGAATGATTTTCCCCTGGGTATTTATATGCTTCTCTCTCTCTTTCTCTCTTTCTCATATTTCTGCTCTGGTCTCTCAGAGAAGCTGTTCCTGTTCCTCTTGTCGGAGATAGCACTTTTGGCTCACTCTTAACCTGGTGTTCTTTCTCTTCATAGAAATCACTATCTGATGACAGAAGACATGCTTATATGTTTATATATTCTGTTTTTCCTTCACTTGATGCCTAGCGTCAGGAGGGCAGTAACTATAGTTCCCCACTGGATCCCCAGCACCCAGAAAGTGCTCGGCACACAGTAGGGCTTCAATATTTATCAGTTAAATTTATCAGTTAAATCAGAATTGCCCCACCTCATACACAGTAGAATCCCAAGGCTCTGAATTCTGTGACTGGCTCCAGGCCCCATAGGTCCCAGTGGAGCAGCTGGACAGCAAACTGGGCACCCTTGAATGCTGAGCTCTTGGTTCCTGTCCTTATTGCTGTCCTTTTCTCAGAGGAGGCCCCAGGGGATCTGGGTGTCCTGGAAACAGGAAGATGGGCATGGACAACCAGTAGCCTCTGATCTGATGGCTGGCCCTGGCAGGTCTGGGAACCCAGACAGGGGGAAAATGGTAAAGGAGGAAAAGACCATCATTTCCATGTGGGTCTGCCAGCTCCCACTCATATCTTGCTACTTACCCCTCCCGAGCAGAGGTAAAATACCCCAAGATCAAAGAAGGGACAGGCTCAAGGTGACAGGGTTTCCTGAGCAGGTGGTGAGTGGGGATGCCATTCTCTGGAGCCAGAAAGCTGAGGTTCAAATGCTGACCCTTCACTCACTGGCTGTGTGACCTTGGGCACATTTGTTGTCTCTCTAGGTCTTATCAGTCTTCCCATCTGTGTAATGGTGTTATAACAATTCGTGCCTCCTAGAACCATTAGAGGATTCTATGAGTTGATGGAGGTAACATGCTTGGAATAGTGATAGGGACATAGGCCTCCATAAGCCATCAGTCACTCCTATCAGACCCCTGGGACTCAGAAGCTAGAAAGCCTGAGGCTCCTGCTATTTCCTGCCCTCCCACCCTCATCCCATCTCAGCCACAGTGGGAAAAACAGAGGGGAAATCCTGGGAGAAGAGGCATATGGACACCAGCACTCTCATCTTGAAGACCCTAACCCAAATCATTGAGCCTGGCAAAGCAGGAGTTAGAATTGTCTTTGCCAACTGAGAAAGCCAAGGCCCAGAAGGGTTGAAGAATTTTTCCCAAGGTTGCACAATGAGAACTGGTCTGCAGTTAGCCTCAGAGTCTGGATTCCTGGACCTGCACTATCTTCCCATTCCATTTGCACACTGAACTGCTCCTCCTTGCATCTGCCTTCTGCACCACAACTACTGATTTTTTTTTTTTTTTAAACAACTTGGATGAGCTGGAGCCTTAAGATATCTCTAATCCTAGGCCAGGGCCCAACCATGAATCTACAAGCCTGTCACAGAAGTTTTCACTAGGTCCTACCAGACTCTGACCCCTGTGTGATAATTACTGGCAAGAATTTTCCAGAAGTGATCAAAATGCAAGTGAATGTAGGAAATCCAACTCAGACGAAATTATAAGTCTTTTAAATCATTAGTACTTGAATACTTTTCTGTATATGTGATTGGGGAAAAGGAAGTTATTTTGTTTCTGGAGCACCAACTAGGTTCCTCATTACTGTTCCTTAATTTGATATTTAATGATAGGTCATCCCGTCCTTGCTGTCCAGGGACTATTAGAGCCCAGGGCGGGTAAGTCAATTGCTCAAGATCACACAGTTAATGAGCCAGTATCTGGAATTCATATAAAGATTTGTGTGACTCTAAAGCACATGTCCTTTCTCTCTACCCACACTGGCTTTAAGTGCCTCTTTAACACATTAATAAGCTCAGAAAGCACTCTGGAAGTGGTGGCAAAAATACAGATCAAGTAAAGTGTTTATAAGAAGAGGAATGTTTTTAGAAAAAACAAACAAAAAACAAACTTGAAACCCTCTCCTGGTGTTGATGGTTTTCACTGGAGATTATAAAGAAACAGAAACTCTTAAAATAAGTCTTTGGACTTGTTAATAATGAGCTGGTAAGAGAATGCTAATGAAATGTTATTAGTTTTTTTCTTGTTAAAATCTCATTTCAAATAATTCTGTTCGTCATCCATTTTTTACGAGGAATGAAAACAAATGTTTTCCAAAGCTTCAAACCAAAGTCTCTGTGTGGGTTTCTTGTTTTGAGCCAAATACGCCATGTCTTTTCCCAGCTGGGAATTCCCTCCCCCTGTCCCTCTGTTGCTGCAAATCCTGCACGTCCTGCTCGTCCAACTTTCCCCTTTTGTCTCAGATGCTAGCTGGCCCTGTTGCAACGAAGTCAAGTCCTGGGTTCAAATTTGAGATCCTTTTTGTTAACCACTAAAACATTAGCTTTTGATGTTTTTAAAAAGATTTTATTTATTTATTTATTTGACAGAGAGAGAGAATGCACAAGCAGGGGGAACGGCAGGCAGAGGGAGAGGGAGAAGCAGGTTCTCTGCAAAGCAGGGAGCTGGATGCGGGGCTCAATCCCAGGACCCTGGGATCATGACGTGTGCTGAAAGTAGATGCTTGACTGTCTGAGCCACCCAGGCGCCCCTAGTTCTAATATAAGCCATTACTTAAACACATTCCCACTGTAAAATAAACTGGAGATACATGAGTATAGAGCATATTTCACTCTTATCCCTAGGGGTTATCAGTTTTTTGGTTGTTTTTAGATTTAATGTTGACTCTTTATTAAGGAAGTAAGTTTATATAGTTTTAAAGGTCAAATCGTTCTGAAAGGCTTGTTATAATGAAAAAGAAAAGCTTCCATCTTATCCTTGCCCTCTTCAATTCTTCTGCTAAGATGCAACCACTCTCAGCTTTTAGTTATTTCTCCTGGCATTTTCTTACCTCTTTCTAAATAGCATCTCTACACTAATAATCCTTTATTTTTCTGTATTAAACATCATCGGTGGACTTCCTATTACAAAGATAAAAATATGCTTCTACACTAGTTTCCCCAGTTACCTTCTCACCATTCTAGTTATAGTTTTATCTTTTTGTTAAGTCAATATTTGGTGTTTATTATTATGACCATGTAGTGTTCACTAATACACCAATAGTGATACCACATAGTATAGTAATTTTAATTGCATTTCCTGTCTTACATAACTTTTCCTTTTTCCTGGAGTTGACAATTGCTTTATGTTTTATTTAGTTTCTTACCTGCCTGTCGTTAATTCATGTCCTCAGCTCTCTCAGAAATGGAAACTATTCTGGGAAAATTAGCACATACCAGGTAATCTCTGAGATCCATTCCTGCCCCCTCTTCCACTTGGAGTCATTTCCTGAGGATCACTGGTCTCCTACCACTGCTTGCCCTCCAGGTCACTGCACAGCTGTCAGCCTTGAATATCTCTTGCCTATAGTCCAGGAAGCTCCCTTTGCACTTCTCTTAGTTTGGATCCCCGATTTTCTGGGTTCTATGGCTTTCTTTGTTTGGTTTGTTTCCTGTCTTGGTGGAACATTTCTTTCAGTAGCTTCCTGAGGCAAGATGCTTGGGAATTAAAGTTTCAAAATTTTGTACTTTTAACACTGTCTTCATTTAGCTCTCACATATCAGCGATAGTTTCCTTTAATGTAAAATTGTACTGCCATCAACCCTGGAACTATGTCTCTGTATTATTCTCACTTCCAGCCATTGATAGTATGGTGTCATTGCATTACGCTTTGGGATCCTTTCCTTATCCTTGTTGCTTTTGAATTTCACCATTATGTACCTTGGTGTGGTTCTTTTTTTATATTTGTGTTGGGCCCTAGGTAAATCCATTCAATCAAGAAACCCATGGTTTTTAGTTGTAAGAAAGTGCCCTGAATTGTTATTTCATTTGATCTTTTTAGAATTCCTACTGTGTCCTAGCATTTGGATGTTAGGTTACTTAATTTTAAAAATTAAGAAAATGTTTTTATCAATCTTTTTTCCTCCCATGTTCTACAGTGCTATTGTAGAAGATTTCTATTTTATCTTTAATTCTTTTATTCGATGTTTTTATTTCTGTTGTACTTAAGAGCTCTTCTGTGTTCTCTGAATAGCATCGTGTTCTCACTTAACAAATGCAATATTTTCTCTCTCTAAAGCTTTGAATTATAGATTAAGATATTTTTTTCTTCTGTTGCACTGTCTGAGCAGTGAGGGTTTGCTTTCTTGTTTGTTTTCTTGTCTTCAAGTTCTTTTTGCCTTTAGTCTTCCTCTTTCATGTTAAGAGGTGTTCCCCAAATGGCTGGCAATCTTTGTGCAAAAAGTTGACCAAAAACTATGTGGATATGAGCTGGGTTTGTGGACAGATGGGCTACCTATTTGAGCAACAAGGCCATGATCCACCTTTTTCACTGGGGCAGCCCAAATCACAGTTTCTGCACATCTTTCTCCTTAAGACAGTGGGTTTCCCAGAGAGGATCCTTCCAGTTTCTTTCCTGGGGAGGACATTAAAGTCAGGACCCAGCCACTGGCTTTCTGGGAGTCGAGTAGACAAAGGTGCCCAGAAGTTTTACCATTGTGAGTGCAGAATTTCTCCTAATGCCATTTTCAGCCAGGTGCCATGGCACCTTCTTCAGATTTATTTGGTGTCTGGAGGCCAGAGCCTGTTTGGATCTGTCTGTCCAGAGAAGAAAGCTCTAGTGGTGCACTAGAACAGGAGAGGAATATGTATCTTGCTGGATGTGAGGAGGTACTTTCACCAGTCCTCCTGTGCTCACTTCTATTTTTTGCCCTGTCTCTAGAGGCACCTGGGCCTCCAATTCTGAGCTGTTGCCCTCTGGTTCTGGACATGCCTGACTCACTTGTAGATATTCTTCTCTAAAGCTTGGATTTCACCTGAGTCGGTTCGGATAAGTTCTGTACCACTTGTCCATCTGCTTACATTATTCTAAGATTTTATTAACATCTCTTGATTCTTGCTTTCTTTGCTGGGGTATATTAATGCTTCTTCAAATTCCTTTACTGTCATTTTAATGAAAATGCATGCATTTAATCTGAAATGTTTAAATGGAAATAGAAACTTTTTTTGAGATTTTATATAATAATAAAACTACTGATAATAATGAAGCTATTAATAATAATAACAATAACTATTTTCCCATCACTTACATTAATTAAGTACTTTGTAGCCACTGTCTGATATCTGCTTAGGAGCTAAGCATTGTTTCATCTCCATACTACAGAGGAAGAAAGGGAATTTCTACAAGGCTATGTAATTTGCCCAAAACCAGTGTTGATGAGTGGAAAGGAGGGGGTTAGGACCAGGTCCGTTTCTGGAGCCTGGTTTCTTTTTTTTTTTTTTTTTTTTTTTTTAATTTTTTTTATTTTTTCAGCATAACAGTATTCATTATTTTTGCACCACACCCAGTGCTCCATGCAATCTGTGCCCTCCACAATACCCACCACCTGGTGCCCCAACTACCCACCCCCCACCCCTTCAAAATTCCCAGATCGTTTTTCAGAGTCCATAGTCTCTCATGGTTCACCTCCCCTTCCAATTTCCCTCAACTCCCCTCTCCATCTCCCCTTGTCCTCCATGCTATTTGTTATTGGAGCCTGGTTTCTAACCTCTACCCTGTGTGGCCTCTTAGCCTTGTGTGCACAGAAACACACAGATGGATAGAACATCACACAATCAGGTTGTGAGCGTCATTCTGTAGCTTCCCCCTTTTTTAAAAATAAAGATTTTATTTATTTATTTGACAGAGAGAGATCACAAGTAGGCAGAGAGGCAGGCAGAGAGAGAGGGGGAAGCAGACTCCTTGCTAAGCAGAGAGCCTGACATGGGGCTCAATCCCAGGACCCTGAGATCATGACCCAAGCTGAAGGCAGAAGCTTAACCCACTGAGCCACCCTGGTGCCCCTGCAGCTTCCCTTTCTAATTCAACTGTAAGTTTTGAATATCAGCCTGCATTAGCCCCACTAGATCAACTATGTTCTTTTTAATGACAGTATAATATTCCACAACAACCCATACCAAAATGCATGGCTTATCTAAAATGTATTTAACTACTCCCCATGGAGGTACATGTGTGTTATCTCTAACTCAAGACTTTTTAGCCATGTGATTTGGGGTAAGTCAAGTATTCTCCTTGGGCCTCAGTTTCCCCGTATTTTAAAAATGGAGGCATCACAAGAAGGTACATTCTAGTACGATTCCATTATGTAAGATACAAAGGCAGTTGAAAACTCAAACATGCGGTGTAGAGGGTTGACTAGGTAATCCAAAAGATACGTCCACATCCTAATCCCTGTAACCTGTGAATGTGACCTTATTTGGAAAGATAGTTTTTACAGCTGCGATTAAGTTAAGGATCTCAAGATGAGGAGATCATCCTGGGTGATCTGTGCAGGCCCTAGATCCAGTGACAAGTGTACGACTAGAAAGCAGAGATTGGAGTGATGCAGCTATAAGCCCAGGGATGCCCACAGCCACCAGAAGCTGCAAAAGTCAAGGAAGGATCCTAAGGCTGATGGGTCACAGACCCACACCCCTGAAACAAATAGTACATTATATGTTCATTTAAAAAGAGAGAGAGAGAGAGAGAGAACCTCTGGAAGAAGAATGGTCCTGCCAGCACTGTGATTTTGAACTTCAGGCCCCCAGAAGAGGCTAAATTTCTGTTGCTTAAAGCCACTGCATTTGTGGGTAATTTGTTACAGCAGCCAAAGTAAACTGCTATATGCTGTTGGGAAAAATGTAAAGGAAATGAAAGTATCAGCTTGGAGTATCTTGGGATTTCCAAGGCATGAATTGGCTTCCTTGTGAAATATGGTATGGTTTCTGGAGACCCACACAACCATCTTGGCCTCGTGTTCCTTTCCACTTCAGATTTGCCTGATTTCTTATAGGCCCTATTGTTTTCACTGAGTGTATGTGTCTCCCCCCAGAGCTACCTCTCTAGAGATGAAGCCCAGTCACGGGCATTTAGACAAAGTTCTATGAGTGATTCAGGTAACACAGTCCTGGTGAAGAATCATGGCTCCAAAATCAGCTTTTGGCCCCTAATATCCATGATATGAGACATGAGGTAGGGCCTGGAGAAGTCTCTCAGCCTGTTTTTGACCTCAGAAAATGTCAGGGTTGGAAGGTTCTTTGGAGCCCCAACTCCTTTATTGAGAAACTGAGGCCTGGAAAAGAAAAATGACTTGCCAAATCCATGAGGCTAGCAAATTGTGGAGCTGGAATTTGAACCCAAACTAGAAGATGACTACAGTCTCCAGCCTGCTTCCATTTTCTTTCGTTAGGGATCTCAGAGACATGGGAATATACCATCACAGACCCTTTCATGAACCAAGGCAAAGTGGTGAAATCTCATGTAGTTTTAACCCCAGGCAGCCCACAAGATAGACAGTGAGGCAGAAGAAAACAAACCCACTTTATTTTTATTTTTAAAATTAATTAATTTAAAGTAAATTAATTAATACTTGCTTTTAAAATTAAGACTAATTGCAATGTAAACATTAGTAAGGGGGAGAATTCAGAGGTTTATAGTAATAATAAAAATTACTATTTTTTCCTTTTTTAAAAAAATATTTTATTTATTTATCTAAGATAAGAGAAAGATAGAGCATGGAGGAGGAGAAGAGGGAAAGGGAGAAGCAGACTCTCCACGGAGCTGGGATCCTGACTCGGGGCTCAATCCCAGGACCCTGGGATCATGACCGGAACCAAAGGCAGACACTTAACCAACTGAGCCACCAGGTGTCCCCCCCTCCCTTCCTCTCTCTCTCTGTCTCTCCCTCCCTCCTTCCCTCTTTCCCTTCTTTCCTTCCTCCTTCTCTTATTTCCTTCTTTCTCCTTCCTTCCTTCCTTCCTTCCTTCCTTCCTTCCTTCCTTCCTCCCTTCCTTCCTTCCCTCCTTCTTTTCTTTCTTCCTTCCTTTCTCTCTCTCTCTCTCTTTCTTTCTTTCACCTCCCTCTCCTATTTCTCCCAACCCCTAACTCCACTGATCTGTTCTCTGTATCTCTGAGCATTTTTTTTTAAGATTCCACATACAAGAGAGATCACATAATATTTGCCTTTTTCTATCTGACTTATTTAACTTAGTGTAACACCCTCAAGGTCCACCATGTTGTCACAGATGGCAAGATTTCATTTTTTTTTTTTAAATTATGAACATATAATGTATTATCTGTTTCAGGGGTACAGGTCTGTGATTCATTAGTCTTACATAATTCACAGTGCTCACCATAGCACATACCCTCCCCAAAGTCCATCACCCAGCCACCCCATCCCTCCCACCCCACTTTCCTCCAGCAGCCCTCAGTTTGTTTCCCGAGATTAAGAGTCTCTTATGGTTTGTCACCCTCTCTGGTTTCATCTTGCTTCATATTTCCCTTATTTCTCCTATGATCTTCTGTCTTATTTCTCAAATTCCTCCTATCAGTGAGACCATATGATAATTGTTTTTCTCTGATTGACTTATTTCACTTAGCATAATACCCTCTAGTTCCATCCATGTGGTTACAAATAGCAAGATTTCATTCTTTTTCATGGCTGAATAATATTCCTATATAGGAAAATAACATATATAGGAATATTATTCAGCCATGAAAATTATATTTCCATATATATCTATGTATATATTTTCCATGATAGATAGATATAGATATAGACACAGATATAGATATAGATATAGATATAGATATCAGAATTTTTTTATCCATTCATCCATTGACGGGCATTTAGGTTTCCTTGACAATTACAAATAATTCTGCAATGCATATGGAGGTGAAGATATCTTTTTGAGTTAGTATTTTTATTTTCTTTAGTTAAATTCCCAGAAATGGAAATTCTGAACCCAGAATTGCTGGATCATATGATAGCTCTATTTTTCATTTTTGAAGTACAATCATACCGTTTTTAATCATGGCTGCACCAGTTTACATTCCCACCAATAGGGCGCAGGGGTACCCTTTCCCCACAGCCTCACCAATCCTTGTTCTTATCTTTGTGAAGATGGCCATTCTAACAGGTGTGAGGTGATGTCTCATTGTGGATTTGATTCACGTCTCCCTGATGATGAGTGACCTTGGACATCTTTTCATGTGTCTGTTGGCCATCTGTATGTCTTCTCTGGAAATGTCTGTTCGATCCTCTGCCCATTTTTAAACTGCGTTGTTTGCATTCTTGATGTTGAGTTGTATGAGTTTTTAATATATATATTGGATTTTAATCTCCTATCAGACATGTAATTTGAGAATATTTTCTCCCATTCAGTAGATTGCCTTTTTATTTGTTGATAGTTTCCTTTGCTGTGTAGAAGCATTTCAGTTTGATATAGTTCCAGTTGTTTATTTTTTCTTTTGTTCCTTTTACTTTTGGCATCAGAGTCAAAATATCATCACTAAGACCAATGTCAAGCAGCTTACCACCTATTCTCTTTTAAGAGTTTTATGGTTTTGGGTCTTCTGTTCAAGTCTTTAATACATTTTGAGGGTGTGTGTGTGTGTGTGTGTGTGTGTGTGTTATAAGATAGCAGTCCATGGGGCGCCTGGGTGGCTCAGTGGATTAAAGCCTCTGCCTTCAGCTCAGGTTATGATCCCAGGGTCCTGGGATTGAGCCCCGCATCGGGCTCTCTGCTCAGCAGGGAGCCTGCTTCCTCCTCTCTCCTCTCTCTCTGCCTGCCTCTCTGCCTACTTGTGATCTCTGTCTGTCAAATAAATAAATAAAATCTTTAAAAAAAAAAAGATAGCAGTCCAGTTTCATTCTTTTGCATATGGCTGTCCAGTTTTCCCAATACCATTTATTGAAGAGACTGTCCTTTCCACATTGTTTGTTCTTAGTTCCTTTGTCATTAATTAATTGGCCATATATTCATGGGTTTATTTTTGTGTTCTCTGTTCTGTTCTATTAATCTATGCATCTGTTTTATGCTAGTACCATATTGTTCTAATTATGATAGCTTTGTAATATACTTTGAAACCAGGGAGTGTTATACCTCCAGCTCTGTTCTTTTCCAAGATTGCTTTGGCTATTTGGCCATAGGATTGTTGTTCTATTTCTGCAAAAAATACCATTGAAATTTTGGTAGGGATTATATTGAATCTGTAGATTGCTTCGGGTGGTATGGACATTATAGCAATGTTAATTAACATTTAATGCTAAATTAACATTTAGCAATCTTAATTCTTATAATCAATGAAGCAACAGATTTTTGTACATTGATTTTGTATCCTACCGCTTTACTGAATTCATTAGTTCTAACAGTTTTTTGATAGAGTCTTTAGGGTTTTCCATATATAATATCATGTTATCAGCAAATAGGTAGTTCTACTTTTTCCATTCCAGTTTGGATGTCTTTTAACCATTTTTCTTGACCAATTGCTCTGTCTAGAACTTCCAAAACTCTGTTGAACAGAAGTGGCAAGATTGGGCATCCTTATCTTGTTCCTGATTTTAGAGGAAAAGCTTTCCGTTTTTGTTTGTTTGTTTGTTTTTGTTTTTCGCTGTTGAGTTTGATGTTAGCTGTGGGTTTGTCATATATTATCTTTATTATATTGAGGTACATTCCCTCTATATTAAAACCCACTTTAATAAAAAAAAATCATCTTTTTGCCTCCTCCATGCCTGGTCCCATTCTAGGAGCTGGAGATGAAAGAGCAAATGTAGTCCTTGCCATTTTGGATGTTAAGGAAGGGAAGAAGGATTTTAAGAAGTTAATGAAGGAAGTTGAGAAGCACCAGACAGACATCATGCTGAGTACAGACCCATAAGCACAGACCACTCAACTAGCTGTAGGTATCCCATTAGACAGGTGATTTCTCAGAACCAAGGCTCAGAGGGCAAAGTAACTACACAAAGGTGACCCAGCTTTAAAGTGTTGATGCCAGGTTAGAACTGAGCTCTCTCCAACTCACAGTTCCATAGGCAAGAGGGAAAGTAAACAGGTGCAGCCTGCCCCCAAGATGTGCAATCCCAGGCAGTTCACTTTGCCAGAAATCTCACCTGCCACCAACCTTGGAATATAAAGTTCTGGGAGTGGAAAGAAAGCAGGACACACTACTCTGAAAAGCGTCTTCCCCTCTGGAGCCTGTTCTGAACAGGAGGACTTTGACATAAGGTGTAATATAGCTGAGTTATGTTTACTGATCGGGCTCTCCTGCTGGAGTAGGGCTGGTTGCAATAACGTTAAGCCTGGGGTTGGCAAGGATGTTCAAGGTCAGTTTGGAAGATCTTGCTCATCCATTGAGTTCCCCAAGAGGAAACCTGAGTAATGGGGCGCCAGGCAGGCAGCTGCGGTAAAGCATGTCTGGCTTCTGTCCAGCTCCCTAACTTCTCTGAGCTTGTTTCCTCATCTCTAATGTGGACCAGCTACCGGTTATAACAGTCATACTGACCATGCAAGTTTGCTTAGAATATTAAAAATGAGCATGGGTGAACATGCATTATAAAAACACTGATGCTGAACAAACATGCATGTTTGCAGGTCCTCACCTCTGTCTAGCCCAGTTACATCACTGTTATTTTTAATGCTTGTCTCCACTGTCAGAATAGGAGCCCCTGAAGGCAGGGGCCTGGGCTATGCCCCTCACTATGGAAGTCTCCTTTCTGAATGCCTGAAGTGCAAGTGTGCACTCATTATTGGCTGAGTGAATCCACTAATGTGATTGTTAATATGACATTGCATGATGTTGGATTAAAAATGAATGGAGTATTACAGAGATTAGTTCATACCTACTGAATGTTATCAGTATGAATAGAGCATTATATACTAGATTTTGTCTGTATGAGCTGGGAGCCTTTTGCTGATCATTGTCTGTCTCTCTGTCTCTGTCTCTCTCTCCCCTGGGTCTAGGCTCCCACTCTGGCCCATGGTTACCACCTTCTTCTTCTGATGATCTTGGTTGCCCATATCTTCTTCTGGACACAGTCTGGACAGGAGCAAGCAGGGACCCTTCCTCCTTGATGTTCATAAACAGTCTCCAACTTTATCACAGGGCATTTCCAAGCCCAGGCCTGAGACCCTCTGGAGCCCCAAATCCAGGTTCTGGTGCATCCCAGTGTTGGTCTCAGTGACAGGGCTGAGGGTGGGTGTGAACCTCCTGATTGATGTGAAAAAGATGTCAGGAATCTGAAAAAATATATGTTTTGGCTGGAGCCCCGTCTTAATCCCTCATGAGCTGTCTTAGTTGAAAATCATTTTCTTTCTTTCTTCTTTTCTTCTTTCTTTCCTTTCTTCCTTCTTTCTTCTCTCTCTCTCTTTTTTTGTGTGCAGATTATCTGAGAACTGTTTGGCACTTGGGAATTTTCCATTGGCGTGAGCTAAGCCTACGGGTGCCAAGAAAGGAGAGAAGAAATATCAGACAAAGTGGGCCCCGCTTTCCTGCCAGTCTCAATTTGGGAGACTTTTTCCATCCTTGGGGCCATCTGTGAGAAACCAAGCTCCGAGGCCTTCTAGGGAAAATCTTCTCCAGTGTGGAAATTCTCCACATTTGAATATTAAGTGGTGACATGAGAAGGGTGTGGGGCAGTGAGGCCAGAAAAGTTGTGTGTACTTATTTTTTCTCTTGTGATAGGGAGACAGTGAGATTTCTGCAGTCTGGACAGGCTGAACCCAACTGCGGCTTCATTGCCCACTGCAGCATGTATTGGGCAAAGCCCTCATCTTTCGATCCTGTTTCCTGTTCTGTAAAAAGAGCTAATGGTACTTACTTCCTTGAGCTTCTGCAGGGAGTGACTGTGCATTCTGTGCTCTGCTTCTTTCTGGTGTGTGTGTGTGTGTGAGAGAGAGATAGAGAGAGCTGGGTCCTTGGCAGGGAGGCTGGACCTTGGAGGGTGGGCCCAGGGTGGGTGGGGGAGGAGAGATGGCATAGCCCACTGAGATACTGGACTTTTATACTACTCTCCACATTTATTCCCTTTTGAAATCCTTTGGCCTCTAGGGAATACTCCAGATAGGAACTTTCAGCCATGACTCAACTGTTCGATAGGCCATTAAGGGCGGAGCATCTCTGTGAAGAGGGGAAAAATGTGTGGCAGCCCGGAGCAGGCTGACAACTGGCCCTTCAAACTGGCATCCTCTAGATGGTGACTTTGTGTCTATAGGGTGAAGTGAGAGGTGTGGAGAAGAACCCCAGGTCCTGCCTCAGTATCCCCTTGGCTGTCAAGGTTTTGCAGGGTTTTGTAGGGTAAATAAAACAAAATGCCTGCAGCTAACTGGGACCCTCTCTTCTGAGGTTAGAGTTTACAGTCTTCCATTGATCCTCACACCTGCCATCGGGCGGCGGGGGGCGGGGGGTCTTATCCCTTAGCCCTTGTGGCTCCTCCTGGGATTCTTTGGGCTACATCACCCTTGAGAGAAGTTCTGCTGAATACAGTTCCCTCCACCTTAGCGTCCCAGGAATGAATGGCTCCACTTACAGTCACTGCACTTGGGCGTCACTTGGTAAAACAGCTTCATCAGGATTTATTTCAGATGTGGTCATTCATTGGCTTTCACCGTGAAGAACATTTGCAGCAGGATGTAGAGATGGCGAACCATGGTCTCTTCTTTAGAGACATGTGTGCTGGATTCCCAGGAAGCAGAGCCTGAGACCCTGGCTTCTGTGTGAGCACTCTGTCAGGGCTTGTGTCCCAGGGGGCTGTTGGGGGGGCACAGTGAGTGTAGCTGGGTGCAGGACACTCTGGCCCCATCATGTGGGACTGTTTCCCAGACCGACTGCCTCCATCGATTCCGTGAGAATCATCTCAGTGATTTCCCAGGGAAGAGATGGCAGAGCTATTTTCCATGGGCTCTTGACCCCGTTGGTCAAAAGTTGACTCATGCAGTGTTGATTCCTGGTCCTTCTGGCTGGCACACATGTGGGCGCAAGCCAGGCACCAGAGCCCAGCGTGGGTGGAGCATGACTGCCACTGGATTTAGGGTCCACTGATCTCATCTCAAGATCCTTATCTTAACTATATGTAAAAACATTCAAATAAGGTCACACTCTGAGGTCCTGGGTGGCCATATATTTTGGGGCCACAATCCAACCCACAAAACTCTCACTGAAAAAATTCCTCTGGACGTTTTCTGTTTTAAGGGTCTGGAACTCAACACCAACTTACTTACATAAAAGAGGAATAGATGTGAGACTGGGAAGGCCAGGAGTGCAAATGGCCTCAGACATGACTAGGCAACATCCTTTTCTCTACTCTGTCTTTCTGTTGTCTTGGTCCCATCCTCTACCTGTGTCCATGAGCTTCTCTGGATGCGGAGGGGAAAAGCAGGGTTACAGGCCACTGCCAATGCCAGCCAAGTAAGATACAAGGAGACAGAGATTTACTCTGGAGGACCTACGTGGAGTCTCAGATGAGGGCTCTATTGGCCCAGCCTGGGTGACATGTCTATCCCTGGGCCTTGCCCCATTGTCAAGGGGGTGAGGTGGCAGGATTCAAGCCCCAGAATCACCTCTGGAGTAGGGGGAGTACATTGTATAAGGACAGTGAAGCTGCTCTTCAAGGGGCTGGGGGAAAGCAGACACCCCCGGACACCCACCCACCTGCTGGCTGTCTCTCTGCACTCCCCACACCAAACCCTCTGTGCTGTCACATGTTTTTCCCTGCCTGTAGTCTTCTTCAAGAAGCCTTATTGCCCTCCCTCCCACATCTCCCTGCCTACAGCCCCCAGGCCTGGCCAAGTTTGGTCTGCCTTCCGAGCTCTCATGACCTCCTCTGCTTCCAGACATCACTGAGCTTACCCCACTCTTTCATGAAGACCCGAGTGTCTCCCTCACTGGACTGGGAGCTCATGGAGCTCAGGAGACAGGTCTCGCCATCAGTATATTCCCAGGCCTAATACAGAGCAGAAGGTTGGGGAGTGTGTGCAGGATGAATGAATGAATGAAAGTAACCCTGGACAATCCTGGAGAACTCGCAGCAGAAAGTGTGAGTAAACATGAAGGGGCAGCTCCCCCACACCTGGTCTGCCGTGGTGGTGGCTGCAGCCGCCCTCTCTGGGACTCCCATCACATCCCCGTGAACCCCTCTGATTTTGACCACAGCCTCCAGTTCTCAGCCAGTTCACCCCCTCTGAAGTGTTCCTGCTCAAGTCAGCTCTGACTCTTTCTGCATCTGTGCCAGGGACTTCTCCAGGGTTCCTTTTGCAAGCGTATCACTGAAGTGCAGGCAAATTACCGACCCTATTTAACCAGATGCTCTGGTTCCTGCCCTGTGGGTGGGCAGTTATGGGAGGCTGTATTAATTCCTTGAGGTTGCCATAACAAATTACCACAAACTGGGTGACTTAAACGATAGAAATGTATTGTCTTGCAGTTCTGGAGGCCTGAAGTTTGATATCCAGGTGTGGGCACAGTTGATTCCTTCTGGAAGCTCTGAGGGAGGAACTGTCCCAAGCCTCCCTCCTCACTGCTCATGGCTCCAGCCATCCTTGGTGTTTCTTGGCTTCTAGATGAATCACTCCCACCTTTCTCCCTGTCTTCACATGGCCTTCTTCTCTCCATGTGCTTTCACATGACCTTTCTAAAAGGACACTAGTCATTGCATTTAGGGTCTACCCTGATCCAGTATGACTTCATCTTAAGAAATAGGTCTGCAAAGACCTATTTCCAAATAAGGTCATGTTCTGAGGTTCTGGGTGGACACGAATTTCTGGAGAACACTATTCACTTCAGTACAGAGGCCTTCTACACACTTCTCAGGAATGGAATCCCCATCTCCTACTTGATAATGCTTATGTTGGAGTCTCCATCTTCCATGTTCCACTGCTCCCCTGCCTGTTTCCTGACACCCCCTAAATGAACTACCTGCACACAAGCCCTGTCTCAGGATATGCTTTTGAGGGCACCCAAACTGAGACAGTGGTAGACTACCTGTCAAACTTAGATCTCATCTTAGTACTAGCTGATGGGGCCAACTTGTTCCTCACCTACTAGCTGCATCCCTGAGTCAATGCCCAAGAGCCACAAACCAGAATTTTCATGAATTATAGTTAAGATTGACTGAGAACTCACTGTGTGCCAGGGACTGCTCTAAGCCATTTATATGCATTAACTTGTTAATTCTCACATCAACCAGGTAGCTATCACCATTGTTCCCACTTTATAGGCAAGGAAATGAAGGTCCAGGTAGGTCATCTAACTTGTCCAAGGTCACACAGCTAAAGATGACAAAGCGAGGTTTGAATCCATGCAGCTCACCTCCAGAGCCCTTGCACCTGACCTGTCTTCAGGGCTCATGATGACCACTTGATTCTGTCCTTGGGCCAGCCAGGGCCCTATGTAACCCTTGATTTTGTCCATATCACTGTCCAGTTCTGCCTTGAACTTGGGGGACATTGTGATGAAAGATGAAATTCTGGCTGATGTTGGCAACGGGGGATGACTGAAGAAACCCATGATTTTTCCCTCTTTATACTTTCCTTTAAAGTAAAAAAGATGCTCTTGCCTTCATGAGGATCCTTTGTAGAGTGTTGCAGAAATCAGGATGAAATCTAAAATTACAGGTATTCCTCATCATCTGTCTGCCCTGCTTTCTAAGGGCTCTGACTTGCCTGGGCACCTGTCAGGCTCCTGTATGGCCACCCAGGGTGAGTGGAGGGGTGTACGGGAAAGCTGGACCAGGGGACAGGAGGTAAGGGGAGAGGAGAATGGCAATTTTCACTGGATTTGGGGACAGAAGGGCAAAGAACATGTCTTATTCTATTTGTACAATGAAACTCCCTTTTGCTACTCTTCAGAATTGTTTAGGAAGGATTGACATTGTTGTTCAGTGAATTGGAGTTTGATTCGTCCTTCTCTTGGTGATTGTGATGTTGAGGAAGTCCTGTAGAAATGAACTTGCCATATGCTGGAAACATCATAAAGCTCATTTCCAGCTGACTTACCAGTAAGGGTGGGGTGCATTAACTCAGTAATTGGAACTTAGAGGTACAGCTGACTTCGGGGTTGTCACTCTAGAGTTCATATATCATCAGACTGAAGCTCAGTTTCTCTGTAACTCTCCTTGTCTGCCCTGTTCTGGGTGTCTTTTGTTGGCTTTGTCCCCAGAAAGACTTCCTTCAGAAAAGCCAAGTGACACAGGAAGCTCGTGGAGCTACACACTTTCTCCTTTGCAGGTGACCCACCAAATGGGTATCCCATACCTTGTTGTGATGGCACTAACTCAAGCCACTTGACACCTCTAAGCCAGTAAGTATGGCTGGGAAGGGGTAGGAATTCTTCATTTGGCTTTGTCAGATCAAGCTCCACCCTCAGACCTGGGGTGGGTGGTGGTGAGTCCTTACCAAACCACAAGGCTTCTGAGCAGTTGGGCTTGGGGACATGGGCCATGTTAGACCTCCTGAGCCCATATGGTCCCCTTATGTGATTTAGGTAAAGGTGACACATCCAACGGTATGTTATGGCTCTAGTTTCATTGAATGAGTGCAGAGGGAGGTGATTCTCAGCCCTCATAGCTGTAGGTGGCAGACCCAAGGGTGGGTGAGGAAGGTGGACAGGGCACAATCCTATTATCCATTATGTAAGAATAAAGTGAGAAAAAAGAAGACCAGTTTTATTCAGGTTATAAGTATTTCCATTAAGGTCAGGACACTTCCCTTCAAAATGTCTTCATCTCCAGAGGGGCAGGGTCCATCCTGAGTGTGACCTAAAAAGGTCTTTCATGATCTGGGGGTTTGTCCATCTGTCTCACGTAATTTCCAATGGCATGTGCTGTTCTACTTGTCTGGAATACTCTTTCCTGACCATCTGGTAAACTCAGGACTCAGTGTTATCTCCTGGAGAGCCTTCCCTGATTTCCCCCCAGGCAGGGCTTGCTACTCCCTGTTTGGGCCTACACCGTGCTTCACCTACAGCACCAGAACCTTTTACACTGCATTGCCGTTGTCTGTTCACGTGTGCAACTCGCTCACTTGGTGATAAGTTTCTTGAGGGCATGGTCTGTGTCAAAAAACAGCCACAGCAGTCATAGGATGGTTTTTCCCATTGTGCACATCGGGAAACTGACCAACCAGACAAACCTCTGCTGGTGCGCAGGAGTCTATGTATATCCTTCCCTCGACCCACCTCTCTTCTCAAACCAAGTAGATGAGCTGATTCATATCTGTCTTTTGGGGCCATCTTTGAGTCAAGCTATTGGAGAGGGCAGTCTACTTTGTCTTACATCACCACACCCAACTGACCTATCTGTGGACCATGCACAGGTGTTTTCTCCTCTGTCAGTTTCAGGCAACAGCCATAGATAAGGAATATGAGCCAAGGGTGCCATGGCTGTCTGGGCCACCTGTTTGTTCAGCAAACTTGTATCTTCTGGACTTGCTTAACCCCGTCTCAGATGTACCACTTCTATATTATGAAGGGTTGCTGTTGGGCACCCCTGACTCCATGGCTCAGTGGGTCTGACAGCACTCAGCGTGTGACAGGAACTTTTGCTGCACAGTCACTTGATACTCTGAGGTCAGACACTCTTACTAGGACCCATTGGCATTTTAGGACCGACTTTCCAAATGGTCTTAAGTGTTCTTGTGCAGGTGGTGTCGCCTTGCTACAGAGTCCTTGGGGTCTGCACTGCAAGTCTCCTATTGTAGCTTGCCAGGCACCCCACATAGTGTCTTTTCCTACTATCATACCTCTAGAACCACAGATTCACTGGTCTAAACAGCCCACACAACAGTCTGCTTGTATCATAGCCTGGAACTGCTCCTGAGTTGTTCTTTGCTCTGGGTCCCACTTAGAGTTAGCAGCCTCTTATGTTACCCGATAAGTAGGAGAAGCAGTATTGCCAAGAGTAGAATATGCTGACTTTCAAGCCCAAAGTGATCTACCAGTCATTGTGCTTCTTTGCTAGTGGTAGGAGGTGCAAAGTGCCATGGTTTGTCATTCACTTTGAAGGGATATCCCAGCACACCCTAGACTACTGAACCCCTGAAGACTTCATCTGTATGGTGGTCCTTACCTTTGGAGCTCATGTATTTTAACAAGACGTTAAGTTCAATGAGCACGGTGCCATCAGTATGTGAAATCAATATGACATTCTGAGGTATGCTAGGATTCTGAGGTCTGCTCTACTTACACTATGACCAAAAGTGGGAGAATTAACCTAGACCTGGGGAAAGCTGTGAATTTGCACTGTTGTCCATCCCACGTGAATGCATATTGTTTCTGATCCCTTTTCCCAACAGTATTAAAAACCTGCACATCAATTGCTACAATCCATATATCAGAAGCTGGATAAAATTTGCTCCAGTAAAGACGCAATGTCTGGAGCAGCAGCTGCAACTAGAGAAATTGTTTGGTTAAATTCGTGGTCCTCTGCTGTGGTCTACCATGATTCACCCAGTTTTTCCAGAAGCTGGACCTGACTCCCTTATGCCTTTACCCTTATAGGAGAGCCATAACAGTCCTTTAGCACTTTGTATTGTTTCTGCAGAGACCATGTCTCTAACAATCATTGAAAGATATGGGTATTTATTTTTCCCCTGGGTAAGATTAGCCATGAAATGGTTACAGGTCCTTTTGGAGAAGATTGGTATAAGTCAATTCTATTTATCCTTAATATGGCATTACATGGTCTTTCCTCGTGGGGACTCAAGCTCTTTTTTAAGAAGTGGATTCTTGAGAATCCATTCTTTAAAATGAGCTAGGGATTGTGAATTTTTATAAGTCATAGTGGCTGACGTCAGCCTTCTGCTCATCTTTCTGCTTGATCTCTTTTGATAATACATTAATTTATTAACTGATGTCTTTTTGGAGCTTCCTATCTTGCCTTGGGAATGCCATGTCTTATTAGATGTATCCACAGGTATTTGTGGGTTAGGAACCTTCAGTTTCCTGTTTAAAGTAATTATCCCCCCCCTTGTTTTTGACAGTTAAATGCTGCCACCTTTCTCCTGCTATTTGGAGATTCTATCATCCCCCTTGCAACTAAGTAGCCTGAATTATGCAAGCATGTCCTACCATGAGCTCTAGATTACAGAGGACCACAACTGTAGAACTTCTCAGTGATGCATCTGCCTCTCATACCAAGTCATTGGTCATCTCAGGGTCCTCTGAGCCTTTCCAAAGAGCACAATCAGGCACTGAGCTTTCTAGTTTGATATATAGATCCATTATAGTATGCTTATTTATGTTAGTCTTTTGATTTCTTCTTCCAGAATCTTCCATCACAATCTTTTAATCTCTACTTCATACAATGAGGTCAAGCTTCTAAGAACAGCACATTAGAATCATTTATTGGGTCTCTTGTCAAGACATTAAATCCCGTGTAATAGAAGTGTGCTCCCATGTCAACAAAATCCTCCTTACCCAGCTTTATATTCCACCTCTCTGATCCAGTACCTTCAGGCCTACTCCCAATGAGACTTCAACTTCCTGCTACTATTGTTAGCCAGTCCTGAAACTTTTTTGGATGTATTGCCCCTCTTGTCCCTTAGAAGACTTAGCACTTCCCCAGCTGGGTCTTGCAGAGATTAACACTAACTATTGATCTGATGGCTGGAAGAGGAAGTGGGGAAGATTCCGGAGGAGTAATCCTCCTGAGGGCTCCTACATAGTTCTCCAACAAGGGATGCCCATGACCTTCTAAGGAGGGGGATGGGCCATGCAGGGTCAGAGGACTCAAGGGAACTTCAAAGATCTTGGTTGCACCTATTCAGGTGTCTTCAGTCCAAGTGTCAAGATTCTGCATTTTCTTTGCCCTAACATTGGCATAGGAGACTCACTCAGCCCAAGGATTCAACCTTCCCTGATGTTCTGCCACCTGATAATTAAGTCTTGTGAGCAGTGTTCAACACAGTCTGCCCTCCCACTGCAGAGATGAATGTCTCTGAAATACTGCCAAGGGAATTCTCTGACTCACACATTTGGCTTTTAATTGATGATTAATCAATTTGAGCCTGTCATTTTCTCCCTAAAGTTCATCATCAGTATTTAGCCATAGTCATTCACTTGCTCGGATGTTAAAGTTACTGTTTCTCCTTTACCTCCCAAATGTTAGAGACATGGCCCAGACTAAAGCATCGCCTTCTGACCTGTGTATTGTCCCAATGAACACAGATAAAATTCTGAGCTACACTGCTACAACATGCCAAAGAATGCCCCTACTACCAGTGATGGGGTTTTCATCACCATCTGGCAGGCAAGGGACCCAACTCCAGATTCTGTACTGAGGCTCTGTCTCCTAGGATAAATTCTGTATCAAATGTGTTGACCTGGGTTCCCCAGGATCAGTTCACGAGAAAGGGATGCTTGTACAATTGATATATTGAGGGGATGCTTTCAGATGAAGTCCGAAAGTGTGAGAGAAGACAGGGCAGGGATGCCGCTTGGCAAGGAAGTGGGTTCAGCTAAAGTCTATTCTTAACTTGATCCCATGGGAGCTCTGGGGTGTCTCATTTTGAGACAAGGTGGATAAGACTTTGTTTACACACATTAGTCAGAAATTGGCTGCAGGGAGACCCTGGCCAACACGGGGACAGGGTGTAACTCCTCAAAAATAATCCAAAAATCAGAGGGCAGTTGTCCAGAGAAGGGGTGTCTGAGAGTCATTAGCAACCACCATTATAGCAGTGAGACGGACAGACACCCGCCCTGGTGCATGGGGTCTGGCCAGACACCAACAGCCTCTACTATGGTTTATCTCTGAATAGGTATTATTTGGTTCTTTATCTATCTTTTCAAACCAGCATCTTCATAAACACCTTCAATTTTTTTTTTTTGTCCCAGAAATCCTAAAATGAAGTGAAACTAATGAAATGATGGCTGGAAAACAGGACAGAAGCTGCAAGATGGATTGAACTTGGCCGGTGAAAATGCTTTGACTCGAAATTTGTTTCTAGCTGTTAACTAAAAATCACTTTTATTCCTTGACACTTCAGTTTGCAAAACACACTCAAATCTCTTTGACTTGAATGATCTGCAAAGCAACCTTGCAGTGGGTGAGGGGAAGGAGGGGCCTCATTGTTCCCAGAGGAGTGAAGTGACTATTCTAGCGTCACAAAGCTAGTGAGTAGCAGAGCCGGAGAGAGAGAGGCCGATGACCTAACTCTGTTGACTTCTGTATGTTCATTTTGGGGCTGTCCCTTGACCTTAAGTGCATGCGTTTTCCTTCACTCAGAGGAAAATGCAAGCAAGTGTGCCGTGTGATTTTCTTGAACTGTAAGCTCATGTTTTAGAGTTACCTGTATGAATATATTCAACTTTTAAAGTTAACATCCTAAGTTGATTTCTCTCTCTGTAAACAGACGATGGCCAGGTAGTCAAACAACCGTCTGCATCTCTGGCCTCCAATGTGTCCATCCCTTTCTGGGTTGAAATCAAGATTTGCTTTTCCCTCCACTTGAGGCAAAGGCTGGATGTTCTGACTAGGGAAACATTTGGTTCTGTTACCAGCTGACAGCTGTTTGGCAGCAGCAGGGGTGATGATGGGCTTCGCACACAGTAGGCAGGTTTTTCTGGGTTCTCAGTTTGGAGCTGGGCAGGCGGGTTGTCCAAGAAACTGTCTCACAGTCGCTGCATTATGTGCAGCTGCAAATCACTACAGTATGTCACTGACATTTTCCACCCTTCAAACTGGGCCGTAACTGTTTTTCCCCCTCTCCAGATGATAGAAAACGACAGACTTCAGCATCCAGGCCAGCGGCCCTTCCTCCCACCCTGGCTGCATAATCCCTCCACTCTTGTGACCTCTTCACAATCTGGGCCATGTCTTGAAGTTCCTTTCTAGCTATCCCCCAAACCATCTCTTGTCGACGCTTGCAACTCTGAAACTTTGAGTATCCATCCAATCAGTCACTATCTGAACAAGCCATCTTAATTCTCTGCATTGTTCTCATCACCATTATTTTTCTAGGTTATGTATTTTTCTAAGTCCTACTCCCTCCACTCCCTTTTAGAGATAAGTTCTGCAAGAACTTATAGGGCAATAACTGGACCTATCTTGTTCACTGATGGATCCCTAGTGCCCCAGCACATAGTAGGAGTTCAATAAATATTTACTGATGGGCACCTGTTGTATCCCCGATCCTTCCATTCCCCCAAACCCCTCACTGGGAGATGGGCAGTGTGACAGGCGAGGAGACAGCCTGGGCCAGTAGATGACTCTCCCAGAATTTCACAGGGTACCCCATCACAATCTCCTCAGAATGTCATGGAAGTGGGGCTTCCTGGTTCATGTCAGTTCCTGCCTCGGCTGACTGAAGACCCTCTTCTTCCAGTGGGGGACCCTGTTGGCCACCACTCTGTGCAGAGAGTAAAATCAGATGCAGATGACCAGTCACATGGCTATTTGCAGATGCTTTCTGATGGACAAAGTGTCATCTAGAGAAGCCATGCATGAAGAAGATGATGCCTAAGTTAACACTACATCCACCACAACATCTGGGGATGTTCACAGTGTGAAACCAGGGATATGTGAGTCAGTGGAGGTTAACACTACATCCTTAAAGTCCTACGAGATCTTCAAACTATGGAAGGAAAACCATTTCTAGAGCTCATCTGCCAGTCAGTGTGGCTTTTGTTGTAGAAGAGAAGGAGACAGGGAGCAAAGCTTGTTGTAGCACGTGTTAGGTACCACCTACCACGTGCCATGGTCCATGTTGATTTCTCAATCTCCCTGTGGATTTATGAAATAACAACCCAACTCCAACTTTGTCATCAGAATATCTAGAGTGACTTAGAAACACACAAAATCCAACTCGGTTAATAGAAAGCTGGGAAAGAAAATTTCACCTCAAAGAGGAAGTAAGAATAAATAAAAATCAAAGGCAGCCAGGGTGAAGTTGGTCCACAGAACGTGGGCTGTGAGGTTCAGGAGACCTGGCAGCAGGTTGAAGATTCAGTTCTGACCCCTCGGCCAGTTCAGAGCACACAAGGCTTGGTATCCCTGAGATAGAACTAGACGGGCAGCTCGGAAGCTGGTACAGGGCTGAGTAACACAACTATTTCTGGTTCTGAAGTGGAAAGAAACATCTCCCATGGAGCCTCAGAAGGATGACAAAGTATGAAACAGTGAGCAATGTCCTCAACAATGTCCTCACAGTAACTACAGTGGGCTATTCCTTATGGCTCTCTGGTGCAGACAAATGGTGTGGCACCAGCATGAAAAATCAGTAGCACCTTTTACGATGGGGCAGGGTGGAATCAAATTTAGAGAGAATAGTTAAGCATTTTCTCCAGGAGCTCCTCCATCCAGGCTTTGTTTTTCTTTCAACTGAGATTCTGATACTCTTGGGCGATAGTCTTCAGAGCTCTGTTTTATGTGCCAATGAGGTATTGCTCACCTGTCCATTCATATAGTCATCCAAGCTGATCTTTTTAACCCTCACACCAACCCTGTGAGGCAAGTGTCACTGTCTCCATTTTCAGTGGGAGTCAGGTGGATTAAATGACTTGTCCACATCACCCAACTAGTAAGTGACAAAGTTGGATTCCAAACACAAGTGGTCTGATCTCAAAGCTGTGGTTTTCCCCCTACACAGTCCACCTCAGCTTCTGCTTCTCCAGGTGAACAGGCCTGGGAAAGGGAGAGCTGATGGATTTTACTAATCTTATGAAATGGCAGCCAAGCAACTTCCATCTTATAAAATGGTGGCCAAGCGGTTTTCATCCAGCTATCAGGGCCTACTCTTTCACTCCTGTATAGTCCCTGGAACCCCTGGAACAGCCTGTTCTTTGGGCTGGAAGGAAACCAGGGTGAATTTCAATATTTTCTAACCAGGCCTCACCCTTCTCACCCTTTGCCTTTGTTTGCTAATCTCCAGTTTTCCAAACCCAAACCCCCTGATTGACTGTGGGCAGCTGCCAAACACATCTGGCACAAAGGAAGTCCAGAATAACAGTCAGTCATCCAGGTGTTGGGGAGACCCAGCCAATGGGTCATCCGCGGTCAACTGGGCAGCTTCCTGGTTGGTTGAAGTCTGGTCCTCCCCCCTTATCTTTGGAGCCTTCCTCCTGAGGACAGGCAGTGAGGGGGAGGTTCAGGCAGAGGGACTGGGCCAAACATTTGGAAACGCTTGCCTTGCAAAGACTCAGCCAAAAAAAAGGAGATTTAAACATTTCTTCTACCCACACAATTCAGGAAAGCTTAGCTTGGAATTTCCTAATTTTTATGCTTAATTAAGATAAAGTGTTGTAGAGAGTGTGCAGAAGAACTTGCCTTTGGCCCACAAAGGTAGGGGTCACTGTAGACCCCTGGCCTGGAGAAGCTGGTAGGAACCATGGAGGCCCCAGGACAGACCCTCTCAACGTAGTGTGAAAACATTTGCCCAGGGATGGATGGAGAGCAACTTACCTGTGATGGCAGAGTGGCTGCATTGACACTCCTTCTCTCTACACCTCTCACTCCCAGTCCCAGGAAAACCTGTCCTCATCTCTCAGCCTCTCGTGTCCACCTGCCAAATGGAAGGGTGGGCCTGGGGTGGAGGATGCAAGCTGAGCAGGGGGTGGGGTGCAGCATGCCAAGGCATTGCTCAGAAATCAGCAAGTCACCATCTAAAGATTGCCTGCCATTCCTTTCCAGAAAATGCCATTGTTTCATGGATCCTACTGTTGTTGAAATTCAGGATCAGAGTAGCCAGTTTGCAGAGCCGCCTTGGATGGATGCCTTTGACATTATCATGAGTCATCCTGTCCATCAGCTCTCTGAAGTTACAGACGAGGAGACTGAGGTACAGAGGGATCATGTGACATAGCCAGTAAGAGGAAGAGCTGGGACTTAGCTCCAGACTGGTCCTTCTCTCATCCAGGCACCTGAGAATGTTTTCAGCATACAACATTATGAACATCATGCAGGGAGCAAATTCCCCTGCAAAGGGCCCAGTCTAGAGTGGTGGGAAGGGTGGGAGGGAGAGCATCAGGGATGTGGGGACTCCCAGAACTAGTAAAACAAGAATCCATTCACTGTTGGAATTTGCTTGGCACTTGTATGTGTTTGAGTTTGCAACCTGGTCATCAGAAAAATAAATCCGCTTCTCTCATCCTTCCTCTTTCCCCCAACACCTGCCATAAACCCCTACTGTAAGACCCTGCCTGGGAGGTGGGACTCACAGGACCCTACAGGATTGCAGCCTATGGCTCAACCCCCAAAGATAGGTCTGGCTTGAAGCATATAGTGTTTTCTGCAACAAAACAAAACAAAACCAAACAAAACAAAACAAAAAAACAAAACAAAAAAACCACTAAAACCACAGACTTGAGCTGCTAATATTTAAAAGTTGGAGCCATCACATAAAAATCTGAATCTTAGGTTTCCTTTGAAAAAGCAGGAAGGGGCACCTGGTTGACTCAGTCTTTTAAGTGTCTGACTTTTGATTTCTGCTCAGGTCATGATCTCAGGGTTGTGAGATCAGATGCCACATCAGGCTCACAGGCTGGGTGTGAAGCCTGCTTAAGATTCTCTCCCTCTTCCTCTGTCCCTCCTCCTCCCCTAAGAAAGATAGATAGGAAGATTTGGTACCACTGGACTTGCATTTCTGTTTGGCAGGGAGAAGCTGAAGCAGGATCCCCTGCCCCTTACATAAGGCTAGTGTGTTGGCCAGTCCAGTGTCCCCTGTTCATTCTTACACCCTGGACCCTATTTGTCTCTTGATGTTACTTGCCTGGGCCTCAGAGTCTGTCATGTGCTTACAGGAGAAATGGAGAAACCAGAGCCAGTGAGGACAGTTGATTTACTTAAGGCCAGCAGAGCTGGGACCAGTATGCAGGTGCCCCACCCCAGCTGGGGATACTTTCAAGGTACACGCTGCCATTTCCCCAGGAGCTTTGCTAACTGCAGTGAAGTCCCCAGAACCCAATGAGACCTGGGACTTTGTGGGTTGTGACATGAGCTGGAGACCTTTGCAGGAACCATCCATCTCTGAGTCCACATTAGAGGATCACGTTTCATTTCTGGGTCAGCATTTGCCAGGCATCTGGCTGGAGGGGAAACCCAGCCCTTCCATGTGCACAGGGAGTTCTACAGGAATCTGGGCCCCATCCCTCGTGGGTTTAACCACAATGCCCCTACCACCTTGCTCTGGGTGTGACACATGTCAGAGTATCTTGGCGGGCATTCCTGTGAGCTCAGGACAGCCCTTCGGGGCCTATCTGATCATCCCTAATTCCACGGGAAAAGGAGGAGAGCTCAGAAATGATTCGCCAACAGCTGCACAGAGGGGTCTGGAGCTGAGCTGGGACTTGGCCCCCAGTTGTCTTACCAGGGATTCACTGCCAGTATTTCCCTAGTAATTGGGTCAGTTGGATGTGGATTCAGGGAGGGGTTGCCAATTTCAGCTTTTCGATCTCACCAAATTGGCTACACAGCTGTCCCATGTCAGTTCACTGAAGGACAGGGGCCACAGGGGGCCATACCCGGACTCACAGAGAAGCTCACAGCTTGGTGGCATTTCCTGACGTGGCCACCTCCCCGCCCTTCACAGCAGGTGAGGCTGTGCACCTTCTATCCGTGTCCTGCCTTCTCTGGCATTGGGAGGTTTCTGTGGGTGACCTGAGCCCCGATCTGGAATCTTCTGCCTGCAGAGGGAGTCTCTTTGTTGCTCTGTTGGTACCCCATTCCACAACCTCCCTCCTGTTCTTCTCGTATGAGACCCAGATGATCTTTCTCAGCTCCAGAACTCACCCAGTCCCCATTTCCTGGTTCAAGGAGAAAAAGTAGCTAAAACCTCCCAAGCATGTACAGGCAGGGGAGGACAGGGGAAAAGGTGCTATCTTCCCACATCACAGGTTCTGGGACCCTGGAGTGTCAGGACTCCCACAACTTCTGACCTCTGACTCCCACAGGACACACTACCCTCAGCAGAGAGATGAGGGCTGGTGATGAGCTGAAGGCTGCCTGATGGGGCAAGGGCTTCCTCTGTTTCTGTGTGACCTGCCTCTTTGAGGCTCCTGATGATAGTCAGTAGGAGGTGACCACTTAGCAGATGTATACCCAACCCCTTCCCATGAGCCTGGCTCATCCACTGAGTTCCATGACAGCCTGAGATTTAATTTGAAGAAGCATACATTTTGAAGTTGGGCATGCTTGGGTTTGAATCGTACTCCCTGGGCACAATCTGGGGGACCCTGGGCTTTTCCCAGAAAGCCCCTAGCCATTGGCCCTGTCATCTGTCCAATGGGGCTAGCTTCCTCCCTGGCAAGGCTGGGACATGTGGTACAGATCCTTCTCTCTTCAATTTGTCCTTTGCTCAAAGCCCCCCACCCAGGGGTTTGCCCCAATCCACCATCTGAAACCCACCTCCCACAGATTCACTTGTCCTCAGGGCCCTTGTCACCATCAGCCACAGCATAGCTTTGTTTGCTGAGTTTTTCACTGTCTGTGCCCCTTCCCCCACAATGTAAGCCTGCAGTGTAAGACCCTGACTATCTCATCCAATACTATTCCTTTCACACCCCCAAGAGTCCCTGGCATGCAGTAGGTACTCAAAATATTCGTGAAATGAATGAAGGAACATCTGTGGATTATTTGCCTCTTGCTGGGCAGGGGTCTGCTGGGTGGGGTCTGCCCCTCTTCTGCCCTGTCCTTACCTGTCCCATCTCTTGCTCCTGGCTCTCAGTTCTGCCCTACCTTCTGGCCACTCACCTGCTTAGAATTGAACCAGATGCTGCCACCCCCCTGATTTTGGTCACTGCCACCTTCTAGAATCTATTCCAGGTTGGGCCAACATGGGTCACAAAACTTTGATTAATTAATAAGTGCAATAAATATTGCCCCTCCAATGGGTTGGGCTCTGAGCCCTCTGAGCTCACAGTCTTGGGGAGGGGCGATAGAAAGACAAGTGGACGAATGTGTGAGGTCCATGCAATGCTGGGGACACTCGATCCTGGCTAGTTGTGGGTAAGATGGTATCTTTGGTTACAGGTGCTGGACATGGAACTTACCAGCTGAATTAAGTTCAAGAGGAACACCTTGGTTTAAGGCATCAAACAGGGGAAGAGCAGAGCAGAGAGACCTGGGCAGACAGCCACAGCCAGAACTCCAGGTCTCTCCTTGACTCTGAATCTATTTCTCTCTCACACTGTGAGACTGTTGTATTTTACTGTGTTTGCAAGGGAGACACAGCCCTGGAGCTCTGAGATTGAGAGGATATGGTGTCCTGTCTTCCACTCCCATCTGATAAACCTCGGAGAGGACTGTGTCCGGCTCAGCTGGGTCTCAAGCACCCTCCTTGGACGGGTCACTTTGGCCTAGGACGTCAGGCACCAGACAGGCAGGGAGAACAGGGGCTATGACCAGAAGGAGAAGAGGGGTTCACTGACACAGAGGTCCCTGCTTCGATCTGGGTCTGCAGCCATGGCCAGCCTCCACGCCCTGTCCTGAATTCCATGTGCCCTCTCCTCCCCTCTCTGCAGCTGCTGCCACACCCCACCCCATGTCTGCACACGTTCTGCCCTTCAGGTCCCTCCCCAAATAGAGCACACTCAGTGTCTGCTTCTCCTTTTTCAGGTGTCCTGGGCTCTCCCTGCCTCTGCCCCCACATACTTCCCTGAGCCTCTGAGCCCAACAGGCTGGGAACCTTGAGAGGGACACAGGGCAGGGCCTGGTGAGATCCGTGAGCTGGAGCGTGTGTCTGCAGAGCAGCTCTCTGGAGCATGGCTGGGGCCACATCTGGTCTAGTGTCTGGACTAGGACATGTTTCCTCTCCCCTGCTGTACCTCTGCCTGCTCGCTGTGCTTTGGGGAACCCAGGCAAAGGGAACCAACATGGACCACAGTTTAAATGCTGTACAAAACATCCAGCGGTCAGAAAGCCAGTGGAAAAGAAGGTAAGGGTCTGGGCAGGGGGCTCGGATATACTCCCTTTGTCTGATTACCTTGGAGGTTCTCGGGAGCCTGTCTTGCTAAAGAGAATGGCCTTGTTAATCAGGTCCTGGTGTCCCAGAGCTCTGGAGACATGAACGTCTTGAGGATCCAGCTTCCTAAGCAGCTCCTTCTGGATTTACTTTATTGGAAGCAACGTGGAATTCTTGGTCAAAGTTGTGACTGCCAGCTGCTACCCAGTGCTGCTCAGAGATGCCTGGAGGACACCCCAGATGGGAGGCTCTCCGAGGGCAGGAAGAACCAGTGCTCAAGTGAGGGGGTTAACAAAAGGCACTGAGGCATGGCAAAAGCAGCCCATACCTAGCAAATCTGGGGTGTCCCAGCATGTCCCGGCGCCCGCTCCTTCCCGCAAGGAGCTCCCGGGCACATGGCAGCTCGCTGTCACGGGCCCTGACTCACCACTCCCACCCACCCATCTGAGTCATGGGCCTCTGGTTGCCCGGGCCAGGTCCCCGGCCAGGCCCTCTGCACAGCTGGGTAACATTAAGATCTTGGCATCCCTTGAAGCGTCATCAGATCCTCTGGGCTTTTCTCTTGATGTTGTTGTCAGATGCTGATGGGAGTTTGGTAAGCAAGTGAGGAAGGGATTTTTGGGGTCAGGTTGAAACTGGGCTGCAGGGCAGGGTTGGCTTGAGGTGAGGGCCTGCAGGGCATCGGGTGGTCCTCCAAGCGGTGGGCTCTGGGTTTCCAGCTTCAAGTGCTGGGCATGTTAATGAGCTAAGTCCCAGCTTCTCCATCTATAGAAGGGGGACAACAGTGGGCCCCACCTCCCCCTGTGGGAGGACAGAGGGAGAGCATACAGGCAAAAGCCTAGAACAGCACAGAGGTGGATGCTCTCCAGTCCTCAGTGTCTCCATCTGTGCCCCTTTCTCCTCCACCCACCTGCCTCTGTTGCCACCCCCTTGACATTTCCATGACTGGAGGACATCCATGTTCCTCAGTTGACCCCACCTGGTTCCTGCCACCTTCTCCAGACCCTCCTCGCCAAGGTGTCCTCAATTTTCTGGGCTCTAAAACATTCTAGGCTCTAATACTCTAGAACACTCTAGACTCCAGAATATAGCATAAACACTTTACCAAGCACCCCTCTGTGGTTTTGCTTACTTTGTTCTCTTCAAACCCTTCCTCACCTTCTTCCTCTTCTGACTCCTCTTCTTCCTGTTGTGGCAAGAAGTGGCAGAATGAGATTTTTCCCCTCCCCCACCTCCACCAACACAGGAGAGTGATGTTCCTCAGCTCAAATCACTTCTGAGAAGCCCTCCCTGACCTCCCTGCCCCCCCCCCCCGCCCCCCGGTGGACTTGGGAGATGCAAGCATACAACCCGGCCATACTCTCCCCTCCCCTCACTGCTCTGGGCCCACATCCTGTGTCCCGTGTCCTCTTTCCTCCTTGGCTGTTAACTTGACTGCAGAAAGGGGACTCATCCCTGCACCACCTGGGAAGGTCTGCAGGGAGCAACCACGGACATTCTTTGAGAGACTAAATGAAGGCCTAACAGAGATGGAGCAAGGCTAGCAACCTGGGCAGGGGAGCAAACTTCCACCCTTGTCCCCCAGTTTCCATGGGGGACAGTTTCTATGTCCTCAGTTTCCTTTTGAGGATCTCAGATCTCTGAGAAAACCCAAATCAAGCACTGTTCAGCCAGCAGGTGAAAACCTTGGGCCATCACAGAACATTGAACATGGCATCCTTACCCTGCAGGTTGTCATGGAAGGAGATAAGTGAGAGATAGAATGGGGAAGACACCAGGGAATGTCTTAGTGATGTTTCAGCTGGGAAGATCTTTGGACAGCTCTTCTCTTTATTCCCGTATCTCTAGTACATTTGTGGGAGGGGAACGAGGAGGGCAGAGATGTGAGGAGATGGTAGGAAGTGCTGGCAAACAGCTTCAGAGATTCTTTAAGATTAGCTTTTTTAAAAAGTTACTCAATGATACCCAAAAGATTAGGTTTCTGAAAATGGGACAGGATTAGTTCCCTGGATCCTGGACACTAAGTGTCTGATTTGTCCAAGTCAGACAGATCATTCTCTCTAAAAGATTGCCTAGGCCTTGGGACTCTGGGAGACTGCTGGGAGTCCCATCCAGGGTTGGCAAAGGTTAGGGACCCATGCCCCAGCCAGCCTCTCTCTCTTCCCTTGTCTTCCCATCATGCAGGCATCCATTGCTGCCACAAGGGGCTGATGATCTGAGTGATCCCAGCAAAGTTACTCTGGCTTTCAGTTTCTTCTCTTAGGAAAAAAGAAAGTCTCTTCCCTCCATCCTCACAGGCATGTTGTGAAGACAAAATGGCTCAAGCCATTTTTGAATAACTATTTTCCTCTTTAATTCAAAATGGCTAGTAGGGAGAAGGCAGTGGACTGGGAGCCAAGACACACAGATTTGATTCCTGGCTTTCTCTAATTCATGAGTGATGGGTCCTTGAGTAACTCACTTGGCCTCTCCGGGCCCCATTTTCCTGATCTGTGACTAAGAGTGTTGGCCCTGCTAATTGCAAGCACCCTGCCAGCTCCAGCCTTCCACAAGCCTGAATATCCCACTGCTTCCTGACTCAACAGCCCCTCCGGGTGGGGGTTCCCATCAAATTTGGTTCAAGGTTCTCCCGGAGGGATGCAGCCACACAATACTGGCTCAGGATCCACCGAGAGGCTGAGACTCCCTTTGCCTGATGAGCCATGCTGCTGAGACTGTGGGCTTCCAAACTCCCAGGCATGCTAGAGAATCTGACCCGGCATGGCTTCCCGGGCAGCGGGGCTGGTCCTTCCGACTTGGCCAGTTGAAGAAGGACCTCACGAGAGAGGACTGCTTCTCTGACACTGACTCATGTTTATGAAAGTCACTCATCACTGTTGACTTTTCATGGGTGGGGCTCTCTATTCCTGGGAAAATTTCCTCCAGGATTAGTTTGTCATAACAATGGGCTCTCACGCCAATGCCACCTAAAGCCTCTGGCCAATCATGATGACGATGGAGACTTGCCTTCCAGTCCCAGCTCTGCTGCTTCCTATCTGGGTGGCCTTGGAGAATTCCCTTGATATTCCAAGGTCTCTATGTTCTCATGGGCAGAATGGTAGGAAAGAAATATCCATGCCCATGTCATAGAATAGGGTGAGGCTCAGAGGAGCAAATGGTGGGCAGGGGCTTTATGATCTTTGAAGAACTCTGGATCCATGTGCAGGGGATGACATTTCTTTGTCATGCTCACTTAACAGTGTTAACACCAGGCTATGACACTGATGGGCAAAACTCCCTGATATGAGGCAGTGGAAGAACACAGGAGTGAGGGGCAGCTCTACTGCCACTTATCACTGCTGGATTTATGGTGGATCTCCAAATCTGGTGGCCCCCAAATCTGGCAGATGCATTCACACAATAGACACAGTAATAAAGTTGTCCAATAATTAGGTTGGGCTCTCCTAAAACAGACAGCCCCCACATAGATTTGATCCAAATAATTTATATGTTCTTTGAGAGAGTGTACAGAACATGTATTAGAGATGTCCCATGAGAGACAGGAAGCTGGGGTGATTTATCATCCAACTCCGGGCATTAATGCTCCAGAACTACCAGCCTGTCTGGTGTGTGGGCCAAGCATGGCCCAGTGACCAGAGAACACCCTCAGGAGAGAAATACAGCAAGCTATGGATGCATCTGGGTATTCCTGGGCCAGGTGAGGGGGTGGGGGCCATGTGTTGAGAGTGACCACTAGGCCACCAATAGGCTGCGTGAAAAAAAAAGCGTCTGGCACATGGCAAACCCTGGAGGACTATGTGTTTTTATTAATATCTATCCCCCAACTTCTTCTGTTTCTACAGAACCCCAACAGAACCTTTTCCTTACAGCCATGGGCTTTAAGAGAGGCTGCCTCCAGCCAAGCCACAGGGCTGGGATTTTGGTTTATCAAAATGAAATCATGGCGCCTTGGTCCTCTTGTCCATGATTGGTTAGACATGGATGCCTTCCAGGTCCATGAGGCATGAGTGGGAACAAACCTCCTCCTAAGAAGGACCAAGAAGAGGGTCTCCTGGAAGCCTTTGTGTGTTCTTCTGCCTGGATTCTCTCCTGGGGTTGTGGCTGCCACCCTGTCATGGTTCAGGTGGCCTCTGCTGGGGCAGGGGCAATATTCTGATAACTTCTAGAAAATGGCTCCAGTCTGCAACCTAAAACTTTCTTCAGATGGGAAATCAGAGTACAAGTTTAGCTCCAAGATAGCCTTCCTATAAAGTCAATATGCCTGTATTTCCTTCTTTAAGGAAAAAAAAAAGAGAGAGAGAGAGAGGGAGAATGCTCTGGCATTTTCCCTTTAGAACCACCCTCTCTGTCTCCACAAATGGATCAAATTTGCAATCAGTGTGCATGTTTCCCATTCTAAAGGTCTGGAGGGCTGGGTCTGGAAAAGAGGAAGGCAATCTATGACAGAACCAAGGAGGTTGGAGAGGCTTCCACATTCCTGCAAATTCACACCTCTCTGAGACAGGATCGGGGTGCTGCACTTCGTGGTATCTTAAGGACTTCCAGTGCCTTCTGGGAGCCTGGGAAGCCAGATGAAATCATTGGGTTATGAAGCAATTTTACTTGGAATGAATGGTGAGTTATTTTTCCTTTGACAAAGAAACACTAGCTGTATTTGGTTTCTTTTTTCTTGGTAATTAACTTTAGGAAGGACTTTTGAATGCAATTAAGATGAGGTTGGACAAGGTCGTCCTTGGGTTGTCTTGGAGCTGCAGAGCCCAGCAATGTCTGTAACAAACAAGATGCTGGAGGGAAGGTTTATAGCTGACCTGAGGCCTGAGCTGTGCAGGAGGGATGTAAGGACTCAGGCCCCGGATATGGGAGACCCTCCCAGGGCTATAAGCCTTCCTCGGCCCCATCGCTGGAGACACAATGCATCAGAGAGAAGGCCCATCAAAGTGGTTACTTTAAAATAGGCTGGCAGAGTTGTATAAACCCTCCTGGCAAATTTAGGGCATTGGCCATTATAAAATAGGAGCCCAGGAAGAGGGGATGTTAATACTATTAATAATCATGATAGTGGTGACTCTGCACAAGCACTTTTTCATTTTCTACAGCTCTCTTGCAAAGTAGACATTATTATTCCTGTTTTCATATTTGAGGAAATTGGTGCTCAGAGGGGTTGTGTAACTTACCTGGGATTGCTCAGTAGCTGGTTAACCAACTGTTCTGGTTTGTGTGGGTCTGTCCTGGGTTTAGGATTAAGATTTCCACATTCATTTCTGCGCAAACCAGCATGGTTGGTCACCCAAGCGGTGTCAGAGCCAAGATGAACAACCAAGTCCACCCGGTCTCCAAGCCTGTTGCTCTCCTGTCTACACTGTGCCATCTGCTGGCTTCCAGGTCTCATGAGATCCTCATGTGTGAGGTGACACTCCTTACCCAAGGCCACACAAGTAGGAAGCTGGGGAGGAAGCATTAGAACCCAGGACTACCTTTCTCCAAAAACTGTTTTGTTTTGTTTTGTTTTGTTTTGTTTTTTATAAAGCTATTTGCTGCTGCAAATGAGTAAGTAGGTCCTCTGGTTACACCTTGTGGGGGCGGTGCACACATGCTGGGGGTAGAAAGCTGAGTCTTTGCCATGTCCACATCCTTGCCTGGCCTGCCTGGAGCTGTACCCAGGAGAGAGCGGGCACTCATTAAAACTTCGTGGAGCAAAGGAGAGGAGAGATTACACATGGGTTTGCTTTTGTTTAAATAGCAACACAAGTGTTCAACTAACTACTCAGTAATTGGCAGACATAAATACAGACATAAAATAAGGACCAGTTTTAAGAGTACTACAAACACATCAGTACGATGTGGTAACTTTTCTCATTAGAATCAACTGTTGTCCCTTGTTATGTGACATAATCCAATTCTGATGTTCTTCGAGGTTTAGGCTAAACTGAAGTCTCTCTCTTTCTCTCTCTCTGTACATATCTTCTATGAATGTATTTATTCACAGAAGTTTTTCAATCTGTTTCTCCTTCATTGAAGCTGTTTTGAATTTAGGAGCAAGTGCAGTGGAAAACTTGCTCTTTCATTGCGGCTGGCATTAACTATCACACTTAACTGCTTGTCCTAATTACCGTAAGATTTGTTTCTATGTTTTGTTACTCCCCAGCATCTCTGTCTTCCCGGCCACCCTGGGTCCAGGGCCCCTGTGTCCTCATTTCTCATAGCTAGAACAGAGCCTAAGCGGAAGGATGTGCCAGTCGGAACTATTTTGAATGACTTCTGAGTTTGGCTGTTGGCAGATCATTGCTGTGTTCTGATATTCACTCCTCCTCTCTTTCTATGGTAATAGAAGACTGACATTTTGGCTAAGCACATGGCCATCCTCACAGTAAAGACTACATTTCCCAGCATTCCTTGCAACTAGCTCTGTCTTTTTGTTGAAGGTATGAATGTGACTTGTGTAAGCTCTGAGCTGTTCCATTAGGTGGAGGGCTTGTACCCTCTCTGGCACCCTTTCTTCCCTTCCTACTGGTTGAAATACAAGTGTTAGTGGACTCTGTGGGAGCATTTGTTTATTCATTTAACTAACATAATGAAGCAAGCGAGGAAAAAAGACTCCATGAGGGATAATTCACAGAAATAACAGACCATAGATATAGACCCATAGAGACATCAGATATTGGAATGGTCATGGACAGACTCTAAAGCAACATCATAGGGGTAACAGACAGCATGACGAGAAGCTTGCAACATGGCACCTGCCTGGCTAGTGTACATATGTGAGGGAGAAACAAAAGTTTATCCTCAGCTGTAGCAGTTGAACCCATATCCTGTCATATATAGCCTTTTTTTTTTTTTTTTTTTTTTTGGGTAGGCTCCACACGCAACATGGAGCCCAACACAGGGCTTGGACTCGCAGCCCTGAGATCAAGACTTGAGCTGAGATCAGGAGTCGGATGCTTAATTGACTGAGCCACACAGGCACCCCATACATGGCCTTTCTATAGCAGCTAATGTCATTCATGAGCTATTGTCTTCCAATTTTTGCATATATTATCATACCTAGCTTGAACATTGTTGTGGAAGAGCTTCAGCGGACTCTAAACAAAACATTCATTTCCTGGGTTTTCTTTTCTTTCTTTTTTTTTTAAGATTTTATTTATTTATTTGACAGACAGAGATCACAAGTAGGCAGAGAGGCAGGCAGAGAGAGAGAAGAGGAAACAGGCTCTCTGGGAGCAAAGAGCCTGATGCGGGGCTCGATCCTAGGACTTTGGGATCATGACCTGAGCCAAAGGCAGAGGCTTTAACCCACTAAGCCACCCAGGTACCCCTCCTGGGTTTTCTGATCCGAATTTTTATTAGAATCTAATCACTTCTTTCTTAAATGAAGACAGTTAGGAGGCAACTACATGGGTCCAGTGATGGATCTAGAAGTGGTTGTAGGTGGTAGAAAAAGAGAGAGAGAAACAGAGACAATGAAAGTAAAGAGGAGGGAAAAGGAAGAGGAGGAAGAGGGAGAAGAGGAGCTATAATGAGGAGGTTCACATGTTCCCTCAAGGAATCTGCACTCAAGCTGAGACTGGCAGAGAAAGTAATGAGTTTGAGGTCAAAAGAAGGTTGCCAAATAAAATACAGAGCACCCAGTTACATTTGAATTTCACATAAACAACAAATGTTGCATGGGACTTCATTACACTAATTTTTTTTCATTGTTTATCTGATATTCAAATTTAACTGCACCTTCTGTTTTTGTTGTTTTGTTTGAATGTCTGACAGCTCGAGATGGAAAGGATATTCAGGACAGGCGAACGGCATGTGCAAAGCCATGACTGCAGAAAGAAGTACAGTATCGGTAAGAAACAGTAGGAAGACCATTGTGACCGGGCACAGAGAGGCCCCTTTTTCCTCATCTATAAAATGGGGGTTGTAATAATACATAAATCACGTGACTGTTGGTTAATATGTACGGACTTTGCATAGTGTCTGGTGCATAGTTAGCAAGCAGTAAAGTTCATGTGCTATCCTCCTCTTCCTCTTTATTTTTTTTTTCCAGAAATCCATTGCATGCATTTATTTATTTATTTATTTATTTATTTATTTATTGTAATGAACGTGTGATATATTATTTGTTTCAGGGGGACAGGTCTGTGATTCATCAGTCTTACACAACACTCAACTCTCATCACAATACATACCCTCCCCAATGTCCATCACCTGGTCACCCCACCCTGGACCTCCCTCCCCTCCAGCAACCCTCAGTTTCTTCCTAAGATTAAGAGTCTCTTATGGTTTATCTCCCTTTCTTGTTTCTTCTTGTTTCATTTTTATCTCTCTTCCCCTCTGATCCTCTGCTTTATTTCTTAAATTCTTCATATCAGTAAGATTGTATGGTAATTGTCTTTCTCTGATTGACTTACTTCCCTTAGCATAATACCCTCTAGTTCCAGCCACATTGTTGCAAATGGCAAGGTTTCATTTTTTGATGGCTGTGTAATATTCCTGTGTGTGTGTGTGTGTGTGTGTGTGTGTGTGTGTGTGAGTGTGTGTGTGTGTGTGTGTGTGTGTGTACCACATCTTCTTTTTCCATTAATCTGTCGATTGACATCTGGGATCTTTCCATAGTTTGGCTATTGTAGACTTTGCTGCTATAAACATTGGCATGCAGGTGCCCCTTAGGGTCACTGCATTTGTATCTTTGGGGCAAATACCTAGTGATACAATAGCTGGGTCATAGGGTAGCTCTATTTTCAGCTTTTTGAGGAACGCTCCCAGAACTTTGCCTCTTGCCTTCAGAGTCCTTCTCTTCATTTGACTATGCAATTACCCTCTTTTCCTCAAATAGACTGTGAGTACTCTGATGGCAGGGTCCACACATGCTTTTACACACCACTATGTCTCTTCTCCCACCCTCACCACTCTGCCTGGCACATTGTATGTACATAAAAATACTTGTGAAATGAAAGTGTGGTTGAGTAACTTGTCTAAAAGCATCCACTTGGCAAGTAGAAGAATGGGGGTTCAAAGCTAAAGAACGAAGGAAACACAGGGTCCCTAACATGGTGTATAGAGTTCCCTGGGATGCTGAGGCAACCTCTGTGGAAGGCGGCTCCATGGGTTAGGCAGAGTCTGCAGCAAGGCTACCTGAGACAGAATCCAGGCTCCACTGTTCACTATCTGAGTGGTCTCTGGACTGGCCTCTCTGGATCTCAGCTTCTCTACCTGTAAAATGATGGGGCGGGGGGAACCTTCTCTCATAGGATTGTTGTGAGGATTGGGTCAATACTTTTGGAACCCTTAGGACAGTGTCCGGCACAACCTAAGTCCTCAGTAAATGTGAGCTGCTGTTTCTCCATCTCTGCCTTGCTCACTGCATTCCTGCCACACCCAAAGAACTCCTTTTTACCTCAGGGCTTTTGCATGTGCTGTTTCTGCTGCTGTCAAAGCCCTTCTCATGGTTTTTTGGTTTTTTATTTGTTTGTGTTTTTTTTGCATTTTGTTTTGTTTTATTTTGCCTGGCCAGCTTCTTCTCATAC